>NC_137832.1:7139778-7189778 GCF_963921795.1 Nannobrachium achirus
GTGTGTGTGTGTGTGTGTGTGTGTGTGTGTGTGTGTGTGTGTGTGCGCGCGCGTGTGTGTGTGTGTGTGTGTGTGTGTATGAGTCATCCCAGTCCCGGGTCCCCCTGGGGTGGGGGTGGGGGGGATGGTGGTGTATACTCCTCTAACCGAGACCCCAAAGCCCCCCCCACCCACCCCCCTCCCAGCCCGGGGGCCCCCCAGTCATTAAAGCGGCTGGCTCCGGGCCAAGCTCTTTTTAACACACAAGGCAAGAGAGAGAGAGAGAGAGAGAGAGAGAGAGAGAGAGGGGCGCTTTCTTTTTTTTCCTTGTGTTTTTTTTTTACTGCGTGTCTGTAGAAAATAAATCACACTGTGTGAATAATATATCTGTGGGTTGAGGGGATTGGCAGCAGAGGGGAGGAGAGGGGGAGAGGGGAGGGGAGGAGAGGAGGGGGGAGAGATCGGTGAGTTATAGCCGTCTCCATCCATGCGTTACGCCCCCCCCCCCCCCCCCCTCCCTAGAACGCTCTCCCTCTCTTTCCTTCTCCGTCTCTCTCTCTCTCTCTCTCTCTCTCTCCCTCTCTCTCTCTCTCTCTCCCTCTCTCTCTCTCTCTCCTCCCCTGCCAGATGTGCTCAGAAAAGAGAAGAGAAAAGCCAGAATAACACCATGTACCCCCAAAAAATTAAAGAATAAAAGACACATTAGCTGTTTTTATATATATATATATATATATATATATATATATATATATATATATATATATTAGAGCTGGGACTTTAACGGATTAATTGCGATTTATTAATTACGGAAAATGAACGCGATTAAAAAAAATTACACATTTTAATCGCACTTAGTTTTTGCGCCACAGAACCTTCAGTTTCGGGCAGACCGATCGTAGCGATGCACCAACCAAGAAGAGACAACAAAACGCAAAGGGAGAAGTAGCCGATCAGAGCGCTTTGCTTGGCCCAGTGGATGCGAAATTTAGATTTAAAAAACTCACTCGTTGATTCACTCATACAACAAAATGTGTTTTACTTGAAAAAAAATGAATGCTTCTTGGGTCAAATATTAACATGCGATTAAAAAGCGATTAATTGTGAGTAATTAATTACAAAGCCTGTAATTAATTAGATATTTTTTTTTTATCGCATCCCAGCCCTAATATGTGTGTGTGTGTGTGTGTGTGTGTGTGTGTGTGTGTGTGTGTGTGTGTGTGTGTGTGTGTTTGTGTGTGTGTGTGTGTGTGTGTGTGTGTGTGTGTGTGTGTGTGTGTGTGTGTGTGTGTGTGTGTTACAGTGTTTTTGAGACCCAGTGAGATTGAGGCCAGGAGCGCTCATTTTCTAGTGCAGCCAGTCCCTTTGAGCGGCAGTCTGTCTCAGGAGCAGTCCCCACAACAATATTATTTACTATTCTATTCCACTGGTTTACACATTCTAACGGCGCTGAGTCGTCTGAGAAAAAAAAAACAAAACAACAACAGCGCGTTGTACATGGGATTAACACTTAAGCCGCCATTTATCCCAAAACTCGTTTTTAGATTGTACCGCCATTGGCCGCCATATACGCCAATACACAATTTCTGCCTCTAATATTTGACAATTTGGCCAATGTTTAATTTGATCCGTGAAGGTGGTCCAAAAGGGACGAATAAAGGTCTGTAACTCTGAGAGAAAAAAAACAACAACAGCGCGTTGTACATGGTATTAACACTTACCAGTAAGAGCTGGACTGGAACACTGGCTCATGCGACCCGGGTCCAGTCTGGTGTTCTGGAAGGACATCACCCCTTGCTCTCCGAACACGGCTAGGCCTCTCTTCCGGCTCCGCCCCTCCTCCTCTGGCGACGCCCCCAGGAACAGCTCAGAGACCCGCTCCGGCCGCTGGGATTGGCCGCCGCCGTAGCCGCTGGCGAAGCCGCCGATTGGCTGTCCCATCTGGTGCGAGTGGAACTGCGCCTGGGCCAGGCCGTGGGACGACGACGACAGGCGGTCTGACTCCAACAGGCGCTTGGAGGAAGAGCCCTGGTTGACAGGGGGGGACAACGGCTATTAACCTCAGAGAAGCTCCAGTGCGAGCCAGATGTTTGTCAGTGTCGGAGTTTTCCACCTGCTCTGCTGTGCTACGCAACCTTGTGTACAGGTTTACAGTGTTGGGGAAGTTACTTTGAATGCGTAACTTGTACAGTTACAAGTAACTCACCATTGCAGTAACTTGATCAAGTTAAAGTTATACCCCTTTCAGCGTTAAATTGAGAATGTAGGCCTACATTTGGTGTACATGAAACAATATAGAATATCCAACAAAAAAAGTCACATGCCAGCAGAAATATGCCTCTCAACTGAATGTTATATTTTATTTCAAAAAGGTTGGCTTTTTGTATAAAAATAGAAAAAGTCTGGTGCCGTGTATAGTGATAGCTACACCTTTGCTATACATATTCATTAAACTGTTACATGACATTTGATCGTCAATCTTAACAAAACTTAAATGTAAAATTATAACTTTGCTTGTAACTTCTTGTAACTTGTAACTTGACCCAAAATGACCTAAAAAGTATTTCAGTTACTTGATGCGTTACAGAAGTAGGAATGTAACTCAGTTACCAGCAAGTTACAGCAAAATGTAACTTAGTTACGTAACTCAGTTACATACTTCCCCAACACTGGGTTTATGTGTAGGGCATCTGAGTCAGTTAATGACGTCATTACTGTTAGAACGGACCCTACACGCAGTTCTGTCAGGTTCTCATCTAGACTGTGGAACCACTGGCGCACATCTGTATGTCAGAAACTGAACATTTGGGCTTGGTGCATTGTGCTTTTATTTTTGTATATATTTGTATTTTTGCAATGCTGTTTCATTGTATTGTAAGTGTGACATCTGAAATAATGATTGAATTACCGTTATTACAAATATATCCTATCCTATTAGAATTTTAGAGACGTCACTCACGCTCTCTGTTCTGCATGTCCCTCCTCACTGGCAGAGCTAAAAAAATCCTTTTATCTTGTGTCATTCGCAATGCATTCTGGGAGTGTAGTTTCCGCAATTTTGAAAATAATGATTGCGACCGTCAGGTCGCAGTTTAGTATCAAAACCTCCACCGGCCGTCCGTCCGTCCGTCGGTCACACGTCACACCTTTGCCCTGCTCATATCTCCGCATCAGTATGACATCACACTGCTGACATCAGTATGACATCACACCATATATGGAGGGATGTGTTGGTTATCTCCATATCTGGAGATTCAACCTTCAACGATTTTGACATCTTGTTACTAATCTGTCGGTAGATAATGCCGGTCTTATATAAGGGTCATTTGTGTACGGTGTGATGTCATACTGATGTCAGCAGTGTGATGTCATACTGATGTCAGCAGCTATGTCTCTATATATGGAGTTATATGTTGTTCGTGTCCAAATATGGGGCTTGTGAGGTCAGACTTAGTGAGATTCGTCGGTTATCTCCATATATGGAGGGATGTGTTGGTTATCTCCATATCTGGAGATTCAACCTTCAACGATTTTGACATCTTGTTACTAATCTGTCGGTAGATAATGCCGGTCTTATATAAGGGTCATTTGTGTACGGTGTGATGTCATACTGATGTCAGCAGTGTGATGTCATATTGATGTCAGCAGCTATGTCTCTATATATGGAGTTATATGTTGTTCGTGTCCAAATATGGGGCTTGTGAGGTCAGACTTAGTGAGATTCGTCGGTTATCTCCATATATGGAGGGATGTGTTGGTTATCTCCATATCTGGAGATTCAACCTTCAACGATTTTGACATCTTGTTACTAATCTGTCGGTAGATAATGCCGGTCTTATATAAGGGTCATTTGTGTACGGTGTGATGTCATACTGATGTCAGCAGTGTGATGTCATACTGATGCGGAGATATGAGCAGGGCAAAGGTGTGACAAGGCCCTGCAGAAAATGCATGACACGCTGCTGCACCACACTCAGCACCCCTAAAAACCAGTACTTGGGATTTGTTGATGTAAATGTTCACATAGAGTGTAATAATTGGTAAAACAAACTTTTGGCCTATTTGTGGAGATAAGCGACCAACGGTCGCTTATCTCCCGATTAGGAAGTCTTACTGGTGTACACAGTCTTGTACCCTGCCCTTTTTTTCAGCTTTCTAATTAATCGTTGCATTCAACAACAAAAAAATGAATATTGTCATGATTCCTCACCAGCCGAGGTGGCTTTGTCCAAGGCTTAAAAACGTTAAAATAAATACTTTATGAAATGTCTATGGAAGAAATGAATGGGGAAAACGCTTCCGACACCAGAGTGAAGACGGGGTGGGGCTTCAACTGCGATGCTCTATAGGGTGTGCCAATTGTAGTCCTAGAGCGGCCATTTTTTGGGTCAAACACTGCTTACACAGGTGTTCTGATTGGAGTAGTAGTAGTAGTCCTATGCCAATCAAACAATTGAAACACCTGTGTTTGACCCAAAATATGGCCGCTATAGGACTACAATTGCATCACCATTGGCACACACTATAGTGGCGGCAGGCAGGCAGGCAGGAAGGCCCCTTTTACCTGATTGGCCAGGTCCCTGCCGCGGTCACCCAGCATGCCGAGGCGTGCGCTGGCCTTGGCGCCGCTGAACAGGCCTCCCAGCTCGTGGCGGTCGCGCGGCGACAGCAGAGGCTCGTCCTTGTGCTTGTGTTTGTGCTTGTGCTTCCTCTTGTGGAGGCGGGCCCCTCCTCCTCCTCCTCCTCCCAGCCCGACGCCCGTCGAGACCCCCGCGCTCCCGCCCAGGGACCCCAGGCCGTCTCCCCGCGCGGAGGAGCCCTGCAAACCCACCAGGACATTTTTACAGTTTACAGTTTAGGCATTTAGCACAGGGGTTCCCAAACCTTTTTGTCTCAGGGCACCCCATACATATTTTTTTTTAATTCAAGGCACCCCCACATTATAATTTTCACTCCCAGCACCTTATATTTATGGCATATCGTCGTTGTCGGGTGGAAACCTTCTATGTCCAAAAGCGTTCATTTTGTATTTATCATCTATAAAATGTACTAAACTAGTGAAAACAGCAGATCTAAAAGCACACAAGGTGTTGTGTGCTTGTAGATCGGCTGTTTTCACTAGTTTTGTGCGACAGAGGTTTCTGCCTGAGAGTAATGATATTTTAGTGATTATGTTGCGAGGAAAACGTTGAGATAATAGCCATTTTGGTTAGAACTGACTGAAAATAACTGTATTCTTACAGTTTATGAATATGACGATTACGGAAAAAAAATCGCGATCATGTAATATCTGTGACAAGAGAGCCGCTCCTCCTACTGTACCTGCAAGGGGCTGCCGGACCCCCGGTGCTTGGCGGCGGCGGCCTGCAGCTTGGCGTGCCCCCCGGATGAGGAGGCGTGGAAGGCCTTGGGCGGGGGCACGGCGGGCCTCATGAAGGGCGAGGGCTGCGAGGGTCCCAGTGGGTGGTGGTGGGGCAGGTAGAGGGGCGGGTGGTGCGCGGCGTGGTGGGGGTAGTAGCCCAGGCTCAGCGGGGGCGGGTAAGGCATGGCGTAAGGTGCTGCATAGTAGTTGCCCCCCGCCAGGGGGTAGGCGCCGTACCCCTGGACGAAAGGCGAGAGCTTGGAGGAGGAGGCGGAGAACAAGGTTATTATAGCAAACGAAAACTAACTAAAAAACTGTATTGTTTGTTTACAAAACTAACTAAAATAAACTAAAATTATAGAGAAAATCTCCATAGTTTTCGTCTTTTGTGGAAATAAAACATAAACAAAACACCAGTTGGTGAGGTCAAAGAGAGAAGTTGTATGTCTCAACATTCCTGCCACTCTCAACAATATGATGTTTTGTAGACTTTCTTTATTAGACAATACTTTTTCCGGAGCTTTTTTTAATCTCACCCACTGACAAATACCTCATATTACGTAAAAGACTAAAACTAACACTAAAGCTAATGAAAATTAAACTAAAACTAAGCATTTAAAAAAATAAAAACGAAACAAAATTAGCAACCTCACTTTAAAAACGAATTAAAACTAAACTGTAATTGAAAACAAAACCTCAAAACTAATAAAAAATAAAACATAATAAGGAGAATCCCAAACTATTATAACCTTGGTGGTGGAGATGGGCTCGCCGCCGCCACTGGCCTTGGCCGGCCGGCCGCGCCGCCTCTTGGCCTTGAGCTCGGCGGAGGAGGAGCTCCGGCTCCGGAGGTACGCGGGGACCGAGTCGCAGGGGTAGGAGTCGTAGGCGGCGTAGGGGTAGTAGTGGTGGAAGTTGAGGCGGAAGATGGAGGGGTAGGGGTGCTGGGGGTAGCAGGCGTAGCGGCGGTGGGACACGCGCAGCTGCTGCAGCTTCAACACCACCTGGACACACACACAAGGGAAGACGTACAAATTATCAGAAAATGTGAATGTTTGGTCAAAGTAAATATTCTTGAAACTTTCATATATTCTAGATACATTGCAAATTCAGTGAATTATTCCAAACCTTTTCTTTGTTCAAATTTTGATTTTTTTTATGGCATACAGCTTCATAAATATGAAAAGTCCATATTTAAGAAACGAAGCTTCATTTATTTGAATGTATTTCAGAATAGTATACTGTAGTAGTGCTCAAAGTAAGCTCAAAGAATTAAGGGAACATTTTGTTACGTTAATTTTTTGAGCAGTTGTATTACAATATTACACGAGACCACTCAAAACAAGGATTTATACAAGAGAAATGTCAACCTTCTGAAGTCAGAGTCGCTTGAAGTCCAGAGGGAAGTTTTCGAAGTCAGTTATGATTTGGGGTGCTATGGTATCTGCAATACTTTTTTACACAATATTCGATTCTTTTTTTTAGATTGATCTGTATACGTAAATACGTATTGCTGTGTTGTGCGTCGGTGTTCATTCCGTCGACTGAAACCATGGCGGAAAATGTTCGCCGACTGCCTTCCGACAAAGTAAAAACTAAATAAAGATTAAGCTATGATGACTAAAACGAAGTTTAAATATATTGACAACAAAGAGGACAGTGGAACTAAAAGACAAGTAATTGTATGTTCGGTTGCGCTCGGGTGTGGCGCTCCTAACATAGCAGATCTGCAAATGCCCCGTTTCCACAGGAGTGTATGTACCCCGGGTTCTATGTTCCCCGGTTACATTCCTTACTCTAAGGCAGTGTTTCTCAATCTTTTTTGGCTTGAGTCTCCCTTTCCCTGATTTCTGAATCCAAGTACCCCCTTTACCCGACAACATTTTTCTTATAAAACTGCAATTGAAATATACATAAATGATAGTATGTGATGCTTTGATAACCCCCCATTTCAAGCATATAAAATCACAAATAAGAAGTTTTCCTGTCAGTAACTTCAATACATTCAAACAACTTTAAAACACATCCCAGTTTCCTGGTAATTTGGGCAACTCTCCAAGTGTCATCAAGTGTTCTCCAAGTGTCATCATTAAAAATAACAGTAATTTTTCCCCTCCTAATTCAATTCCCCTCCTATTTCAATTTTGAGTTAAAAATATGAACAATATTGGCATGATTTATACTATACTACTTTTTATTTTTTGGGGGCATTTTCGAGTACCCCCAGCAGTACCTCCACGTACTCCTAGGGGTACACGTAACCCCATTTGAGAAACACTGCTCTAAGGTAAGCAGGGAACATAGGACCCACACGGGGGAACTTGGAACCAAGGGGACATACTGTAGGGATGACCCCTTTAAATGTCATACCCGGAGGCAGCATTCGAGTGAGTTGCCTTTTCCAAACTCTCCTGAACATGAATGGAGCGTTTTATGTTAAAAATAATTGCCCTCTGTGTGTAGAAACCCATTCCGTCCAGTAAAGGTTTGATTATACTATACACAATAGCCGATCTACAAGCTTACATTTTGAGCTATTTTCAGGCCAGAAATGGACACAATTCTGTCCAAAGGTAACCTCGCGTCACCAGTCTTTCCGAAGAGGAAAGCCTGGTATTCGTTTACAACGGGACGTTTGATCTGGTCTAGGCGGAAACCACAAGCAGAAGAAGCGGCGTTGCTTTGTTTTGTTTCCCCAATCCCTATTAAAATGCTCGAGTAGCCTAGTGTAGTCTTGCCAGTCGTTGGACTAAAAGATGCACTTACCAAACACATTTTCCAAAAGCAAAACTATGCGCATCAAGGGGTTTATTAGGTAGGCCCTAAAAGTATGTCCTCGAGCGCAGGGGAATTATTTTGGGTTAAAACTGAATCCGGTTTGATCTTTCCAGCAAAATTGTAGTCCAGGGTTCCCCAATTAGTTTTCCCCAAGGGCCGAATTATGTCTAGGGTACCAAGCCGAGGGCCACAACATACAGGGGGCGACGGTGGCGTTCCCGATACTCCAGCGACAGTTTTCGTCATTGTCGGGTGAAAATCTTGTATGTCCAAAACCGTTCGTTTTGAATTTATCATTTTAAAAATGATTTAAACTAGTGAAAACAGCCTCGCACTGCGAGGCGTTGTGTGCTTGTGTGCTTGTAGATCTGCTGTTTTCACTACTTTTGTAGCCTTGTATGATTTGCGAAAGAACGTAGAAATTTGGAGATACGCGATTTCCACCCGACAACGACGATATACTAGTGTTGTTGCTGCTCTTATACCACCATTATTACTGGGGTTGGTGTGGGCCAGACAGTAGCCCCCCGTGGGCCGCAAATGGCCCACGGGCCGCCTATTGGGGAACCCTGTTGTAGTCCTTTGAGGACTACAACATGACGTAGAGTGGTTTCCGCTCCCGACCGGATCAAATCCCGAAATTGGAAGCGATCCCAGGCTATTCCAAAGGTGAGATTTCAGCCCCTGCCACTGCTAACATTCTCCTGCTGAAAGTCGTGCGGTCGCGCTGTATGTGCGATGTCTGTGACGACGGCATTGGTCGTGAACGGCGTCGCTCACCTCTTCCAGCTCGGACAGGAAGTGAAGGTGGTCCCGGCTCTGCAGGCACTTCCTCTTCCTGCGGTGGTGCTTCTGCTTCTTCTCCTGCTGCGACAGGAAGCTGTCGACCACCGCCGCCTGCCGCTCGCACCGCCCTCTGCTGCCCCTGCTGGACGCCTCCAGAACTGCAGCCTCCGGGCTCTCAAAGCCGCACAGGTCGAAGGAGTACCTGGTGGAGAAACACAACGCGGTGTAACTACAAAATGCAACCATTTTGGTCGGGTCAGAGACTCCCAAACTGGATTGTTTTCCTGTTTGTATCACGCAGCTTTAGGGGGACAGTGGTTCTCAAACTCTTGCATTTCAAGGACCCCCATAACTCAGATAGTGTGCACATTTGTACTCTTTCTGAGTTATCTAGGGGGTCCCCAGCTAAATGATAGTTAGAAACCAAACGTAACTCAGAGAGTGTACACTGTCAGAGTTAAATTAACATTGGTTTTACGATATAAATTGTGGTTCCACAGATAGAAATGCCATTAAATTCGGGTTCCGTAGCCTAATGCATGTCAAACTGGGGTTCGTTGATGGTTGAGAATCACTGCTATAGCTGTAAAAAAAAGAAATCTTCTCTTATGGGGGTCCTTGGTCTATGTTTTCAAATGGGGGTCTAATACGTGTTAATTTGGGGGTCCTTGACACGAAAACGTTTGAGAAGCACCAGTGCTTTGCACACGCAGGGAGCGGGGAAGACGGTTCTCCACTTTCCCCCAAACTGAGGCTGTTTATGAGCGTTCCCTCCGCCGTGGGAAGTGACTCACAGCAGCGCTGCCAGGGTTAATTGATCGGCACATGTTTCCAATTGTCGCTCCTCTTTATAGTAGCACACTGTACCTGGGCTGAGAGCTGCACGCACACACACACACACACGCACGCACGCACGCACGCACGCACGCACACACACACACATACACACACACACACACACACACACACACACACACACACACATATGCACAGTGGTGGGAAAATTTACTTTAAGTGTTACTGTAAGCAAAAGCACCAATACAGTGTAGAAATACTCTGTTACAAGTAAAAGTCTGGAATTCAAATTAAAATGTAAAATAAGTAAAAGTATCGGCATCAAAATAGCTCACAGCGCGGTTTTTGAAAAAGTCGTAAAAATGTGTGCAAATCTTTAAGCGAACGTTTGTAACTCAAATTTTGCTTCTGGGGGTCCCTGGAACTATATATTTTGAGATGGGGGTCCGTGGCCAAATAAATATCAGTTTGGGGTCCTTCACATGAAAAGGTTTGAGAACCACTGACATAGTAGTCTCTCAAGAACAGACTAACTGAGCTCCATTTAAGTGAAAAGGACCTTTTCTTTGACGATGGCTAGACAGATTGCTGACATAGAAACATAGGGTATTTCAACAAATCTTAGAAGGATTCAAAAGACACTTATAGAATCGGGTCAAAATTCTAATTTTCACGATTTCTCAAAAATAGCAGATCTACAAGCTCACAGCGCGGCACTGCCGCGCTGTGAGCTTGTATATCTGCTATTTTTCAATAGTTAAAGCATAAAATAATGATACACAATAATGTGTACCCGTTCTACAACAGATGAACAAACGTTTTGGGTACGAGAGACCAGAGAGGCGAGCGCGTCCATCGTCGTACCTGCGGCGCGAGGCCGACGCCTTCTCCGTCTGGTCCGACGTGCTGTTGTTGTCGGTGCCGATGCCGCTGTCGCTGGGGATGGTCTCCTCGCTGTGCGACTCGCTGATGGGCGACAGCGTCACCTCCTTGACGGAGGAGGCGGCGCCCTCCGACAGGTGGGAGGGCGAGTTGGCCAGGAGGCGGGGCGGCGACAGCTTCCAGCCGCCGGACAGGAAGCCCCGGGCGCCGGGCGGCTTGGCGGGCAGCGCCGAGATGGGCTGCAAGCTGGGCATGGCGGCGTCCGAGTGGTGGTGGTGGGGGTGGTGGTGGTGGGGGTGGTGGTGGTGGTGGGCGGCTCTCAGGACGCCCCCGGGGCCCATGGAGCCGGGAGGGGACACTGTGTGTTGGAAGGCAAGAAGGTTATTAACACTTGGGATGCCGTCGATTAAACAGTAGCGACTTTAAGCTAGATGATTTTCAGGACGGCAACGCCAGGCGGACTACGGCTGCTATGACGTAATCGCCGTAGCGATCAAAATGGTTAAGCAAAGCCTCGGCGGCGACAGGTTCCCACCGCTTTCACTGAACGCTTTGGTTCCCATGGCGGCGCGTACACGCAGCAGACAGAGTAGGCGCTACGTGGGAAGGGACCTTCTGCTGTAGTAGAGCCGGCTGCGGCGACGGCAGGTTTATCTATCGAGCGCGGAATCATTTCCGGTTACCGTTGTCATCTGCCGTTGCCGTAGCGTTGCTTAAGGTCACTAATGATTTAATCGCAGAGTGCCACAGTATTTTATAGATTTTTTCTTATTTCAGAGGGTCAGCGTAAAAGTAATCAGAGTAAATGTAATCAGAGTATTTCTGGTATTTCTGTGCACTAATCCAGTGTGTCTGGGTAGCTCAGTTGGTAGAGCTCTTGCCTTTGGACCATAAGGTCATGGGTTCGATTCTGGGCACTGCCAACTCAGCATATGAGTAGCATGGCTTCGGTGCATCAAGAACAGAAAAAAATTACAATTGCGGTCTTCAGTGCTTTTTTAACGGCCGTTAGAGAAGGGATCTCATAACACTGTCCTGTATAGGGGAACCGAACTTAAAGGGATATTCTACTTAAAAAAAAAAGAACTTTGGTCATTTTATCGTCTCTTTTTTTTTAAATTGTATTTAATTTTTTTTTTTTTCATTTTCAACAAAAAGCAGGTTTGCTTTAGCTGGCATAAAGGTTGTCTGACCTAGAACAATAGTGCGTTGCCTACAGCAACCCCACTAACTAAACTACCAAACCTGGATAAAATAAAATAAAATAAAATAAAATAAGTCACAGCCAGTGTAAAATAAAATAAAATAAAATAAAATAAAATAAAATAAAATAAAATAAGTCACAGCCAGTGTGAAGTAAAATAAAATAAAATAAATCACAGCCAGTATAAAATAAAATAAAATAAAATAAAATAAAATAAAATAAAATAAAATAAAATAAAATAAATCACAACCCAGTGTGAAGTACCGACCTTGTGTGGAAGGCACTAGGAGGCTGTCGTAGAGGCTGGCGACGGAGGCGGGCCTGTCCCTGCCGGCCCACTTGGAGGAGGGGTTGATGGAGGAGGAGGAGGAGCCCTGGGCCTGGGTCTCCGAGCGCGGCTTCCTCCCTCGCTTCTTGCCGATGTAGATGGTCCCCCGCTTGCTGACGTTGATCTGCTTCCCCAGGCGGGCCTCGATGGTGGAGGCCACGGCGCTCATCGCCGACGAGACCGGGGCCGACGGCGACTTGAGGGCCAGGCTGCCGTTCTGAGCCGAACCTGCAATTTACGATTCAAACACTTAGAACGGGTACACAGTATTGTGTATCATTATTTTATGCTTTAACTATTGAAAAATAGCAGATATACAAGCTCACAGCGCGGCACCGAGTGCCGCGCTGCGAGCTTGTAGATCTGCTATTTTTAAAAAATCGTGAAAATTGGAATTTTGACCCGATTCTATAAGTGTCTTTTGAATCCTTCTAAGGTTTTTTGAAAAACCCATGTTTCTATGTCAGCAATCTGGCCAGCCATCGTCAAAGAAAATGTCCTTTTCACTTAACTGGAGCTCAGTTAGTCTGTTCTTGAGAGACTACTTTGTCAGTGGTTCTCAAACTTTTTCATGTGAAGGACCCCCAAAATGATATTTATTTGGCCACGGACCCCCATCTCAAAATATTTAGTTCCAGGGACCTCCCAGAAGCAAAATTTGAGTTACAAACGTTCGCTTTGAAAATACATATATTCAAAGATTTGCACACATTTTCACGACTTTTTCAAAAATAGCAGATCTACAAGCTCGCAGCGCGGCACTCGGTGCCGCGCTGTGAGCTTGTATATCTGCTATTTTTCACTGGTTAAAGCATTCAATAATTCTAGGCCTAAATGGGTTAAGCCATGTTTTCTTTATCTGTGGTGCTCAAAGTCTTTATATGTCAAGCTCCCCTAGAATTATATGTATTTCACCACAGACCCCACTCTCAAAATATTTTGTTCCAGGGACCCTGCCAGAAGAAAAGATTTTAGTTAAAAATGTTCACTTTGAAAGAATATATATTCAAAGATTTGCAAACGTTTTCTTCAAAATAAAGCTGCTCTTTTTGAATAGCCAACTCTTGTCTGTCTTAGAACGTTGTGTAAAAGAAACTCCCCTTTTCTATATTAACCACTTGAACTGCAGCGCCCATATTCTGATAACTTTAGCCAAAAATAGCCGATCTAAAAGATCACGTTGTGAGCTTGTAGATCGGCTATTTTCGGCAAAGAGGTTTGGTGTAGAGGGGAAAAAGAGCAGACTAAGTACAGAGTGAAAGGTCAAGTTTATTCATTATTGACCGTTCAAGTGGTTAGATATTTCAAAACACAAATTGACATGAATCCAAAATATGCTGATGATTGTGCTGTCAAACAATGAAACGATATGGAATCTATGAACAGGTTGTGGGGGTCCCTGCTTCATCTCTCTCTCATTTAAGGGGTCCTTGGCCTGAAAACGTTGAGGACCCCTGGTTTAGTCCATAGACCAGCTGAATAATCACACAAGTACAGTTCAGAGACGACAGTGTAGTGCCTCAAAGAGACTAGGATCCCAGGTAAAAAAATCACACCTTGTTGTGAACTGAGTGGTGGTCAAATAAAAAGAGTCAAATAAAAAGAGTCAAATACATGGATTGCAAGGTTGCTCATGCTCAACAGTGGCGGGAGACAGACGGACGGCCGGACGGACGCATTGTGATCTTAAATCCAACTATTTCCAACTATTATTTGTTTATTATTATTTTGACCTGCTTTAAGAAACTCGGCTAATGATGGACGGGGTGGACGCATTGTGAGCTTGTAGATTAGAGATGGGATCGGGCCAATTTTTTCTGTCCGTTCTGAACCCGTGTGGGCCGTGTCCGACAGTTTTTTGTCCGACCCGAATCGACGTCCGAGCATTAATCATTAAAATGCGTCCGACCCGCGCCGAGGCCCGAACCTTATGTTTCCAACGCTTTTTCCCCTCCTTTCTTTTTCTTTGAGGAAGCCACTGATTTACACTCACAAGCAAACTTGTTCTAATGTGCAGTGCATGGCATGCAGCGTGCCTGCTTGTTACCCTTAATGTGAATATTAAGCCACAATGTGGCTTGTGAAAGTATTTAAATAGTAGGCTATGTTAGATTATTAAATAATACAAATAATAACGTGCGCTGCGCTGCAAGTTTCTGCGCCTGGAAAATAGCAGATCTACAAGCTCACAACGCGTCGCGGATGCGAGGCGTTGTGAGCTTGTAGATCAGCCACATTTTGTCACAGAACACGCCGTGATGAAGAAGTATAAACCAGGATTTACTTGGGTGATGTGTGTTGAACGGACGGACGGACGGACGGAGCTGCAGTGCAGAGTGCACACAACAGCGCCGAAAAATAATAAAAATCCAATGCGAGGTAAAGTAGTGGGAACACAAGCAGGGAGCTCCATTCAGCGGCACGCCACTTCCAATCAGAGTTGTCTCCGGCTGCAACATTAGCGCGAGCAGCCACACACACACACACACACACACACACACACAGGAGTTGCACGCTGCGTGCATCATCAGAGAGAGTGAAAAAACGTTGTGCGTGCTGTTGCAGCCACCCAGTCGCGGACATTTGTGTGTGTGTGTGTGTGTGTGTGTGTGTGTGTGTGTGTGTGTGTGTGTGTGTGTGTGTCTGCGCGCGCGCGCCCTCCTTGCTACGTGTGTGTCTACAGTGTGTGAGAGAGAGAGAGAGAGAGAGAGAGAGAGAGAGAGAGAGAGAGAGAGAGAGAGAGGGTGTTGAGTCTGCCTGCTCAATAGCGCCCCTCCTTTAACGTGTGTGTGTGTGTTTGTGGTCTGTGTGTGTGGTCAGGAGAGGTATGGCTGGCGACAGACATACCCGGCCAGTAACATCGTGAAAGCGAATTACAGGAGTGGTGTGACCACCACTCAAAAATAACCTGTGACATGACATCTGACCTCTTCACACTTGTCTTCCATTTTCCTGATCTTTCCCTCTAAAAAAGTAATTTTTGAATGTAGATATTTTTTTTGATTTACCAGACTGTAAACCACAAACTAGTAGTTTTTAATATGTTAAATTCTTAATGCACTTAATGCACATGTTTTTGCTGAACTCTAATTAAGGAATTATAAGACATAATACTTATGGAAAGTGGAAAAACAGTATACCTCCAACAGTTTGTGGAACAACAGTATAACTCCGTACAAGCAATATTCAGCATCCAAAGGGAGCAGATAACATTAAAACAGACAATTGAACAAAATGAGGGGGGAGTGCATTAACAATTTAACAGATTAAAAACTACTAGTTTGTGGTTTACAGTCTGGTAAATCAAAAAGATATCTATATTAAAAAATGTCAAAATATGGACTTGTTTTTCGTCTCAAGTACTCATTTGTGGAAGGGAAAAAACAAACAGGAGAACTTAGTGAACCGACCTGAGAGGATCTCGTTCAGGATGCTCTGGACCTTCCCCAGTTTCAGCTTGGCGACAGGCCGCGCGTGCCCCGGCCTGCCGCGCTTCAGCTTCAGACCACTGGAGGCCGCCACTGCCGCCGCGCTGGGCACGGAGGCCATCTGTGCCAGCGTGGTCAGCTGCTGCTTCCGCCGCCGGCTCAGCCCCCCCGCCGAGGAGGGATCCCGCGCCAGGGGGCTCGGGGGCGACGTGGAGGTGCCCTCGTGGACCGTCTCCACCGTGAGGAGGGGCTGCTTCTTGGGCCGCCCGCGCTTCCTCTTGACGGGCGCGTGGACGGTCAGGCTGTCGGTGTTGGCGTACAGGGGGCTGGCGGGGGTGATTGGGAAGGCGGAGGGCGGCTCGGCCATGCTCGGCGGCGGCGGGGGACACCGGTAGTCCTTCGGGGCCGAAGGCACGAAGCCGGCGGGACTCCTGGTCGTCTTCAGGTAGGACCATCGGTCCTTGGTCTTGATCGGCCTGGAGCTGCTGCAGGGGCTGGCCGCGGGGCTGTATGGGCCGGGCCCGGGGCTGGACACAGGGGCTGCCCGGGGCCGAGGGCTGGGACTGGGGCTAAGGTTGGCCTGCTGGGGCCTAGGGCTGGGCGTGAGGTTAGCCCTGGGTCTAGGGCTGGGGCTAAGGTTAGCTCTGGGACTGGGGCTAAGGTTAGCTCTGGGACTGGGGCTAAGATTAGCCCTGGGACTGGGGCTAAGATTAGCTCTGGGTCTAGGGCTCGGGCTAAGGTTAGATCTGGGACTGGGGCTAAGATTAGCCCTGGGACTCGGGCTAAGATTAGCCCTGGGACTGGGGCTGAGATTAGCCCTGGGTCTAGGGCTCGGGCTAAGGTTAGACCTGGGTCTAGGGCTAGGACTGGGGCTAAGGTTGGTCCTGGGTCTAGGGCTAGGACTGGGGCTAAGGTTGGTCCTGGATCTAGGCCCAGGGCTGAGGTTGGCTCTGGGTCTGGGGCTGGGGTTAGGACTGGCGCTGGCCATGGGACCGGGGCTGGGCATTCTGGGGTCGGCGGTGGCAGGACCAGGACCGGGGCTGTGGGTGTGGGTGTGGCCGAAACCAGACTCTCTGTGGCCGTTGAGGTCGGCCTTAGGAGGACGTCCTGCCGCCGCTGCGTTCTTCTTGGCTTTGCTCGCGTTGGAAGCGGAATCCGTCTCGGCCACGGCCTGCACCTCTGCCTTCTCCTTCCTCTCCCCTCCTTTCTCCGTGGCGTCCAGCCTGGCCTCGGCCTGAGCTCCGGCTCGGGACTGCAGGCTCTTGTGGGCGTCCATCTTGTGGGCCACTTTGGCTTCCGGGGGCCCGATCTGAGCCTTCTCTGCGACCTCCGAGGCCTGCTGCTGCTGCTGCTGCTGCTGCTCCGACTGCTCCTCCGCGGGGAACGACTCGTCGAAAGACCGCCTCCTCCTCTTCTTCCTTCCCGCCTTGGCCTCCTCTCCTCTCTCCTCATCGTCTGCTCTCCTGCTGGGAGCCGTCCTCTCCCGCTCTTCTTTCCTCCTCTCCTCCCGCTCAGCAAGCCTGTCACCATCAGGACATGTTGGTTAGGCGGTCATCAGTGGTGGAAAAACTACTCAAATGTTTTACTTAACTCATTTGCTGTGCCGTGCACTAAAAAGTACATGGAATGGCAGTGAGGAACTTGGCGGCCATTTTGAAAAGGCAATGAATGAGTTAAGTAAAAGTATCAATACTGCAATATAGAAAAAAATCCTGATTTGAAAATGTACTTGAGTAAAAGTACAAAAGTATTGGGCTGAAAAGTACAGTATAAGAATAGGGCTGAAGTGGTTAATGCATGTTTTGTAATGATAATCTGAAATCTATAAAGTAACTAGAAACTAAAGTGTTGAAATAAATGAGGTGGAGTAAAAGTAAAATATTTGGATCCGAGATCTAGTGGAGTAGAAGTATTGGTATTTGGAAATACTCAAGTAAAGTCTTTTGGCACTGAACATCTTTTAGGCTTTGCAAACAGAAACTGTGCACTGGGCAGATGTGACAAATAACTTTGAGGTGGTGTAAAGTAACTAAGTAATGCTCCCCCCCCCCCATCATGCATGCGTGCGCATTTTTGCCAATGAACCTAAGCACAAGGGTGGGGGCGCGGGGGGCTGCAAGGGAAAGGAGCGATTGTTTTCAGTGATGACGACGGAGGCGCACCGTCTCAGGTGACCAATGAGCCACGACGGTTGCGACGGTCGCATGAGCCGACTCGGCACCGTTACCGAGTTATATGCCGTTATGGACAGAATAGTAAATCTTCGTCCCCCGGACTTTCGGCATCTCTGCGCGGTTCCAGTGAACACAGCAAGCGCTCCCTACCTCCTTGCCCACCGCTGGCCCCCACCGTTGTGCTTAGGTTCCTTGGGAAACGCCAGGTCGCATCATGCCTACCTCTCAGGAGGGGGGTCGTCCTCTCTGTACTTGGGTCCGTCCCCCGGGGCGGGGGGGCTCTCAGGCCCCGCCCCTTTCTCCGCCTGCCGCCCCCACGGCGTGTCGGCGCCGTGCGGAGGATTGCCCAGCATCCTCTGGGAGTCCTTCCTCCCGTACTTCCTCTTGACGTTCCCGAAGAGCTGGTCGCTGACCTCCTGTATGCCCCGCCCCCTGGACACAGGTGGACACAAATAGGCCCGTTCAACATATACGAGAGAGAAATTCTATTGCAGTGATAATTGTGTAAAAGAACAGTGGATGATAATCACAACAACAAAAAACACTGCTGCAACTCTGCGTACGTTGTGAGAATGGAGAGAAGAAAAAAGAACACTGCTGCTAGGCTGAAAAAGTTGTGAGAATGAAGAGACGACCCAGTACGCTGTTTATAGCTGCCTCGAAACTGAAAAACTACGCCCCCTAGTGTTGGAAAGGAGAACTTTCACAACCACGCTCACGTAGGCCTGGCTCTAGGAGGCTGGCGTCATGACGTCATCAATGGTTGCCCAGTAAAACACAGTAAGACCAGTGGAGACCGTCTGAAGTGGAATTTTGCTTTTTAATCAAGTTTATATAAACGGATTTGCCTATGACCGCAGATATGCCGTTTTGGAGTGAAAATCATCTATGCGGTCCGGCCGAAAATCACAACAATGCAGTAATGGATGTAAACAACACCTGGACCCTTTTTTTAATTACAAAATGATATAAATAAAAGGTAAGAAACCCTTCTGGGGAGGAATTCTCCTTTAAGTTAATGGGAGCCCAACTTTCATCAGCTGTAATGGATTCTCCAAGGGAAACTGAATAATTTATCATCGTATTTTTGCTACTTTGCACAGTTTGTCAAATCCTTGAGAGGTAAATAAAATAGCAGAAAATGTACTTGGGATCCTTGAACCATCGGTCAGTTTGACACAGAGGCTAAATATGTCATCAAATGGTGGTTCTGTGGCTCATATGCCGAATAAATCGAGGGTCTTCAACAGGGGGTCACCTCAGAGTTACTAATGAAGGGTCCTCCAAATCTTTGTGTGATCTTTTTCCCCCTTTTTTATATTAACCACTTGAACCCTATAGTGTCCATATTCTGAGAACTTTAGCCAAAAATAGCAGATCTACAAGCTCACAACGCGTGTAGATCGGCTATTTTCGGCAAAGAGGTTTGGAGTAGAGTGGGAAAAAGAGCAGACTAAGTCCAGAGTAGACTAAGTCCAGAGTAAAAGGTCAAGTTTTATTAAGTATTGACGGTTCAAGTGGTTAAATATCTGAAAACACAAATTGACACAAATCCAAAATAAACTGATGATTGTGCTGTCAAACGAAACTATATGGAATCCATGAAAAGGTTGTGGGGGTCCCTGCTGCATCTCTCTCTCAACTAAGGGGTCCTTGGCCTGAAAACGATGAAGACCCCTGGATTAAATAATGGACCTTGATGTGAAAACCACTGCTTTATGGCTCTGGAAGGAGGTTCTACAAAAGAAAGGTTCAAAAGGTCAAAGGTTGAGACGAACAGACCTGCTCAGAGACGTGAGGTTCAGGATGCTGGCGTCGGTAACCACGGGCAACTGCAGGTCAGGGGTCAGCGACCTCTGAGGGGACGGGCTCGTTGGTGGGCTGGCCTCCAGCAGAGAGCTCCTATTGGCTGAGGCCAGGTCCCTGGAGGCGGGCTCTGAAGGATCCGAGGGCCCTGCAGACACGCCTGGCATTTCATTTATTCAGCTCACAAATCCATTATATAATTTTAGAGAGAGGTCAGTCAGTCAGTCACAAATGCATTTCCACCTTTATCTCTTCAGCAACTGATCCCAATTTTCACATGGCGCATTGGCCATTAGCATTATACAGAGGCTGACGGAGCCCGATTTCCATTTTCACCAAATTCAAGCTATTTCTTAGCGTTTTTATACCACTTCTGTTCAACTCAACTTCAGCCTGTTGTCAGGGCAACGGTCCGTTCCTCCAGGCCATGGGATCTGTAACCCCACACCCACCAATCTCACAGTTAGGAATGTTGCAGTGTGTCTCTCTCTCTCTCTCTCTCTCTCTCTCTCTCATGTGGTTTGCCTGCATGCACGGGTCACTCATGCACCGGGTGCATTTGATGTGTGTCTGATCTTCCGACGGGTATGGGCAAAATTATGTAGAGCAAGCGCATACATCCTCATACTTCTATTCACCTAATTTAGCTGTTAAATTATTTGTATCCATCAAAAAAATCACACCCGTGTGAACTGAGCGGTGGTTCCACCCCCCCCCCCCCCCCCCCCCCCCCCCCCCCCCCCCCCCCCCCCCCCCCCCCCCCCCCCCCCCCCCCCCTGTGTGTGTGTGTGTGTGTGTGTGTGTGTGCGTGTGTGTGTGTGCGTGTGTGCCTGGTCTGGCCTGGCCTGAACAACAGCGCCCCTCCCTTAACATGTGTGGTCAGAAAAGGTTACTGCAGGCTACAGACAGACAGACAGACAGACAGACACGCAGACAGACAGACCCACACACACGGCCACGTATAGGAGCGTTGTGACCACCGCTCAAATATACACTCCTCCATGGGCTGCTCCTTACATTATGATGCCCCCACATATTCTCACGCACGCACCAGTTACAGTTACTTTCTCCATAACCCACACTCTGCACATATATTGGAGCACATATCTTCAAACGGGTAAGGTCTAGTAATAAATAATTGCCATTAGGTCAGTCAGTCTGTCAGTCAGTCACACGTCACACTTTTGCCCTTCTCATATCTCTGCCACCGTTGCCCCGATCCATGCCATCAATTCTCACATGGCCCTCTTTTAGCGCCACCATGAGGCCGATTCTTGCAAAACACATTTTTGGACACTGCTCCTACAAATGTTGCCCTAAAATCACGCAAATCGGTACACACTTGGTCTGCACTCATGTCTTCAACATGGATCTGCCCCATATAGCGCCACCATCAGGACGATTTTTTCAAACACATTTTTGGACACTGCTCCTACAGATTTTGCCCTAACATCACACAAATCGGTACACAGTATGTCTACACTCATGTCATCAACATGGATGTGTCCCATATAGCGCCACTATCGGGGCGATTTTTTTCAAACACATTTTTGGACACTGCTCCTACACATTTTGCCCTAAAATCACGTGCTTACTGGTGTTTAACTATCGAAAAATAGCAGCTCTACAAGCTCGCCCGCACGTAGATCTGCTATTTTTAAAAGTCGTGAAAAATATAGCAAATCTTGGAATATATGTATTTTTATTTGTAACTAAAATGTTTGCTTCTGGGTGGTCCCTGGAACAACTTATTTTTAGATGGGGGTCCGGGGCCAAATACATTACATTACAAATGCATGGGGGTCCTTGACATGAAAAAGTTTGAGAACCACTGATTTAGAAGACATTCATAGAATAAAGAATATTCAAAAACTTGCAGGAATGTTCACGATTTTTCAAAAATAGCAGATGTACAAGCTCACTGTTTTTTAATCCAAGCTAATACAAGACACTGCAGGCTTTCTATTCCTGGAAAGTTAGCATGCTATAATAGAACCCATTGTTTCTCACCATGTCAATGAAACATTTTATCATTTTTATTTTAAAACCCTGCCTAACAATGATGTTACTATCTGGTAGCCAGGTTTCTGAACTGTCCAGTCCTTCTCCGCTTACCGTTAGATTCCGAGATCCAGTCGGGAGGAAGCGGGTGGTGGTGGTGATGGTGGTGATGGTGGTGCAGGGGGTGCATCAGTATGGGCTGCGGGTGGTGGTGCGGGTGGTGGTGATGCGCGTGATGGTGGTGGTGCGCGAACGCCGGAGGCCTCCGGCACGGGGCGGAGGCTGCTGCTGCTGCTGGTGTTGTTGTTGTTGTTTGGGCGGAGGCGGCGGGTGGTGTATGGGCGGGGGCGGGTGGTTCTTGGGCGGGGGCGGGGTGCTGCTTGGGCGAGGGGGGGCGGGTGCTGCTTGGGCGCGGCGGCGGGGGGAGCCGGGGGGTGCTGGGGGTGCTCCCCCTGCAGGAGGTGCAGGAGACCCCCCTCGCGCTGCTCGCCCGGCATCCTGAACTGCCGCTCGTACGTCTGAGGAGAAGACACACACACACATTTCAATCATTTATTTATGTCCACATAAAAGATACAATACAAGGACACAAATATTACAAGGTGCTTTAAGTAATGTACAGTCATCATATCTTGGACAAATATCCAATACCCACAAACCATTCAAGGGTACAAGTAACAACTCCTTCGCCAAACCTGGCGACTATACCGATAGTAGAAGAGATTGCATAGAATTTTGCAAGCTGTTTAGTTGCTTTTTTTGGCATCCCAAGTTGTTGGAAGCCTCTTACAAACAGCCTATGTACGTGTCCAAGGCTGCCAAACACAAATAGAGGACATATCGATTTTAAATCATTGAATCGTATCGTATCGCCATGAACCAATATCGTCCATAAATCGTATCGTCAACCATGTATCGTGATGCATATCATATCGTATCGTAAAATGTATCGCTACACCCAAAGGAAATAGTCAAGTAAAGTTCGAATACCTCAAAATTGTACTTTAGTACAGTACTTAAGTAAATGTAACCTACTTAGTTACTTAACACCAGTATATCACCTCACAACACGACACACCAGTTCACCGCGTTCCATTTGCAATCCTATGCTTTTTCTATGATGTTATATGATGATGTTGTTATATTTACATGGTTATATTATACTAATGTGTTTCTATTACAGTATGTTATACGATGTTGTTATATTTGACATGGTATATTATACTAAGCATTTCTTCTCTTTGTAACACGTTAGTTGATCCATCTCCCAGCTCATGTATCAGAGGTTTAATAGACCCCTCATATTGATGTGACACTTCGCTCCTCTGACTGCTGAATGGAGCCATATTACACACAGGTATGCACACGCGCGCGCACACACACACACACACACACACACACACACACGCGCACACACACACACACACACACACACACACACACACACACACACACACACACACACACACACACACACACACACACACACACACAGACACAGAGAGAGAGAGAGAGATCTCCCAACCAAACAAAAAGCCTTGTTTACAGAGCAATTAAATTCCTGTGGTAAGGATGTTGCATGCTGGGAGAGACTGTGTGTGTGTGTGTGTGTGTGTGTGTGTGTGTGTGTGTGTGTGTGTGTGTGTGTGTGTGTGTGTGTGTGTGTGTGTGTGTGTGTGTGTGTGTGTGCAGCTTAGCTGAGGTATGTCCCTAAATGCTCCATTACGCTGCACAATAATAGCGAGCGGTTCTTTCTATTTATTCACCGTGCAGTCCGCATGCGGGCTCCATTAAATGCAGTCTATGACGTTATCACGTCAGACACTACAGATGGAAATAAAGGTCAATCACTCTGTCGTCATCACGGAAGCGTTTGACATCGTCGTTGTCGGGTGGAAACCTCGTATGTCCAAAACCGTTCGTTTAGGATTATCATTTTAAAAACGATTTAATCCATTTAGAACGGGTACACATTTTGTGTATCATTATTTTATGCTTTAACTATTGAAAAATAGCAGATATACAAGCTCACAGCGCGGCACCGAGTGCCGCGCTGCGAGCTTGTAGATCTGCTATTTTTGAAAAATCGTGAAAATTTGAATTTTGATCCGATTCTATAAGTGTCTTTTGAATCCTTCTAAGGTTTTTTTTAAACCTTTTGTTTCTATGTCAGCAATCTGGCTAGCCATCGTCAAAGAAAAGGTCCTTTTCACTTGAACTGGAGCTCAGTTAGTCTGTTCTTGAGAGACTACTATGTCATTGGTTCTCAAACCTTTTCATGTGAAGGACCCCCAAAATGATATTTATTTGGCTACGGACCCCCATCTCAAAATATTTAGTTCCAGGGACCACCCGGAAGCAAAATTTGAGTTACAAACGTTCGCTTTAAAAATACATATATTCAAATATTTGCACAGATTTTTCACGACTTTAAAAAAAATAGCAGATCTACAAGCTCGCAGCGCGGCACTCGGTGCCGCGCTGTGAGCTTGTATATCTGCTATTTTTTTATAGTTAAAGCATCCAATAATGTTAGGCCTAAATGGGTTAAATGAGAGAAAACAGACGATCTACAAGCACACAACGCCGCGCACCCTCGCAACCTGTCACCTAACGGTTTTGGTGGAGCAACTGAAACAGCTTTTTCTCTCCTCACAGGGGATAAGGTTAGAGTCCAAATATGGACCAAACACTCTGGACCAGGGGATCCCAAACCTTTTTGGCTCAGGGCACCCCATAAAGAATGCTTTAAGCACCTTATATTTATAGAATCTCGCTGTTGTCGAGTGGAAACCTTGTATGTCCAAAACCGTTCGTTTTGTATTTATCATCTATAAAATGTGCTAAACTAGTGAAAACAGCAGATCTACAAGCGCACAACGCCTCGCATCGCGAGGCGTTGTGTGCTTGTAGATCGGCTGTTTTCACTAGTTTTGTGCGACAGTCTTGTATGATGAAGCAGGGCCTTGCTTTACCAAAAGACGTACACATTTGAAGCTTGGAGATACGAGGTTTCTTACCATATCCGGCGCAGACGGGAAATGCGACCGGAAGCACTTCCGGTTCGGGCGATTAGACACCGATCTCCGATAAAACAGCGATTTTACTTTTTAATATTTTATAGCGATTAAAGCATATTAAAGTCTCAGGACTATCGGGACCGGCAGAGAGGAACATAGGGATTTTTTCGGGACTATCGGGAGAGGCGGTAAATGAGTTAAGTAAAAGCCTACAATGTAGAAATACTCTGTTACAAGTAAAATTCAAAATTTACTTGAGTAAAAGTACAAAGGTATTGGCATCGAAATGTACTTAAAAGTAGCAAAAGTAAAAGTACAAAATGTTTAAAAATAGCAGATATACAAGCTCACAACGCGTCTCAACACCCTAGGGTCAGGGCTCGAGACTAACGGCATCCCTACGTCCCAGGGACTTAAATATATGTGTTCGGGACGCAAATGAATCTCCCCTGGGACGCATTTGGGACGTAGAGGATTTTTTTGAGCCAACGGCGCATATCAATGTCACTGCTCAAACCATGGTGTGCAAACTCGCAGCATGAGACTCACAGAAAATGAATAGGCTATGATGTAAACAGAATGTTTAAGAAGTTACCACAGGCAGTGCTGATCATCCTTTTCAGGTACTTAGTTGCTAAATGCTGCGCAATTTGAAGAGATTAACTAGCAGAATGAGGCAGAGAACAGACTGTCTGGGTTACAACTAGTGGAAAATAGCCGATCTACAAGCTGTGGCTGAGAGATAAATCTTAGCATCCCCGCCCCCTGCTCGCCTCATAAAGAGTAAGTTATATGATTTGGATTGTGATTATTAATGAAAATGTAAAACGGAACACTGTCAATGCACCAAGCACAGACACATAGCCTACGTTTAGTGAGCAGCACGAGCAGATATTGGAGTAGGACACATTGTAATTAAATCAACGGTTTGTTTAACTTTTGTCATCTCTATAAACCTATAGCCTATATTCCCAATTACAAGACGTTATGTGAATATGTTCGTCTAATCGTCTAATCAACTTCATCACAACCAGCCGTGAGCCGTGCAAGCTGGCATTCATTTTACAAAGTTCCCGTGCCGTGTGGCAGCTTATTTTCTCCAGTCCAGTAGTGTCTCTAAAACTCTCAAAAACAACCGGTCCACTCATAATAAATAACTCCATTTCGGCAGCAGTTCATCTGAATCGCTTGCTGTGAAGCACAGAGCAGACTGCACGCGTCTGCACTCTCCACTCGATGAAGCGTGGATGGCACTGGTTATACTTCTTTCAGTACAACGGTGTTGTGCGGTGCGGTGAGCATATAGACGATCTAAAAGCCCTCAAAGCCCTGAGGATGCGCGTAGTTGTAGGGTTGTAGATTAGCGCGCAACACGTTCGTACGGACAAAGTACAAACCCAGTTTTACCGTAATTCCTCCAACAGTCGTGCATGATTGGTTCTTTAGTTTACCGTATATGACAATCACACCAGCAAACTGGCTGAGGTAAGATTTTTAGAAGCCACAAATGACAGTATAAAAATAGAAAGGATTGTCAAGCCAATTTCACCAGCAGCAACAACAACAAAAACAACAACAACAACAATATAACAACAATAACAATAATAATAAATATTATTATAATAGTAGCCTAATACTAATAGGCCTGCAATAATTTATTATTATTTTTATTATTTTTTGGGGCGGATTACATTCATTTGGGGACGGTTCAATTTGTATTTTGGGACGGTCCCGGGACGTAGGTGAAAAAAGTTAGTCTGGAGCCCTGCCTAGGGTGCGACTCGCTTTAAAAAAGGACACCAATTGAAGCAAGCCCAAAAGCTTTTCTGAGGTATCCTTTTAGCTGACCTTGTACCAGTGAACTGTACTGTAATGAAACTGTACCTTTTCCTATGCAAACTGACAATAAAGTCTACTCTCAATCAAAAGCCACGGCATCCTGCCATGTAGAACAGTGGTTCTCAACCTTTTCAGGTCACGACCCCCAAAATAATCATATTTTATCAGGGGGGTTTGTTCACTGTTGAGTGAGAAAACAATGTTGCACATTACGTTAATCATCTGGGGACCTCCCAAAATAATTGGGGGGCCCCCCTGGGTTCCCCTAAAAACCCCCCACAGTTTGAGAACCACTGATGTAGGACACTCACAGATCGTCGGTTGAAACCTTTGCCACAATCGATGAACTGCACACTGTCCAAGGTCAGAGCACGCCAGCTGAGCTTGCATCTGATATAGCTGTGAGGCCTGAACGAGGCCTGGACGAGGCCTGGACGAGGCCTGGACGAGGCCTGGTCGGCCACCAACTCTCTGAACCGTGCACACAAACTGCTTCTTACCATTTAGAACGGGTACACATTTTGTGTTTCATTATTTATGCTTTAAGTATTGAAAAATAGCAGATATACAAGCTCACAGCGCGGCACCGAGTGCCGCGCTGCAAAAAAAATCATGAAAATTAGAATTTTGACCCGATTCTATAAGTGTCTTTTGAATCCTTCTAAGACTTTTTGAAAAACCCGTATGTTTCTATGTCAGCAATCTGGCCAGCCATCGTCAAAGAAAAGGTCCTTTTCACTCAACTGGAGCTCAGTTAGTCTGTTCTTGAGAGACTACTATGTCAGTGGTTCTCAAACCTTTTCATTTTAAGGACCCCAAAATCATATTATTTGGCCACGGACCCCCATCTCAAAATATTTAGTTCCAGGGACCACCCAGAAGCAAAATTTGAGTTACAAACGTTCGCTTTTGAAAATACATAAATTCAAAGATTTGCACACATTTTCACAACTTTTTTAAAAATAGCAGATCTACAAGCTCGCAGCGCGGCACTCGGTGCCGCGCTGTGAGCTTGTATATCTGCTATTTTTCACTGGTTAAAGCATTCAATAATTCTAGGCCTTAATGGGTTAATCGAGCACAAAAACAGCTTTTTCATCGAATTGAATCGTGCCCAAAAACGTCTTTAATATCTCCTTCAAACTGTGCACAGAAACAGCTTCTTCCCTTCAGCTCGGTTGCACTCTTCAACATGCTGACATTTACACTTTCTCCTATCTTATTGTGACATGTGACACTTTTTCTCCGCTCCTCTCGTTGCATTCAATTTCTACTCAGTGATCCTGCAAACAGTGGGAAGTGTCATAGTAATCACCATCCCACATTGTGCAGCATTCAATGAAGATAACAAAGAAGATCTCTCTCTACAGCAGTGGCTCAGGGGTAGAGAAACCGTCGTTAGAAAACAGAGGGTTCCCGAAGGGTGCCCAGTTCGATCCCGGGCCCCCCCCAGAGTTAGTGTGGAAGTGAGCAGGTTGGTGCCTTGCATGGTTTCCTCTGCCATCTGTGTGTGAATGGGTGAATGTAATGTGTGTGTGTGTGTGTGTGTGTGTGTGTGTGTGTGTGTGTGTGTGTGTGTGTGTGTGTGTGTGTGTGAGTGGGTGAATGTAATTAATTTGTGTGTGTGATTGGGTGAATCACAATCTCTGTAAAGCGCCTTGGATAAAGGCGCTATTTAAATGCACCATTTACCATTTACAGACATATATGCACATAAGCCACTGCGCAGCCACGATCTCAGGATGTTTTGAGGTGACGTGCGTGCGTGCGTGCGTGCGTGCGTGCGTGCGTGCGTGCGTGCGTGCGTGCGTGCGTGTGTGTGTGTGTGTGTGTGTGTGTGTGTGTGTGCGTGCACACGTGGTGACACTTGAGCAGACAGTGGGAGTCCACAGCAGGGTAGGATGTCAGTTACCTGATACACAATTCTCATTTAACCTGACACACACACACACACACACACACACACACACACACACACACACACACACACACACACACACACAGGGAGAGAGAGAGAGAGAGAGAGAGAGAGAGAGAGAGAGAGAGAGAGATGGTTTGAGGTTGAGCGGGGTCGCGCGAGGACGGTGTCATGTGACCACCAGTCATCGTTCATGTTTCCATTAAGCCGTGGACTAGAAGCACCACACTAATGACAAGCACATTATTACTACACACTAACGACAACTGACCACTGACGTTATTGATACACATTAACTACACCCTTAATAAATAGTAAATGGGGTCACGGTGGCGCAGTCAGTAGTGCTGTCCCCTCACAGCTAGAAGGTCCTGGGTTCGATTCCCGCTGGGGACGCTGGGGGCGCTGGGGGCGTGTTCTCCTTCTCCGCGTCATCAGTGCCTATACCCTAGGTGGGGTTGGAGAAAGGGCCTTTCTGTGTAGAGTTTGCATGTTCTCCTCATGTCTCCTAGGGTAGGTGCCCTTACAAAAAACATGCAGTCACCCTCGTCTCTATACTGCCTCCCCCTGGCCAGCCGGGGCGCCTGATGGAGGGGAAAGGAACTGGTTGGAATAACGAGTTCCTTCCACGCGTTAAGTCCAACTAGGGAAACCCCCCCCTCTCAGGTGAAAAGAAGCAACTTGGACTTGTCATGCATAGAAGGAAGTATGAGGTCAGTCCGTTGCTCTCCCCAGGTTGGCAGAGGGAGAGCAGCGCCCAGGATTACATTAGATAATTGACACCGGGTGAAAAATGGGTTATAAAATCGTGGGATAAAAATGTAGAGAAAAAAAATGGTAAATGGTGTATTTTATATAGCAGCTTTATCCAAGGCTCTTTACAGAGATTGTGCATTACATTCACCCATTCACACACACATTCATACACCGATGGCAGAGGAAACCATGCAAGGCACCAACCTGCTCACCGGGAGCAACTAGGGGTTAAGAGTCTTGCTCAAGGACTCTTCGACCTTAACTCAGGGGGAGCCCGGGATCGAACTGGGAACCCTCTGTGTTCTAATGACGGTTTCTCTACCCCTGAGCCAATGCCGCGAGTGCATCAGGTGCGACTACTCGTTAACGCAAATTGAGCCCTTACAGAAGTTATTGCCTTGTGATTGTCTAATTATCAAAATTCCACTATACATGTAGATACACTTGGCCCTCACAAGCATAGTTAAAGAAGTGCACACACACATGCACACGCACGCACGCACGCACGCACGCACGCACGCACGCACACGCACACACACGCACACACACAGTAACCACAGAGCAACCACAAAAACATGCTAAAGGAGGAGGCAGAGAGACAGAGAGAGAGAGTGACAGATAGATATAGAGTACAAACTCTAGAGAGAGAGAGAGATAGAGAGAGAGAGAGAGAGAGAGAGAGAGAGATTGAGAGAGACACACACACATAGAGTACTAACTCTATAGAGAGAGAGAGAGAGAGAGAGAGAGAGAGAGAGAGAGAGAGAGAGAGAGACACATAGAGTACTAACTCTATAGAGGAGAGAGAGAGAGAGAGAGAGAGAGAGAGAGAGAGAGAGAGATAGAGATAGATATAGTACTAACTCTTCTCCTCTGTTCTGGCCGCTTGCCAAACATTCTAAATGCAACAGTAAAAGCACAACTAGGGTCAACTAGGGTTGAAGGCCAGGGAGAAACGTGAGGATTAAAAAAAACATCTATAAGCCGATGGGGCCGTTCTAAAATGGAGGGGTGAGCTGTTTCCAGAGCCTGCACTGCATGGGGCCAGCAGCCACAACGAATGATCACTTGATCACTCCTGTTTTTGTTTCCTACTTGAACAGGGGTCCTAGAAAGGTGTTGTCAGGCGAAGGACCCCTTAGCTGAGAGAGAGAGAGAGAGAGAGATGAAGCCGAGACCCCTGGACCCCCCCACTACACTGTGTACAATTGTGTTTGCAGATGAAACTGTCTCACAAATGCCAAGGACGGGTTCATATGTGTGTGTTTGAAAGCTAGGATAAGCCTTTACCTTATACCTTCTAACAGTGTTTCTCAACCTTTTCAGGCCGCGACCCCCAAAATAATCATATTTTAACTGGGGACCCCCCCCACCCTGACGAGCACCAAGAGAAGAGAGGCATTACATTTGTATAACACGGTTCTATTGTGAGAATAGCCTCGCATTGCGAGGCGTTGTGAGCATGTAGATCGGCTATTTTCACAAATTCTGCCTCTAATAGGTCTATTTGACAATTTGGACAATCTTGCGTTATGTTACACGTTATTTTACTTATGTTACAAAGGTATTAAAAGTCCTTTAATTGTCACTTTATAAATGTGCAAATACCCTCTATACACTTATACTGCAAACTGCATGTTCTTCTTTTTACTGTTGAGTGAGAAAACAGTGTTTGAAATTGATCAAATCATCTGGGGACCCCCCCCCCCCCCCCCCCCCCTTATAAGATTCTAAAAGCACAGTCAGATGATCTCATTGCTCTCATTGAGATTGAGTAAAACTGGTGTACAATCCATCCATCAATTTCCCCTTTCCTCTAAAACTATACCTGTTGATGCTCATCATGTGTGGTGGTGTTTATTATTGTACTATTGACACATTGAATATAATGGACCACAATGGAAACGCCAAGCCCCCCTGGAGCTTTCTGTGTGGTTAACCTTAGCATGGACCTTGACTGTAACACCAGGGGCATCAATTGGGTATGGCAGGGGTATGCAGCTGCCATACCCTGGGTCCAGGGGGGGAAATAAAAGTTACTTTTAAATATAAATCCATGAATGTTTCTTTGTCTATCTGTGCTGGTAATTATGGTGTCTTGCACGCACGCGAGACACCAGTCATGTTGCCATACCTTAGCTTTTTCTGAACTGACGCCACTGGTTAACACACCTACTGAAACTAAAGAATCCAACCATCCAACAATCAATCAATCAATCAATCAATCAATCAATCAATCAATCAATCAATCCAGAATGTCATGTCAGTAAACATATAGCAGTGGCTGTATACAAGGCTATTTTAGCTGCTTTTGCGTGACAATCTTGTACAACATACATGGCCACCCACTTGTGTCCTACTTGTGCACTAGGAGCAAGTTGGCACCTGGACAGAGTGCCGATCAAGTTACACATGTATTAGCCTGGGATCACTTCACTTTTCGGGGTTGTAACCGGTCTGGAGCGGAAACCACAACACGTCATGTTGTAGTCCTCAAAGGACTACAATTTGCCAGGAAGATCATACCGGATTCAGTTTTAACCCAAAATGATTCCCCTGCGCTCAAGTACATACTTTTAGGCAGTGTTGGGGAAGTTAGTTACATGTAACTGAGTTACATAACTAAGTTATATTTTGCTGTAACTTGCTGGTAACTGAGTTACATTCACATTTTTGTAACTCCTCAAGTAACTGAGATACTTTTTGGGTCATTTTTGGCTCAGGTTACAAGTTACAAGAAGTTAACAAGCGAAGTTATAATTTTACATTTAAGTTTTTTTAAGATTGACGATCAAATGTCCTTAACAGATCATAATTTTCTTCTTTAACATTATTTTAGGAACACAGATGTTTACTAAAGAAAATGTCAACCTTTTTGAAATAAAACATAAAACTCAGTGGAGAGGCATATTTCTGCTGGCATGTGAATTTTTGTAGGATATTATATTTTGTTTCATGTACACACCAAATGTACATTCTCAATTTAACGCTGAAAAAAAGTAACTCAAGTTACTCAAGTTAGTTTTTCTATGTAACTTGAAACTTTATAAGTTACATTTCTCCAGGGGTGTATATAACTTTAACTTGATCAAGTTACTGCCATGGTGAGTTACTTGTAACTGTACAAGTTACGCTTTCAAAGTAACTTCCCCAACACTGCTTTTAGGGCCTACCTAATAAACTCCTTGATGCGGAGTAGTTTTGCTTTTGAAAAAATTGTTTTGTATAATGCGTCTTTTAGTCCAACTCGTAGCGACTGGCAAGACTACACTAGGCTACTCAAGCATTTTAATAGGGATTGGAGAAACAAACGGGGGGGGGAACCAAATCAAAGCAACGTCGCTTCTTCTAGTGGCCTGTTGTGAACGAACACCAGGCTTTCCCCCAGAAAGCCTGGTGAGGCGAGGTTCCATATGCATTGATAATGACACAGCAGTGTTTGGATGGATGCATGCATGGACACATATTAACATAATGCTTCTATAAGCACAACATGGATGTTAGGTTGTTCACACATCTGACATTCTGTCTTCTGGTTTACCATGAAAGTATGGAGTTATGTATCTGTCTGTCTGTCTGTCTGTCTGTCTTTCTACCTTACTCTCTCTCTCTCTCTCTCTCTCTCTCTCTCTCTCTCTCTCGCTCTCTCTCTCTCACAGTCTTTCATTTTCCACTGTTGAACAAACTCAGACTCAGAGACAAGTTGTACGTAAACACACACACGCACGCACGCGCGCGCACAACCCTGCTACACATAGTATGTATGCCAGCGTGCACACATGCAGCACTACATACCTAGGCACATACACACAAAAACTGTGTGTGTGTGTGTGTGTGTGTGTGTGTGTGTGTGTGTGTGTGTGTGTGTGCGCGGTGTGCGTGTGTGTGCGTGTGTGTGTGTGTGTACGTGAACGTGACACACACACAATCCCACACAGGTGTGCACGTACGCACACACAGTCACACTGCCCTTCAAATAGTTTTTTTTTCCTTTCTGTCTGTTCTTTCTTTTTTTTCTCAGCCTTGTGTTTGGCTCGGCGCCCAGTGGAAGAGAGTGTTTCATTTTCCCTGTATGGAGCTGGACACACACACACACACACACACACACACACACACACACACACACACACACACACACACACACACACACACACACAACACACACACACACACACACACAGAACAGAGGGCAAAAGGGGAGGGGAAAGATTTAGTGAAAGAATGAGAGCGGGAGAGATGGGGAGGGAGGTGGGGGAGGGGGCCATTAGAAAAACAAGTAGAGAGGACCGGTGGTGTAAAGTAACTAAGTACATTTACTTAAGTACTGTGCCGTTTTTAGGTATTTGTACTTGTACTATATTTGAGTATTTCCAGTTTTCAGTACTTTGACTTTTACTTCTACTCTTCTAACTTCTATCTCGGATCTCAATATTGTACTTTTACTCCAATACAATTATTTGAGTACTTTAGTAACCAGTTACTCTGCAGATATGCAATATAATATCATAAAACATACATTAATGCACTCTAGCGCTATTCTATACCGCGGCTATTTGAAAATAGCCGATCTACAAGCTCGCGACGCGTTGTGAGCTTGTAGACCTGCCATTTTTCAAACATTTTGTACTTTTACTTTTGGTACTTTAAGTACATTTTGATGTCAATACTTTCATACATTTACTCAAGTACATTTGAATTCTGTAACAGAGTATTTCTGCATTGCATGCAGTATTGATATTTTTACTTGAGTAAAAAATATGAGTACACCACTGGAGAGGACGGAGAGGTGCCTACACCCGTTTCACATGCACTTCCCTCCAAAACCACACACGCACGCACGCACGCACGCACGCACGCACGCACGCACGCACGCACGCACACACACACACACACACACACACACACACACACACACACACACACACACACACACACACACACACACACACACACACACACACACACACACACACACACACACACACACACACACACACACACACACACACACACACACACACACACTGAGAGAGGAAAGATCCCCTCTGCAAACAAACACTGGATAACTGAGACAGAGAGGACAGACAGACAGACAGACAGAGAAAGGGAGGGGAAAAGGGTTTCTCTTGGAGTCTCGCGTAGCCAGACAACTATTCCACAATCTACGAATGCAGGGGTCTTCAACGTTTTCAGGCCAAGGACCCCTTAGTTGAGAGAGCACTGAAGCAGGGACCCCCCCACAACCTTTTATTCCATATAGTTTCATTGTTTGACAGCACATTCATCAGTGTATTTTGGATTCATGTCAATTTGTGTTTTCAGATATTTAACCACTTGAACCGTCAATACTTAATAAAACTTGACCTTTCACTCTGTACTTAGTCTGCTCTACACCAAAGCTCTTTGCTGAAAATAGCCGATCTACAAGCTCTGACCTTGTAGATCTGCTATTTTTGGCTAAAGTTCTCAGAATATGGACACTATGGTTCATGTGGTTAATATAAAAAAGCAGAAAAAAAATTCACACAAAGATTTGGGGGACCCCCTGTTGTAACTCTGAGGACCCCTAAGACCCCTGATATAGAGCATCGCAGTGGGTGTGGTTTACTGGTCCCACTAAAAAGATCTCCCGTTCATTTTCCCCATAGACTTCCACGAAAATATTTATAACAGTTATATGAAGTAGGACTTTTACTTTACCAAAACATACACATTTGAAACTTGAAGACACAAGGTTTTTGCCTGACAGTGACGATATTCATCATTTTCACTCCCAGCACCTTATATTTATAGCATATTTTAGCGATTATGTTGTGAGGAAAACATTGAGATAACAGCCATTTTGGTTAGAACTGACTGAAAATAACTTTGTACAAAGTGTCCAAATAAATTCCAAATATTATCAAATTATCTCGCGGCACCCCTGGACTGCCATTGCGGCACCCCAGGTGCCCCGTCACCCACTTTGAAAACCCCTATCCCAGACTGTATGACGGGAGCATTTTGCAAATCGCGGGAGTCACCATCTGGCCACGCGAGACTATTTCTCTGCCAATCCCAGACTCCTGTCCTCTTGCCGATCTACCAGCAGACAACCGCCTGGTGACGCGAGGCGTTGTGTGCTTGTAGATCTGCTATTTTCACTAAAAAAGTTTTTAAAATATCAACAAAGGAAGGTGTTGGTGGTTTCCACCCCATAACAACCATACTATGTCTCTCTGTCTTTCTCTCTGTCTGTCATTCCATCTCTCCGTTTCTCTATCTCTATCTACACATCTATCTATCTATGATCTCTCTCTCTCTCTCTCTCTCTCTCTCTCTCTCTCTGTATCTATCTCTGTCTCTGTGTGTGTGTGTGTGTGTGTGTGTGTGTGTGTGTGTGTGTGTGCGTGCGTTGCGTGCGTGCGTGCGTGCGTGCGTGCGTGTGTGTGTCTCTCTCTTTCTTCCCACCAGCTCCAGGGAATAAAGACCTCCATTCATTTCATGTGCCCGAGGAGACGCGCAGCAGGGGGGCGCACCGCTCGCCAGTGTGTGTGTGTGCGTGTGTGTGCGTGTGTGTGTGTGTGTGTGTGTGTGTGTGCGTGTGTGTGTGTGTGTGTGCTTTCTCTCTGCGCTGTCTTAGCCCACTCTGACAGGACTGGTAGCATCCATGCCAGCTATACCAGAGTGCAGGGGTGTCAATTGGGTATGCAGGGGTATGCAGCTGCCATACCCTGGGTCCAGGGGGGGGAAATAAAAGTTACTTTTAAATATAAATCCATGAATGTCTCTTTGTCTATCTGTGCTGCTTATTATGTTGTTAAATCACAGTAAAATAACTAAAAATGCAAAATTGTACAAAATGGTCACTTTAACAAGGTATTATAATTATATTCTCCACACTTGTATTCTCCCCAGCTTGACGAAATATATTCCCAGGTTTCGCATTTCAGCTGCACTGGTGCAATGCATTTATTGTTAATTGTGGCACATTTACTAACATGCCAAGTTTAGCTGCACTTGAACAACCGTTCCAGGCTGCCATATCCAGCCCAAGAAACCGTAGAAACGGGGGGAAAAATAGAATGTACTTCTTAAAATAAATGTATCATGCCTGTTGCTAAGGTATGGCAACATGACCGGTGTCAGGAAACCAGTCATGTTGCCATACCTTAGCTTTTTCTGAACTGACGCCACTGCGAGAGTGGACCAGAGTGGACTAATTCTTGACGTGCTAAGTGGTTAAAACCAAAAATTCTTGTGCGCCAGCCCTGGACTTGTGTCAGTAGGATAAAACGGCAGTGACAACAAATGTGTGTCGGGTGGAATTAATTGGCATAACGACAAAGACTAGGGTGAAAAAGAATGGTAAAAAGCTCAAAATTAACACTGTCTTGTTATGTTGAATTGTTGAATAAGCTAAAGAGGTTGAACATCAGCATTGGGTTTTCTTAGTGGCGTGCTATAGACCCAAAGTCCAGTATACATAAAAAGTAGGAATTAAAAATTCCCAAAAGGTAGCACAACCAAAACTTTAAATCAGTGGAGGACAAAGTACTCACTTTTCCACTTTTTTTATTGGCACACACCAACAAAGAACGCTTATGTGCGTTTCGGCATCGAGCCTTCGTCAGAGCATTCACATCACTATAGATTCAACTCGCTTTATAGAGAAAGGTCAGAGTTCACCTACAGCTGAAATCTCAGGTTACTTGTGTATGTTGATCTAGCGTTACTTGTGTTTTCTTGTTGAACATGCGTTCAACAAGAAAACATGCGTTCGTGCCCCCCCCCCCCCCCCCCCCCCCCCCCCCAATCTAATTGCAGCCATCGGGCGTCGCGTCATCGTCAACACAGGAAACGTTCCCCGTTTAAATCAATGAAGGGTGCCAGTGGCGTCAGTTCAGAAAAGCTAAGGTATGGCAACATGACTGGTGTCTTGCACGCACGCCATGATACACTTATTTTAAGAAGTACATTTTATCTTTTCTTGGGCTGGATAAGGCAGCCTGGAACGGTTGTTCAAGTGCAGCTAAACTTGGCATGTTAGTAAACGTGCCACAATTAACAATAATGAATTGCGCCTGTGAAGCTGACCTGCGGAACCTGGGAATATACCATGTTGTCAAGATGGGGAGAATACAAGTGTGGAGAATATAATTACAATACCTTCTTAAAGTGACCATTTTGTAAAATGTTGCATTTGTAGTTACGCTGTGTCTGGGACTGTTAAATAAAATGAATATATATGGATCAATAAATCCATAACCAGGAATAAGACTCAGAGACAGCCCGGACTATATCATAAATTGTTGGAGTTGAAGGGAGCAGACGAGAGGACAAAACAGTCAGCATACCATTCCATAGTGGCAACTTTCCCTCTCTCTCCAAAAATGGAGGATAGACATCAAATATATGAAAGAATACAGTATAACCGTGGAAGTCTTTGATTGGTTCCCAGATCATAACGACAATACAGGGAGTGGTAACTTTCCACTAGCGGTGACATACTGTAAGCATGGAAACATGGCACATGTTTATTGAATTCAAACGATATGATGTTAACTACAACCAAAATTATCTATCAGGGACTTTTTTATTATTATTTCCACATAACAACTCAAAGGTATACTAATGGCATAGTTCAATGTTGAAAATGGGTGGTTTATCCCTTTAAGTAAACCTAAATAGTTACTTTACACCACTGTCATGATGTAGAGTTGAGAGTAAATTAACTCCCAGCAGGGGGGAGGGAGGGGGGGGGGGCATCTCTTATGGTGACAGCAATAATCCTTCCGATTGGACATCTGCTCAAGCCAGCAATCAACCAAACACCACACGCACGCACGCACACACACACACACAAACGCGCGCGCGCGCAGAGAGCCCTAGATGACTCAATCTGAACAAAAAGCTGTTGATTGGCTGAGGAGAAGCGTGTCATTAGGAGCAATTTGGGATTTCTTTAATCATCAGCGCAGTAATGACACGCGCATTAACATGCTACACAACGTGTGTGTCTAATCCCCGCTATTAGCATTAGTGTGTGTGTGTGTGTGTGTGTGTGTGTGTGCGTGCGTGCGTGCGTGCGTGCGCGCGCGCGCGTGCATGCGTGTGTGTGCTTACTATATTTGTGAGGACTAAATGCCGACAAGCAATGGTGGAAAGTAACTAAGAACATTTACTCGAGTATTGGTACTTATTGGTACTTATATATCATATTTAATGATATTTGTTACTTTATTGTCATCTTCATAGATGGTGGTCAGTCACAACAACTGGCCAATAAAAAAAAGACATCAGTTCTGTTCAGAATTTGTCGTCTCATATCTTGCCACAAAATATTAAAAAATGCTCAATAGTGGGCTCCATAAAAGCCTGGCTCAATAAGCAGGATCGATAAGGAGCTCATTATCAATAAAAATGAACAAGCTCCATTCCTATAGTTTTGAATACCGGAATTATACTTGTAACAGAGAGTATTTCTACATGGTTGTATTGATGCTTTTACTGCATGCGTGTGTGCGTGCTGTGAATAGCTCTCAGTATTAACAGCACTAGGCTATTTATAGGGATTATTACGGCCATTAAGTTGTGATTATTGCATTCATGGAGGAAGAGCCAAACAACTAAACACACCGAACAAACACACAAACACATGCACACACACACACACACACACACACACACACACACACACACACACACACGCGCGCGCGCACGCACGCATGCACGCACACACACACACACACACACACACACACACACACACACACACACACACACACACACACACACACACACACACACACACACACACACACGCACACACACACGCACAGCGGCCTGATGTCGAGCGTTTCGGCGCTGCGCTGCGCTCCGTACGAGCCAATCACGACCACTTTCTGTGAGACAGGAAGCAATTAAGAGCCAATGAGCTGCTACTAAATCCTGAAGGATGACTTCCTGTGTGGAATGATGGGTAATTTGAGACAGATGAAACTCTTCCTCTGTGCGCTGAAAGCAGCAGGACGTTTGTTGTGTCAAAGCTCACATGCCAGAATAACACGTGTGTGAAATAAAGCAGTATTAATCCATTTAGGCTAAGAATTATTCATTTCTTTAACTATTGAAAAATAGCAGGTATACAAGCTCAATGTGCAGCATCCGAGTGTCGCACTGCAAGCTTGTGGATTTGCTATTTTTGAAAAATCGTGAACATTTGTGCAAGTCTTTGAATATTTTTGACCCGATTCTATAAGTGTCTCCTAAATCCTTCTTCTAAATCAGTGGTTCTCAAACCTTTTCGTGTCACGGACCCCCAAAATTACATGCATTTGGCCGCGGACCCCCCATCTCCAAATATGTTGTTCCGGGGACCACCCAGAAGCAAATATTTGAGTTAAAAATGTTCGAAGACTTTTCAGAAATAGCAGATCTACAAGCTCGCAGCGTGGCTTGTAGATCTGCATGTATATCTGCTATTTTTCAACAGTTAAAGCATTAAACAATTCTATGCCTAATGGGTTAATTGTTCCCCATTGGGTGATGCCTGAACAGCAGCTAGTCTTACATTATATTCTTAATATATTACACAACAAATAGTCAAAAAGCATTATCAAAAGTCATTAAAGATTGTTTTTTAAAGAATGATAGAAACAAGAGGACTATAACCGATTTTTAAAAAATGAAGAAGAAAAAGTAAAGTACACCAACTGTAAAACAAATGTCCTTTCAAAAACTAGCCTTTCCTTGGATGCCACGGACATCACATCATGGAAGACTATTTCATAATGTCATGGTTGACCAACAGAATACGGCTCTCTTCATAGAACTTGACCAGTAATGGTAAAGCTATCGGTCTCCTCGTAAAGACAACATTCGCACGTCCACTCTGTCCAGATGCAGGCACGTTGTTGGACATTGACAAATGAAGCAATCGTGAACAAAACGTTCACGAACAAAAACCCCGCACTCTGCTCTTGCTCATGCTGCAATAGTTTTATTCAAACTGACATGAGGTTTCGGTCCTTCTGGACCTTCATCAAGCGTCCACCACTCACCTCTCCAGTGGAATATGTATGGTATTTGAACAATAGCAGTGATGGGCAGTAGCGAGCTACAAGTAGCGACGCTACATAGCTTAACTACATTTATCAGTAGCGTCACGGTAGCGCAGCTCCTTTTGAACCAGCGTAGCTGTAGCGTAGCGTAGCTATTTTTAGACTCCAGTAGTGACGTAGCGTCCAACAAACGCTACACGTTACTATCCCGGCGAAATTTGACTGCTAAATAAAGTTTGTGAGGAAAATAATTCCCAACAGATCATCCCTGTGTTGTTCTGCGCAGCGCTGCTTTGCTTTCACTTCATCAACGAACCTCCTCTAAAGCAAGGGATTTATGGCTCTTTGAAGTGAGACCGAGCCAAGGATCTGTCTCACTATGCGCTCACTACTTCGCGCTCTCTACTGCACGAACCGGATCCCATCGTTCACTTCAAAGAACCGTTCAAAAGATTCGATTTGTTCGCGGACGTCCCACCTCTCCTAGCGTTTTCGAGCTTGGGATCCGCTATAGATGCGGTGGACGGGCCGCTTTTGGCCGGTTTGGCCTAGTTTTTTTCGGGCAGCGAGGGGGTCCGCGGGGGTCCCCCGGCGTGGGGGACCCCTCGGGGACCCCCTGGGAGCCGGCCAAGGGTATTGGAGCTCGGAGAGCGGGGGCTGCGAGCTGCATACATACGCTCTTGGAACGACACGGTGAAGTGCAAGCTCACATCGCGTTGCAAATGCCAACATTGTGAGCTTGTAGATCTCCGGTGGGGAGCATAAATTAGGCTTGAGGCGCTGCGCTGCAGCCAGAGATGGACTGTACTCGACCCGAGTAGCCTACTTGAGTAAGAGTACAGAGTAGGTACTAGCCCACTCCTCCTGGTCACATTTACTCCAATCCACAGTAAATCAGTCAAAAAGTTACAAGTAAGAGTAAAAAAGTACTTGCTTTTAAATAAACGTATGTATTCAAGAGTACATACCGGTAGGTCTACATGCTTTTAAGATACTTGAAGTACAAATAAAAGTAAAAGTACTCAAGTACATTACTCAGTTACTGTCCACCGCTGGCTGCAGCTTATCAGCTGTTTTGACAGCACACAGAAGTCAGTGCACTCTTTTGTCCACAGCTAACTAATGACAGTGAAGTGGCAATTTAAGGACCCTTTAGACATTTTTAATACCTAAAAAAATATAAATAAAAGACCAAAACTGCATAAAAAGTTATCAACTATAAAAAACTGGTCAACCATTGGCCAAATTGACAATATAGTAAAAGAGGCACAAATTGTGAAAATGGCAGATCTACAAGCTCGAAACGCCTTGTGTTCCGAGGCCTTGTGAGCTTGTAGATCTGCTATTTTACACAAAATGTATTGGTGGAACAGAAATGTGAAACTAAATGCCTCAACTCCTAATTCCAATTGCTTGTCAGGGTGGGGTCCCCAGTTCAAATAGGATTTTTTTGGGGGGGTCACGGCCTGAAAAGGTACACATTTAATTTAAAAAGTAAATGAAAGGATGACACAAAAAGCCAGACACAAGGGCTTGTTTCCAGTTTTATAATAATCAATCGAACTGAACATTTTTTGCCTGCCTATTTGTTTGGTGGAAAGTTGTACTTGATCATGAAGTTGATAAAAAAAGAAAAAAGTAGCTTTGTTGTAGTTAGCTACTTTTGCCGTGTAGCTTGTAGCTTGCTTTGCTACATTTTCTGTGGATAGCTTTGTTGTAGCTTAAGCTATATTTCATCAAGAGTAGCTTGTAGCTTAGCTTACTACATTTTCCAAGTAGCTTGCCCATCACTGAACAATAAGCTATGTCTGGAGTCTTCAACGTTTTCAGGCCAAGGACCCCTTAGCTGAGAGAGAGAGATGAAGCAGGGACCCCTTCCACGTGTTGTATGTATAAATGTGTGATGCGGATTTTCGTCGATTTCACAGATAGATTCATAGACTTGTTTGACTGCACTGTCATCAGCCGGACCCCCTGTTGAAGACCCCTGGTGCTATGTTATTATGAAGACATTTAGGAGTTTGTTGCGCGATATGTTGTCGCTGTGGGGCAAAAGACCTTGTTACTTTCAACTTGTTTTTGGTGTAATTCAGAGGAGCCAATTACTGTTACCCCGTTTTCGGCCCACTTTAGTCATTATGGCAATTATTTCCTCCCCCACGCACATGTCTGTGTGTTGTCACTGCCGTCGTACACAGTGTGTTGTCACTGCCGTACACTTTCTCATTTTTATCCGGACAAGTGACTTTTGTGCCTGGACAAGTGAATGGGAAATGTACTTGTCCAAAAGACAAGTGCCTCAAAAAGACACAGACAGACAGACAGACAGACAGACAGACAGACAGACAGACAGCAATTGAGACACCTGCCTTGACATGCATGATGCAGGCTGACAGACACAATGGTCTTAACCAATCAGACACCCCCTCAGGTCTTAACCAATCAGATCACCCCCCAGGTCTTCAAACACCAACAATAACTCCTTTATGCTTGACAGCAGGCCACACACGCGCGCTGGCGCGCACACACGCACCCGTAAGGATGCGCGCAAGCACGCGCACACACATGCACAAACAAATATAGTGCCCAATACACAAAGATACAACCAACACACACACACACGCACGCACACGTAAGCATATGCATAAACACGCGCACACACACACACACAAGATAATCCTCAATACACAAATAGACTCAATACACACACACAAATAGACCCAATACACACAAACACACACACAAAGATAGTCCCCAATAGACAAAGCCATGAACACAAATATGCCACCCAATACACACACACACACACACACACACACACACACACACACACACACACACACACACACACACACACACTCGCTTAGATCAGTTGATATACAGCTATATGGCCGCCTCAGTTCCACAACCTGTGTGTGTGTGTGTGTGTGTGTGTGTGTGTGTGTGTGTGTGTGTGTGTGTGCTCTAGGCACATGACTGCAACCCCCCCACCCCTCCCTCTTGTAGGTCGAAGGTCACACACAGTGGCATTCCTTAGTCTGAGAACCACATAGAAACGCACACACACACACACACACACACACACACACACACACACACACACACACACACGGAAAGTAACTAAGTACATTTACTTAAGTACTGTACTTAAGTACAGTTTGGAGGTATTTGTACTTTATTGAGTCCAAATACTTCTACTCCACTACCTCCACTATCTCGGATCCAAATATTGTGCTTTTACTCCACTACATTTTTGAAAATCTTGAGTTACTAGTTAACTTTTCAGATATAAATTATAATATTATAAAACATACATGATGAACCACTATTCTACTTTCTATACCTAGGCTCTTTGAAAATGTACCAGCTCACAACGTGTCACGATGCAACATGTTTTGTACTTTTTGATGCCAATACTTTTGTGCTTTTACTACACTGACAACTGACCAGACCCGACCCACCGCATCGCTGCTACACTGACAACTGAACCACAGCTCAACCACCACCACGTTAAACAATGGCTTTGTAATTCTGGGTATAAAACTTGTCCTGGTTGTTGTTTCTGATAAACAAAAAAGGCTGCTCTGCTCTGAAATCTAATAAAGAGACTTTCAGCTAAACCACATGGCGGCGGTGCATGGAAACATTACCAGAAACAAAACATGACTGTTTTCACTTTATTTGGACGCTGTTAAAGGTATAGTGTAAGAGATATGTTTTGGTTCAGACGTTTGGTTTAATATATATATATATATTTTTCAGTAACAGGGGTCTCTCCCCTTCTGACTCCGGCTATTTAATAAACTGAAAATACAGCATCGCCTGCTCATTTTTCCATCCATCACTTTTCAATTTGGCTTGCTTTAAAATCCATATCGTCGTTGTTGGGTGGAAACCTTGTATGTCCAAAACCGTTGGTTTTGCATTCATCATTTTTTAAATGATTTAAACTAGTGAAAACAGCCGATCTAAAAGCACACAACGCCTCGCGCCGCGAGGCGTTGTGTGCTTGTAGATCTGCTGTTTTCACTACTTTTGTGCGACGGCCTTGTGCGATGAAGCAGGGCTTTACTTTGCGAAAGAACGTACACATTTGAAACTAGGAGATACGAGGTTTCCACCCGACAACGACGATATGCTGTATGAGTTCTCTCTCTCTGCACTGAGTGAGACGGGCGGCCGGGGAGACAGAAGGTCCCGGGTTCGAGTGTGAAGTCGATGCCCACCTTTTACAACGTAGGCATTTAGCAGACGCTCTTGATCCAGAGTGACTTACAACAAGCAAGGTAATACATATCAGCATCAATAAATCAAAGGCATAGAAACAGTAATAGATAGTAATCTAAGAAAAAAACAGTAAAACTTTATACAATCAAAAAATGTAAAAATCTAAATTGCATGTATGATGTTTGGTTGTTGAAATGATATAGTGATGATAAATAGCTCTGTATTCTTTTTTTTATTATTATTATTTGTTTTTGGGCTTTTATGCTTTTATTGATAGGACAGTAGACTGACAGCAAATGGGGGGAGAGATAGGGAGTGACACGCGGCAAAGGTCGCCCGGATCAGGAATCGAACCGGCGACGCCGCCAGGCATCCATGCCTATGTGGCAATGCCTACTGTATGTGGTATGCGCCTGGACCAGTAGGCCAGAGGGCGCCCCAAATAGCTCTGTATTCTGATGGTAATAATTGAGTGTTCCGCCGGTCTCTCTGGTTCATCAGTAAACACAAATTGCACTTTAGGGTCGGGATACCAATTTTATCCAATCAGGATAGAGAGAACTCATACCAGGGACATGCTGGGCCCCTGATTCAGCCCGGGAAAAAAGAGTTGGAGAGGCCCTCATTGTGCGCTATAGAGAGAGATCTCTCTATAGCGCTGCTGCTACTCAAAGATTTGCCATTTCAGATCATGACAAGTGACAAGCCAGTGGGCCAATTACATGAGTTATATTTCGTCATTGTCGGGTGGAAACCTTGTATGTCCAAAACCATTTTAAAAATGATTTAAACTAGTGAAAACAGCCGATCTACAAGCACACTACTTTTGTGCAACGGCCTTGTATGATGAAGCAGGGCTTTGCTTTGCGAACAAATGTATACATTTGAAACTTGGAGACACGAGGTTTATGCCCGACAGTGACGATTTACTTTGTTGGCCGCCCAGCCCCCAAAATGGAACGAAGGCCGACATTTTATTTGTATTTTTTTCCTAATGGCTGGCCTGGACCGGCCGGGAATGAACCGGCCGTTCGGGAGTTGTCCCGCTTTTCCCAATGGCCAGCACGTCCCTGACTCATACACAGTACAGTATGCAGCACTGTGGGTCAGGAATAGGGATTGAGCTCGAAACGAGGGTCCTCTACAAACCCGATAACACATTTATTGAGTACCCGGTATCAATAAGCTTTGGGCTTATCAAGCCTGTTATCGAGCATATCGTGTCCCATGACATCACGTTTAAACAATCAAGACAAGAGGCGAGAAATCATTACAATACTATCCATAATATAAAGCCATTTAACACTTATTGCACACTAGTGAATGATTGTTTTAATGATATTTAATGATAATATTTGTTACTTTTGTCAATTGTCATTTTCATAGATGTTGGTCAGCCACAAACTCACAGTCACAACAACTGGGCAATTAAAAAAAGATACCAGTTCGGTTCAGAATTTGTCGTCTCACATCTTTCCACAAAATATTATAAAATGCTCAACAGTGGGCTCGATAAAAGCCCGGCTCAATAAGCAGGATCGATAAGGTGCTCATTATCAATAAAAATTAACGAGCTCCATCACTAGTCAGGACCCGTGTTTGGGTCTCTCTCTCTCTCTCTCTCTCTCTCTCACACACACACACACGCGAGCGCACGCAATTAAACAAACTTTCTCTTTTCCCCCCAAACGCCCCCCACCCGTCTCTCTGTGTCCGTCAGTCTCTCCCCTCCTGACAGGCGTGTTTCAGCTGACAGCTGATGGAAGCTCACATTTCACTGACAAACACACACTGGCCCTTTAAGTGAGACACAGTGAAAGTCAATACATCCCCTCCCCTCCCCTCCTCCCCTCTCCTCTCCTCTTACAATTTACCATTTAGCTATTTTAGCGGCTCATTCTTATGGCGGAGCTACTTGCATATTCTGAGGACGGCATGGACAAAGTTAGCGCAAACTCACATTAACAATTTCTCTGCCATTTTAAACATAGCTGTAGTAAGCAGCTGCCAAATTGTCCTTACCTTTTAACGTGGGCAAGCGCACGCATCGTGCACAATCTGTGCGCGACTCATCTAGTAGACGTGTAGACTCGGTGACAAGCTTTCGAATACAAAAAACCCCATTGAAAAAGACATATCCGTTGCCACGCTGTATCTCTGCTTATCAGCCAGTGTTTACATGAAAAAGCATTGAAAAAAGCCAACTGTGCGCTATGGTAACACGTGGACACGTTCGCGCACAAAACGCACGATATGTGCGGGGATCATAATCCAGGCGTGTAGAGACTGGATCAAAGTTTCCAAACGCAAAAATCCGATTGAAAAACGAGCGTTCCATCGCCGAGTAGCTTCCACTTCTGTTACACAGTAAACCAATGGAGGCAGGACTATGGCCCAGGCTCAGACTGGATACGGAAAGCTGGATCCGGTCCAGACCGGAAATGACCGGATACAGTTAGGGGGGCGGGCCTAAAGAGCCAGAATCAGCGAAAATCTGCGCTAATACTTTTAATCCTTTCATAATGATTAAAGCTAATTAAACTTTACGGGCTCTACGGGCATGGCAGCGCGGTACAGCGGGAAATCTACGGTCTCTACGGGGATCGCGAGGTATGAGTTAAAGGGGGCATGACATAAAAAATAAAAAATAAATCGTGGCTTTTTTCATATTTCCTGACCTCAATTACACCCCCAAAAAACTAACATTCAACATTCAGTGGTTTTTCTGTAATCTGTAGTTTTTGGAATATACCGTTAGGCTCAGAAAAGTGAGTTCATTTGCCTCTGGACTAACGCATCATCATCCAGGGGAGGAGGTGGTTGTAGGTGAGGGTGAACGCAACAACTGAACTGGTAAATGGTAAATTGGAACGATACAAACACAGTGGAAAGTAACATCAAAGGTGATACACCCTCCCCTACAACCACATCCTCCCCTGGATGATGATGGGTTAGTCCAGAGGGAAAATAGCTCACTTTTATGAGCCTTATTATTCAAAAAAACACAGATTACAGAAAAACCACTGAATATTGAATGCCACAAACATGATTAACTTGATGTGCAACATTGATTTCTCACTCAACAGTAAACAGACCGACATAAAGTCTAAGTGTATAGAGGTTATATGCACATTTCCAAAGTGACAATTTTATACCTATAAAATGACAAATTAAACATATATAATATTAGGGGCAGAAATTGTGAAAATAGCCAATCTACATGCTCACAACATGCACGTAGATTGGCTATTTTCACAATAGAACCGTGTTATACAAAATGGAATGCCTCAACTCTTAGTGCTCGTCAGGGTGGTGGGGGGTCCCCAGTTAAAACATGATTATTTTGGGGGATCGCGGCCTGAAAAGGTTGAGAACCACTGCTCTAGATAAGAGTATTTAGTTTGGAATATTTTGATTATCATGACACCGTAAATCGCAATTTCTTTGGTCGCGATAATCATCATAATATATGGTCCCATCCCGGCCACTCACACATTGTTAGGAGCGCTTAGCTCTTCTGTCGTTGTCAGGCGGAAACCTTGTATCTCCAACTTTCAAATTTGTACGTTCTTTGGCAAAGTAAAGCCCTGCTTCATCATACAAGGCCGTCTCAGAAAAGTAGAGAAAACAGCAGATCTACAAGCACACAACGCCTCGCGGTGCGAGGCGTTGTGTGCTTGTGTGCTTGTAGATCGGCTGTTTTCACTAGTTTAAGTCATTTTCAAAATGATAAATGCAAAACCAACGCTTTTGGACATACAAGGTTTCCACCCGACAACGACGGTCTTCTGTGACCCAGAGGGGGTCGCGGGAGTGACGTCAGGGCACTTCAAAGGAAAAGGAGAACCCGCCATGCTAGCTAGCGTGTTAGCATTGTGTTAGCGGGAAGGCGGCGTTCCCGCTGAAGAGAAACACAATGGATCCGTGCACGGAGACGTGACCTCTGCTCGGGACCAATAGGACTCTGGTATGTGTGTGTCTGATTGGAAATTAGCTACACTTCCACACAAATGGTCAACAAAAACACACACGCACACAGATATTCTCACACACGAGCACATGGAAGCACACACACACACACGCACGCACACACGCACGCACGCACACCCACACACACACACACACACACACACACACACACACACACACACACACACACACACACACACACACACACACACACACACACACACACACACACACACACACACACACACACACACAGGCCAAATCCAGCCCTGAGGCTAAGAAAGCAAAGGCCAGACTCCAGTTGTCTCAACCCTGACCCGCTCACGCAAACACAATCATGCAGCGCGCACGCACAGGCACACACACACACACACACACACACACACACACACACACACACACACACACACACACACACACACACACACACACACACACACACACACACACACACACACACACACACACACAATGGGTCTTGCACAACACCAGGCTAGGCTGCAGCTGGCCATTCAACCTCTGAATGTCAGCCAGGGTCGAAGTTCATCCCCGCTTCAACGTTCTGCCTTCTGTGTGTGTGTGTGTGTGTGTGTGTGTGTGTGTGTGTGTGTGTGTGTGTGTGTGTGTGTGTGTGTGTGTGTGTGTGTGTGTGTGTGTGTGTGAGTGTGTGTGAGAGAGAAACAGTGGTGGAAAAAAGCATACTCATACTAGAAAGGACATTTCTTACCAAAGTAAAAGTATCAATTCTGCAATTTAGAAATACTCTGTTACAAAGTAAAAGCCCGGAATTCACAATGTGCTTGAGTGAAAGTACAAAGGTATTGGCATCAAAATGTATACTTAAAGTACCAAAAGTAAAAGTACTCGTTATGCATAATATCCCATTTTCAAGTTTTCAAAATGTACAAACATCTTTTGAAAATAGCAGGACCTACAATGCTGTTTTCAGTGGTCTGGGGACCACCAGTGGTCCCCGAAGGGGTTCCAGGTGGCCCCCAGCAGCTACATGATGGAGAGTTGGTAACCAAATGGACCCTTAGAGATCTTTATCTCTTGTTCGTTAACGTTAACCAATATAACAATTCTTCTACATTCTCTTTTTGCTGCTTTTAATTGTTTTGTTCCATAATTATTGTCTCCACCAGCCGAAGGCTGAGGGAGAGGTAAGCAATTTACCCCGAGTGAGAGGACATTATGCTCTGATAATGTCCTGTGTGAGGGGGTGATCGGACGAGGCGAAGCCGAGTCCGATAACACCCTCACACAGGACATTATCAGAGCATAATGTCCGACCCCGAGTGGTAAATAGCTTTTCTACCACTTTTTTCCGTATACATGAAAGAAAACACATAGTTGTAACTTGCAAGGATATTAAGTTACAATCATTATTGCCTATAAAACTTCCGCGACGACAGCAAATAGTTCCACAAACAACATCTTCTACTCACCACCAGATGACGCCAACTCCATGCAGAGAAAGATGTCTAGCATACAGCTAAGCTAACGTCAGTTAGAAGGACCGTTCCGGCCGTAAATAGAGGCTGTTCGCTTCCAGAAAGGCATAGGTTCAGAGAAAAGGGGCTTTAAAGTTGGCGGATTGCATTGGATCCAAATAAATCGGCGACGTCGTACGCACGTTAGTAAACATAGGACCGCTACGACCGTCATATGTTGGTTGGGGGAAAGGTGTTCCGACTACCTCCTGAAGT
>NC_137832.1:7194778-7201430 GCF_963921795.1 Nannobrachium achirus
TGCAACATTACATTTGGTATAACATGGTTCTATTGTGAAAATAGGCGATTTCCTATTTTCACAATTTCTGCCTCTAATATTTGACAATTTGGACAATGTTTAATTTGCCATTTTAGAGGTATTAAAAAGTCCTTAAATTGTCACTTTAGAAATGTGCAGATACCCTCTATACACTTAAACTTTATGTTGGTTTGTTTACAGTTGAGTGAGAAAACAATGTTTCACATTAAGTTAATCATCTGGGGACCCCCCCAAAATAATTGGGGGGGTAGTGTGTGATGTGATGACGTCTTGAAACGATAAAGTCGACTTCAACTCAACTTTTTACTGAGTCGAGTCGACTTGCAAAAATCACAAGTCGTTAATGCCCTACTTGTAACAGAATATTTGTACATTGCAGTACTGATACATGTGACCACCTTTTCCATCACTGCACGGCAATGACACGAGCAAACGCACCCACACACACACACACACACACACACATACACGCACATACATGCACATACACGCACGTACGCATGCACGTACATAAACTCTTCCACCCGAGGGTCTGCACTGTTGACATGATGTCATGTCATTGTTGGACACACACAAACACAACATACACAGAACAGACACACACACACGTGAGCTCCCACAAAGCGTGATTGTAGGTCAACACACACTAAGAACACTGTATCCCCCCAGGACCTGCACGCATACACATACGCACGCACGCACGCACACACACATGCAGGTGATGACACGCAGGTTGAGAGGGGAGGGAGAGGAGAGGAGAGGAGAGGAGAGGAGAGGAGAGGAGAGCAGAGGAGAGGAGAGGAGAGGAGAGGAGAGGAGAGGAGAGGAGAGGAGAGGAGAGAGGAGAGGAGAGGAGAGGAGAGGAGACAAATGGAAGGAACAGACCAGCTGTCACTTGCTTATGTCAGCTCTATTCTCAGCGCTCTGGTGTGTGTGTGTGTGTGTGTGTGTGTGTGTGTGTGTGTGTGTGTGTGTGTGTGTGTGTGCGTGTGCGTGTGCGTGTGCGTGTGCGTGTGCGTGTGCGTGCGCGCGCGTCGCGCCTGCGCATGTCTGAGTGTGCGTGCGATCTCAGCTAGCCATGACTGGTTTCAATTACAAAGTCAACTTTGACCCCGCATAACCAAGGGAGAGAGAGAGAGAGAGAGAGAGAGAGAGCTAACAAATCTTGCCAGGTATGGAGTCAAATCTGTACACTAGGGCATTAACGACTTGTGATTTTTGCAAGTCGATCTCGAGTCTCGACTCAGTAATAAGTTGAGTTGAAGTCCACTTTATTGTTTGATGACGTGGTCACGTTGACGGGGGACATCCTAAATCCTAGTTCCTACATAATGTTGGGTCCAACTCGCTAACTGACTGCACTGTCTGTTCATCCATTGAAGAGACACAGTCGGAAAAGGAGAGAATCATTCTGTCCTTGACAAAAAGCAACCCTACTGTTTGAATGCTGTTCACACACACACACACACACACACACACACACACACACACACACACACACACACACACACACACACACACACACACACACACACTAAAGTTCCGTGGTCTAAAGAGGACTCAACACTCATTGCCTCATCTCCCTCCCTCTCAGCGCGGCACAGCAGCGCTCCAACAACTAACCAGCAGCAAGACATGTTAAAGCATCCTTTTTTTTAACCCATTTAGGCCTAGAATTATTGAATGCTTTAACCAGTGAAAAATAGCAGGTATACAAGCTCACAGCGCGGCACCGAGTGCCGCGCTGCGAGCTTGTAGATCTGCTATTTTTGAAAAAGTCTTGAAAATGAGCGCAAATCTTTGAATGTATGTATTTTCAAAGCGAACGTTTGTAACTCAAATTTTGCTTCTGGGTGGTCCCTGGAACTAGATATTTTGAGATGCGGGTCCGTGGCCAAATACATATCATTTTGGGGGTCCTTCACGTGAAAAGGTTTGAGAACCACTGACATAGTGGTCTCTCAAGAACCTTTTCTTTTTTGAAAATAACCTTTTCTTTGACGATGGCTGGCCAGATTGCTGACATAGAAACATAGGTTTTTTCAAAAAACCTTAGAAGGATTCAAAAGACACCTATAGAATCGGGTCAAAATTCAAATTTTCAAAAATCTTCAATAATAGCAGATCTACAAGCTCGCAGCGCGGCACCGAGTGCCGCGCTGCGAGCTTGTATATCTGCTATTTTTCAATAGTTAAAGCATAACATAATGATTCTAAATGGGTTAAACAGCAAAGCTTCCAAACTCACCCTCTTCCTGGGCGGTCCGCGTTCCTCTTCCTTCGGCCCTCCTCCTCGAGGGGGTCCTCCGCCGGGCCCCTGCCCTGCGGGGGTCCGGGCCTGGGCGGCGGCGGGGGGCCGCAGGGTGAGGCGTATCTCCGGGGGGCAGATGTAGTTGTCCAGGCTCCTGGGGGGCTTCTTGGTCCTCTTGGTGGTCTGGATCTTCAGCTTCAGGCTGCCCTCCTGGAAGCTGGCCTCCTTGATGGAGAACTCCTGCTCGCACGCTCCCTCCTCCTCGCTGCGGTCGCTGCGTGCCGTGCACGGGGGGAAAGACAATCAAAAATCGAACCTCTGTTCGAAGTGGAGCTGTGTGTGTGTGTGTGTGTGTGTGTGTGTGTGTGTGTGTGTGTGTGTGTGTGTGTGTGTGTGTGTGTGTGTGTGTATTGCAGTTGATGCTCAGGGCAGGCTAGACTCAACAGCACCTCTCTGGTCACCCAGGATCATGTGTACCGATTTTTGTGACATTTGAAGAAAATATGTAGGCAAAGGAGCAAAAAGTGTGTTTTGGAGAAAATTCAAGATGGCGGAAAATCTATCCTGGCGCAAATGGGCGTGGCCTATATGGGGAGATGCGTCTTGACCCAAGGAATCCAGGGAAAAAAGAATTTTCCGATCTACGGTTCAAGAGTTACGGGGCAAAACGTAAAGTGGGCCGTTATAGCGCCACCATGAGGCCGAGTGATGTAATTATTTTTCGATTCATTCTTAAAATCATTATGAATCTCCTCTCCGAGGTTTGAAACTGTAGCTCCTATGGTTTACGAGAGAAAAATACTTGAAAGTGATTTCTTGCATTGTCCCATTATAAGTCAATGGGGACAATTAAGCGTCGTTTTTTGCCGATTACGTCGGCATGGTAAGGCGGATCGGAACGAAAGGTAATAGAACACCATTCCCGGCCGAGCCGCACATTTTGATGTATATATTGCGCGAGTGGCGTAAATGGTGCGGCACTAGTTACGCGCCGAAGTTTAGGCTACATACAGACACGGACGGAGACAGACAGACAGACCCACACACACGGCCACGTATAGGGAGCTTGTGTTCCACACAGCTCCAAAAAGGTAGAGGGTTAGTGATTTTCCTTTGGTTAAACCATTAAGAACTAGGTAGAAATAGGGATGGAGCTCAAAACAAGGGCCCGCTACAAACTCGATAACACATTCATTGAGTACCCGGTATCAATAAGCTTTGGGCTTATCAAGCCTGGTAGCATAGCTGCCCATGATGTCATGTTTAAACAATCAAGACAAGAGCCGATCAAGAAATGATTAGGCCTAAGGTACTATTCATAATATAAAGCCATTTAACACTTATTGCACACTAATGAATGATTGTTTTAATGATATTTAATGATATTTGTTACTTTTATCAATTGTCATCTTCATAGATGGTGGTCAGCCACAAACTCACAGTTACAACAACTGGCCAATAAAAAAGATACCAGTTCTGTTCAGAATTTTTAAATATCGGTTATCGGTATTCGGTACCCCAACTTCGATCAGGTTTTTGGGAGGGTTTCCCCGGGGTGTTATTATTACACAACTTTATGAACAAACTGGCAAAGAGATGTCTTGGTAACGATTTAGTTGGCAGATTTTCCTATGTTTTCCTTACTTAGCTGAGGGTTACTGAACAAAAAATCCAGGGGATTACCATCAGAATTTTAGGGCAAATCGAACAACTTTAAAGGACCACTTCACCTCTGGGACAACCAGATCTTATTTTATTGTTGTTTGGGACACCTTCATCACAATCCTGAGTTATTTTTTGTGTTCCATCTGTGTTTTGAGATATTTTAGTATTTCAGCAAGCTACAAAGCATCATAATGCATTTTGCATCATATGATGCAGTAGATGATGCAACATCATGCTACAATGCATCATATGATGCTTTGTAGCATGCTGAAATACTAAAATATCTAAAAACACAGATTGAACACAAAAGATAACTCAGGATTGTGTTGGTCGTGTCCCAAACAACAATAAAATAAGATCTGGTTGTCCCAGAGGTGAAGTGGTCCTTTAAGTACATTTTGATACCAATACCTTTGTAGTTTAACTGGAGTATTTCTACATTCCAGCATTGCTACTTTCACTCTGAATAGTTTTCTTACCACTGGCTGCCGTTGATGACGTCATCACCCCGCGTCGCCGACGTCGTCCCCGCCGCCGCTGCCGCCGCTCTTTCCCGGTCCTCCTCCCCTTCGCCTGACTCCGCCTCTTTGGGTCGGGCCGAGCCAATCACAACCGGGTCCCTCGGCTCCATCCGAGGGCTCTGGGGACGTCGGGGGCGGCGGGCGGGCGAGCCAATGGGAATGCGAGGGAGAGCGGGGAGGCGCTGGGGGGTGTGGTCGCGTGGGCGCTGGGGTGGCTGCCGATTGGTCGGCTACTGGGGGTGGGCGTGGCCTCCCGCAGAAACCCGACGAAACCAGGGACAATCTGTGGAGACAAGAGGAGGCGGGGTTAGAACGCTGAGGAGGCGGGGTTAGAACGCTGAGGAGGCGGGGTTAGAACGCTGCACTGTTTTACCATAGGATAACCATATGGTTAAAGGGGAACTAGGCAAGTCTGTGTGTAAACAAACACATTCCCCCCTCCCCCTCCCCTCTATGACAGGCATCAAACAGGCAGTTGTCTTTGATGTTTTCATTGGAGATCACTAACGAGCAGTTGACACTTTTATGGCCCAATCAGTTACCTCAGTGCACAACCTCTTTGAAGTTTAAAGGGAGCAATTAAGAGCTCTGGCTAAGCTCCCCCTGACAAATACGTCCCTCCAAGGGATGAATGTCAACATAAACAGTGGAACAGAACCAAAATACAGCCAGGGGGATGTGTCTTTCTGCAAGGAAACACCCCAGCACAATAATATAGTGGCTGATAGAGGGAAATGACTGCTAAAATATTTATATAAAACATGATTGGTGAAACATGTATGTATTGTTTTGTGTAAGCACAGGCCAATAGACATGCCTGATTGCCAAAGACGTAATATGACGAAAGTCACTCCCGGAATATGACGTTTCTTATGTATTTCTTTACACTAGATGGCGCTGTTTGCTAACCCATTAGTCTCTATTTGTTTCCGGGGCTCTGTGGGACACCACGTGTCACGTGGATTATGTGACCGCAAAAAACTAAACAAAAAAAACAAACAGCTGATCCAAGTCTACAGGGGCCAACGGAGAAACTTGACACCATTGACACCTACATTCCAATGTCATGATGTAAGTGAACCAGGCTCTACACTGCACCCTCTATCTCCCCAATGGATTATCGCTCACATTTCTTTCCCAATTCACTCGTTGTCAGCCTTCCGGTTGGTCCCTGATTGACCAACCAGCAGCCTCGTTTGCCTTGTTCTGCCCTAGTTACCCCTTATATGGTTGTTCATGTTGAATTTGTTAAAACATATTTTTTGGAAAAAAAAAACATGATATGCGCAGTCACTATACTGCACCTGAGATGATCCTTTTTACTGACACCAAGTTTAAAATAAGAATTGAATACACAGAAGAACAAAGCAAGTGAAAAACACCTTATTTCAATGGTAGTGGATGGAGAGACAGGATTTTTGTCCAACCAAGAAACAGCAACCAATGGGTGCGAAGAGGGGCGCGACCATGGGCGGGACTTGACACAGGGTCAATTGCAAGAGAGCCATGTGCGTCTTTTGAGAGCAGCAGTGGATATTCTGTGATTTTTCAAAGGTTGGTGAAAAACTCTCTGAATGCTGGCAGCAGCAGGACAGACCATGTTTTAATGGCTTATTAGAACTTGTGTGCAGGCACGTACACACATAGACATCAAAGGGGGCTTGAGCACCTGTCCATTTACCCATCTGTAAAAGGTGCCCACTCCCGACCAAGAAGGCAGTTTTCACTATGGTGAAAGAAATGCAAATGCCTCCTTTCCATGCCATACTGTACCTGAAGGCAGCATTCAAGAGAATTGCCTTGTCCAAACTCCTAAATTGAATGCAGCATCTTATGTTGAAAGAATTGCCCTCTCTGTGTAGAAATCCATGCCATTACGCCACATCTCCAGTATTAACTTGATTAAGCTTAGTTCAGTGTGGTATCAAGCACCGAAAATAGAGCCGACCTCCGTTGTGAGCTTTCAATATTTTCACCAAAAGGCCCTTTTAGAGATTTCAGCCCCTGCCTCTCTAACATTATCTGCACGTCCCTGCTTGTGTTGTTGTTGTCTTTGTTTACATGCACTAATAGAGAGTTATTGTTTCTGGCAGCAGCCCTGGGGAAACAGCCAAACTAGCGGCCGTTCAGATGAACTCTCTCTATGTCGCCTCAACTTACAAGCCGGATCCTCCTCGCCCCCTTGGTTGGAGGC
>NC_137832.1:7201630-7491380 GCF_963921795.1 Nannobrachium achirus
CAGACAGAGTCTCAGGGAAGCCAGATCCTGAGCTCACATCCTAGACATTTCATCTGGAGACTCCTTAGACCAAGGGTTCCAAAGTGGGGCCCGTAGACCCCCAGGGGTCCTTGCGGGAGGTCCAGGGGTGGGTGTCCCCAGCTAAGTGATAGTTAGCTCAGAGAGTGTAAAAATGGACGGGTCCATTTGGTTCCATTTTACACTCTCAGAGGTAAATTAACATTGTTTTTACAATTTAAATTGGGGTCTCGAAGATAGAAATGTCATTAAATGGGGGTCCGGACTCCGTAGCCTAATGCATGTGAAATTTTAACTGGGGACCCCCCCACCCTGACGAGCACTAAGAGTTTATTTTTGACAATTTGGCCAATGTTTAATTTGTCATTTTAGAGGTATTAAAAAGTCCTTAAATTGTCACTTCAGAAATGTGCCATCTGCCATATGTCACAATAACAACATGATCGCCGTGACATGGACAGAGACTCGCTTGTAGATCGACAATTTGCAAATGGCGGAAATGTATATACTGTCTAATAATCAATAAATAAAGTAACTAGTAACTAACGTTTTCAAATGATGAATGTAGTGGAATAAAAGTCCAATATATGTAACGGAGTAGAAGTAAAAGTATTGGAAATTGGAATTACTCAAGTAAAGTGAAAATACCTCAAAATTGGACTTAAGAAGCCTACAGCTGTGACCCCCAAAATAACCATATTTTAACTGCCCCCCTTCCCCCCCCCCCCCCCCCCCCCCCCACACACACACACACACTAAGAGTTTAGGCGTTACATTTTATATAACACGATTCTATTGTGAAAATAGCAGATCATGTAGATCGGCTGTTTTCACAATTTCTACCTTTAATATGTGACAATATGGCAAATGTAAAACATGTTATTTTAGATGTATCAAAGGGTTTCTTAAAAGTCTTTAAATTGTCACTTTTAGAAATGTGCTGATACCCTCTACCACTGCATGTTGGTTTGTTTACTGTTGAGTGAGAAAACAATGTTGCACATTAAGCTAATCATCTGGGAGTGGGGGACCCCACCAAAATAATTCGGGGACCCCCCTGGGGGTCCCGACCCACAGGTTGAGAACCACTGGCCTACAGTACTTGAGTAAAAGTTACTTGACAGCGCTGTCCTGTACCAGCCCAGCGTAGCGCACCGCCAGCTGATCCGCGTGTCATAACTCCCAGAAGGCCGAGCAGCGAGCACATGCTTCCAGCGTGACTGCGTAATAACACACAGGCACGTGCACTCATAAACACCATAAGGGGGCTTGAGCCCCTGCCCTTTTGCCCTCTCCAGACCACAAATGCAGTTTTTACTGTGGTGAAAGAAATGCAAATGCTCTCTTTCCATGCCATACCTGAAGGCAGCATTCAAGAGAATTGCCTTGTCTAAATTATCCTGAACTTGAACGCAGCGTCTTATGTTGAAAGAATTGCCCTCTCTGTGTAGAAATCCATGCCGTTACGCCACATCTCCAGTATTCACTTGAATTTATGCTTAGTTCAGTGCGGTGGTATCAAGCTTGGAGGTCGGCTATTTTCGATATTTCCACCAAAAGGCCCTTTTAGAAATGTCAGCCCCTGCCTCTCTAACATTCTCTGCACCTCCCTGATAACATACACGCGCGCGCACGCGCACACACACACACACACACACACACACACACACACACACACACACACACACACACACACACACAAATCGTTTAATATATATATATATATATATTTTAGTGAACATTTGTAACTCGAACATTTGCGTTTGAAATTTGGTTTCATTTTACGCTCTCAAGAGTTAAAGATCTACAAGGGTCCATTTGGTTACTAACTCTCCATCATTGAGCTGGGGACCACCTGGAAGGAACCCCACAAGGACCACCGGTTGAGAACCACTGAACTAAATATTAGTCACGCCAGAAAGTAGAAGATCTATAAGCTCAAAGCACGGCACGAAGAAGCTGTTAGATGCTGTGTGTGTGTGTGTGTGTGTGTGTGTGTGTGTGTGTGTGTGCGTGTGTGTGTGCGTGTGTGTGTGTGTGTGTGTGTGTGCGTGTGTGTGTGTGTGTGTGCGCGTGTGTGTGCCGGTCTAGTTATATAAATGTACTGGAGTTGTTACAAAAGAGCAACATTGTGATAAATAAGTAGCTTTACAGCAGCTTAAACCTTCAATATTAATAACAATCAGCTGTGCGTACATGCATGCGTAGGCCTATGTGTGTGTGTGTGTGTGTGTGTGTGTAGGCCTATGTGTGTGCGTGTGTGTAGGCCTATGTGTGTGCGTCTGTGTAGGGCCTATGTGTGTGCGTGTGTGTAGGGCCTATGTGTGTGCGTGTGTGTAGCGCCTATGTGTGTGTGTGTGTCCTTCAGCAGGACTTTGGATGAAATCACGGGGGAAATCTCGACTTCAGGAGGTGAAAACACAGATATCTCCCAAATTATATATATTCCTTCTCCCGAGTGATATATATAAGACATTTTGCAAACAACCCCACTGCTCGCGATCAGAACTGCGACAGATTCTCCATTTTTCAAAGGTTGGTGAAGAGACGCACTGAATCCTGTCAGAGAAGGACAAGGACCCCCAGAACCTCTGAGAGGGTACAAATGGAACTCTGAGAGGGTACAAATGGAACTCTGAGAGGGTACAAATGGAACTGAATGGTACAAGCAGAACTCTGAGAGGGTACAAATGGAACTCTGAGAGGGTACAAATGGAACTGAATGGTACAAGCAGAACTCTGAGAGGGTACAAATGGAACTCTGAGAGGGTACAAATGGAACTCTGAGAGGGTACAAATGGAACTCTGAGAGGGTACAAATGGAACTCTGAGAGGGTACAAATGGAACTCTGAGAGGGTACAAATGGAACTGAATGGTACAAGCAGAACTCTGAGAGGGTACAAATGGAACTCTGAGAGGGTACAAATGGAACTCTGAGAGGGTACAAATGGAACTCTGAGAGGGTACAAATGGAACTCTGAGAGGTTACAAATGGAACTCTGAGAGGGTACAAATGGAACTCTGAGAGGTTACAAATGGAACTCTGAGAGGGTACAAATGGAACTCTGAGAGGGTACAAATGGAACTCTGAGAGGGTACAAATGGAACTCTGAGAGGGTACACATTTAATGAATGTAGAATTATGTGCAGGATGTAATATGCAGCATATTAGGTGACTTTAACACTTTCCTAGCCCGGCCGTCCTTTTCCGTAGTTCCTTTTAAGGCTGAGGTAGCCACGGCGCAGCCGCCGGACTTTTCCGGACTTTTGATATAAATGATAATTATCAAAAAAATGATTTAAAATAAAAATCACACCCAATGTGAAGTGAGTAGTCGTCGTGCTTGCATAACGTCTTCAATTGGTAATTGGTGATGTAATACAGGCTACACACACACACATTGCTATGGCAAAACGCTGAGGAAAAAGACTAGGATATATAGGTCTAGGATGTAATTGGTGATATAATATGGCTACACACACACACACACACACACACACACACACACACACACACACACACACACACACACACTGCTATGGCAAAACGCTGAGGAAAAGTGGCTACAGATAGGTCTAGGATGTAATTGGTGATGTAATATGGCTACACACACACACACACACACACACATATTGCTATGGCAAAACGCTGAGGAAAACACATTGCTATGGCAAAACGCTGAGGAAAAGTGGCTACAGACACACGCACAGCCACTCTATGTTTACCACCGCTCAAAAATCCTCTCACACATTATGCCAGTGTGCCAGTGATCACCCTCCCCTGTGCCAATGGTTGCCCAGTGCCCACCCCTGTCCTAGGACCTAATGTCAGCACAATGACTCCACCTGATGGCATGTGTTAAGCCAACGTATGTGCACGCGCGAGTGTGTGTGTGTGTTCTGGGTGACAGGGGGACAGTCCGTCGCAGAGGGACAGCTGCCAACTGGAGAGTGACACACATGCACACATGCAAGGACGTCAACACACCGACACGAAGACATTAACCTTGGGCGCTATTAAGATACATCCGCTATAATAGCTTTCTTTTTAGCTCCCTCCTGGCTAGCGGAATTGTTAGCATTCTGTTAGCTCTCTGTTAGTGGCTCTCTGTTGACTGACTCTCAACGTTTATGTAAGACTAACCCCTTTCTGGGGGCCCCACTTGCTTAGCCTGAGCCCCCCCCTCCCTCTCTCTCTCTCCATCTCTCTCTCACACACACACACACACACACACACCTCGACAGGCCTCAGACAGCGGAGCGATTGTGCGCAGTGAGACCAGACTCCTGCCTAAATAGCTTTATTATGTCCCGAAAGCCATGCCAGCTCCTCTCAGAACAGAGCTGAGAACGAGAGACGCCCAGACAAACGGACGGAGAGAGAGAGAGGGGGAGAGACAGAGAGAGGGAGAGAGAGAGGGAGAGGGAGAGGGAGAGGGAGAGGGAGAGGGAGAGGGAGAGGGAGAGAGGAGGGGGAGGGAGGGGGGCTGGTGGAAACACAACCTTTTAAGGGTACAAACCCGGCAACTCTGAGGGCCTGAGGTGAACTCACAAATAGCTCTCACACGTCTGTCTGTCTTGTCTGTCTGTCTGTCTGTCTGTCTGTCTGTCTGTCTGTCTGTCTGTCTGTCTGTCTGTCTGTCTGTCTAGATAATAATTATGGACTAAGGGAACGGTAGTCTCGCGTGGCCAGACAAACTCCTGCGATTTGCAAATGCTCCCGTCATACAGTCTGGGGCAACAGGGGTCTTATATCTAACTATTAATTTACCGAATGTTTGTCCGTCTGTCCGTCCGTCCGTCCGTCCGTCGTCTGCCGTCTGACCGTACGTCTGTCTGCATGCTGACATCACTGATACTACACAGTGTTTGCCGCCATGGTAACAATGCCCAACTGACATCACTGACTGACATCTCTACAGTGCCCACATTTGGAGATGACATCACAGACTGGCCTGGACACGGAACACCATATATGGGTATAAAAGAGTGCCAGCCAGACATATGGATACAACGGGTATTGCACAACTGGACATCAATGGTGACTATTCTGCCCAACGGGCCCCGGTCTGGGTTCTCCAACATTACTTCTGAGACTCCTACATTCAATCCCTCATCGCACAACCCCGGGCACAGGACCAGTATATACAAAATAGTCTTAAGGCCCTTTCCCACTGGGCGCAATAACGATATGTCGGCGACTGCGTTCACATCAATTGTGGTGGCTTTATGGTTGTGGTGTGGACGCTGCCATCCACTTCAATTGAAAACCTTTTTTTTGTTATCGTTATCACGCGGAAAGGGCATTTAAAGTTACCTTCAATGTGTGCGTGCGTGCGTGCGTGCGTGCATGCGTGTATTTGTGTATTTGTGCGTGCGTGTATGCATGCGTGCGTGTACCTTCAGCTACAGTGGAGTGAAACACTGACAGGCGGGATGGTCCGAGCACGCACGCACGCACACACACGCACACGCACACATGCACACACCTGTGTCCGTGGATCAGCATATCTCCGGATGAGCATTAAGTCATCTTTAGCTGCAGCAGAGGTAACAAAATGGCCACACTCACTCACACATCAATACAAAGCACCTCTCTCTGCTCTACAACTGCTCCCCAAACCTCTCCTCCCTGCCTGTACTCCTCCTCATCCTCCTCTGTGCTACACCCATCCTGCTCTGTGCTACACCCATCCTCCTCTGTGCTACACCCATCCTAACCTCGCCTACCAGGCTTTCTGGGGGAAAGCCTGGTGTTCGTTCACAACAGGCTGTTTGGTTTCTGCCTAAAGCTCAGAAACCACTAGATTAGAAGAAGCGGCGTTGCTTTGATTTGGTTCCCCCCGTCTGTTTCCCCAATCCATTTTAAAATGCTTGAGTAGCCTAGTGTAGTCTTGCCAGTCGCTACGAGTTGGACTAAAAGATGCATACACCAAATGATTTTTTCAAAAGCAAAACTACTCCGCATCAAGGAGTTTATTAGGTAGGCCCTAAAAGTGTGTCCTTGAGCGCAGGGGAATATTTTGGGTTAAAACTGAATCTGGTTTGATCTTTCCGGCAAATTGTAGTCCTTTGAGTACTAAAACATGACGTATTGTGGTTTTCCGCTCCAGACCGGTTACAACCCCGAAAAGTGAAGTGATCCCAGACTACACCCATCCTCCTCTGTGTTACACCCATCCTCCACCAGGGTTCATTCCATGATGCTCACAACGGCTCGCAACGCAAGGCGAGGTAGATCTACTATTTTCACAATAGAACCATGTAATAGCCTACAAAATGTGTCTCAACTCTTAAGTGCTTGTAGGGTGGGGGGGGGGGTCCCCAGTTAAAAGATTATTTTGGGGGTTGCGGCCTGAGAAGGTAGAGAACCACTGGACCAGCTGTAGATTTAGTTCTTATGATATCTTATCATCTTAGTGATTAATTGATTGATTGAATATTTTATTAGACAAAAACGGAGAACAGTACAAGTACAGTCAATACAATTGAAATGTAATACAGTACAAGTACAGTTAAACACCCTGCCTAAAAGGAACATCCCAAATACGTCCTTTTACGGTCTTGTTTACGTTGGAAGTCCTTGGTATTCAATTCATGGACAACAAATAGCAAGCAAAGAAAAAATTCAATATCATTGCAGTTATAAAAACACTATTATGTACAGGGGTGCTCACTTCTGGCCTGTCTTATGGTAGAAGTGATAACTACCACCGCCTCTGGCCTCCTGAAAGGTGAGTTTTCAGGGGAGTTTTGAAGGAGGCCAGCGAGCTACATGTACTTGTTTTAATAGTCAGAGCGTTTCAGGCAAAAATTGTGCACTTTATGAAAGAAGCATGAAATTTGGCACACAGTTAGAACATGCCATATGGAGCATTTTTGGCTATAGGGCCATCACAGATTTGTCTTGGGAAACTTGTGGGAGCCAATCAAAGTTACTATAGAGTAAAAAAAATAGATATGCTTTAAGTAGCATGTGAGGGGTCAAACTAGGTGTTTTTCGGGATTCTGAATCCAATGCAAGCATTTGTTTTGCACGAAAAACATTCCTTTCCGAGAAACGGCCGCCACAAAACTGTGAAAAGTGATGACTCATCACTGAACCATAGTTTTATGGGGTCCGTTTTTAGCCCAAGGAATGTTTTTCCTGCAAAACAAATGCTTGCATTGGATTCAGAATCCCGAAAAACACCTAGTTTGACCCCTTACATGCTACTTAAAGCATATTTATTTTTTTGTATTATTTTACTCTATAGTAAAGTCTATGAGAGCCCAACTTTGATTGGCTCCCACAAGTTTCCCAAGACAAATCTGTGATGGCCCTATATCCAAACATGTTCCATATGGCATGTTCTATCTGTGTGCCAAATTTCATGCTTCTATCATAAAGTGCACGATTCCATCAAAATACTGCCCGAAACGCCTGGACTATAAGGGAGGTAGTCAAGGAATTCCATAGTCTTATGATATTGAGTCAACTAAAACTAGCTAGACCAAAACTAAAACATTTAAGATGACTGAAATATGACTAAAACTAAATGGACTGAAAGTGAACAAAGACTTTGGGATACAAATTGTAGTCCTTTGAGGACTACAACATGACGTGCTGTGGTTTCCGCTCCAGACCGGTTACAATCCCGAAAAGTGAAGTGATCCCAGACCAATCCGGCAGTATTTCACTCTTTAATAATTACCGATCTACAACGTGCTGCAACATGTTGTGAGCGTGTAGATCTCTCAAATAGAAACTTTAATCAAATCTATTTATTTTTAATTTTTTATTGATCAGGAAATGTTGCAATTGTGGACTAGATGTCACATCAAAACATCGATAATGAGTGGTCTGGTACTCTCCAGAACCTGGCATCAGTCAGACTCTAATGATAATGATATGCTCATTTCTGGATGTAGAGGTGAAATGGAATGAAAGCAGAGAGTGATGAAGCTAGACTGAATTTACATCCAGGTGCCAACGTCTCAACCACTGACTCGTCTTCTCCCTGTAGCCCAAGTGTCTTCAGTTAGTACAGGGGGTCCTCCAAATCTTTGTGTGATAGAAACCTTTTTATATTAACCACCCTAGTGTCCATATTCAGAGAACCAAAAATAGCAGATCTACAAGCTCACAATACCTCGCAAAGCGAGGCATTGTGAGCTTGTAGATCGGCTATTGTTGGCAAAGAGGTTTGGTGTAGAGGGGTAAAAGGGCAGACCAATTACAGAGTGAAGGGTCAACTTTATTAAGTATTGACGGTTCAAGTGGTTAAATATCTGAAAACACAAATTGACATGAATCCAAAAGTCAAACGATATGGACAAACTTATGGAATCTATGAAAGGGTTGTGGGGGTCCCCGCTTCATCTCTCTCTCAACTAAGGGGTCCTTGGCCTGAAAACGTTGAAGACCCCTGCTGTAGCCTATACTGCATGCACACCACCAATGAAGTCTTTCATATTTGAGTTTTGAAGCAGTTGCTGCTGTTTCTGTGCCTTGCCAAAGGGCCTTGCAACTTGAAGTCCTGACTTATGATCCGTTGCTTTGTTTCGTTGCTTTTATTCGTCGCTTCAGTTCTATTGTTTGTTTACTTGTTTTGTCACATTAAACGTTTTGTCTAACAATATCACATTTCCATCGTGTTTGGTTGATGTGGTTGTGGTAGCTCTTTTCCCCCCCCTACAGTGCTGTATGTATCATTGTCTTCAGGGCCCCCTCCAAAACAAGATGCTACTTCTTCTTACATAACGAGTTTCAATCATCATCATCATCATCATCATCATCATCAGATACAAATGAGGTCAATCTGGGGTTGACTCTCCAAAATTGACTGACCAAAGATACATCGTCGTTGTCGGGTGGAAACCTTGTATGTCCAAAAATCTTCGTTTTGCATTTATCATTTTAAAAACGATTTAAACTAGTGAAAACAGCCGATCTACAAGCACACAACGCCTCGCACCGCGAGGCGTTGTGTGCTTGTAGATCTGCTGTTTTCACTACCTTTGTGCGACGGCCTTGTATGATGAAGCAGGGCTTTACTTTGCGAAAAAACGTACAAATGTGAAACTTGGAGATACGAGGTTTCTGCCTGACAGTGACGATATGCTTGAGAGTTTAACCCTCTCTCTCTCTCTCTCTCTCTCTCTCTCTCTCTCACACACACACACACACACACAGCTTCATGATGCTGCACTCTCTATCGGCTCATTTGATGCTGATTGGAGAAAATTGGTTACTGGTATCCCGACAGTGTTTACTAAAGAGCTGGAGAGAAGGGGGAGACCCCATGTCTTAGGGAGAACAACACTCTATAGCAGGGGTCAGCAAACTTTTTGAAATGAAGTGCCATGTTTTTATTTTCCAGATAGTCAGTGTGTCATGTCAACATACATTTGAATGTCACGCCATCAAACATTCTGACATATTTTGATTGTCAGGACATTGTTATAATGATCATTAGACTCAATAACCCACCAATCTCCCCGACTCCCTCCCCAGTCAGAGTTCAGAGTTTTAATGAATGTAGAATTATGTGCAGGATGTAACATGCAGCAAATTAAACGTAATTTAACTGACCACGTTTAAAACAATATTCGATTTTAAAACAAGAATCCTCTCTCTCACCCTTCTGCCAGTGTGCCAGTGATCACCCTCCCCGGTGCCAATGTTGGCACCCGTGCCTAAGGTTGCCTAGCCTGCTCTATAGCCTACATGCAGTCCCTACCGTCACTTAATGTGGCCCGCAGGTTAATATCGGAATACTGATACATTATTGACTGTTACAATGTTACAATGTAACCTTCCTGTAGACAATATGCCTTCCGGTTGGTTCCAAGATTTCTAGCGGAAGTGCTGCGCTTAACGGAAGTTACGTTAAGGGAAAACCGGGGAAGCTCACTTCCGGGGAAGCTCACACGGCGGAAGTTGAACGCTTTCTGCCTTATATTGTCACCAGGCTTTTCTCTTCGCAGATGAGTAAAGCCTGACTACGCGAGGCTACAATGTAACATGCAAACATGACCCGCTTTAACTACATAAGTACCCTATAACTAAATTCATTTGAAATTATATAAGTGAAAATTGCAAAAAAAAAGAGCAAAAGAAAAAAGAAAGAAAGAAAAAAAATATTCCAATGAAAATATAGCAAAAGATTGCCGGTCTACATCAAAACGCATTTTGAGCTTGTACATCTGCTATTTTTGCTACTTTTGTGTTTCATAGAATGAGGAAGAAGGACATCTAATTAAGATAAGAGGTATGACAGTATGCCATGGCCCACTGGAGTGAGTGCGGAAATATAGTGCCATCTCCATCAAAGCTGCCCTCCCCTGATCTATAGCAATGAGTACTATCAGGAATATAAACACTTGTTTTAACAAAATAATAACAATAATAATAGCAATACTAATATTAATAATAGACCACCAGGGTTGTACCCTCAGAAAATAAATGATAATTCCTCCACAGTACGCTGTATCCGGGCAGATGTTTCAATATTTATTCTCTGTCAGTCGGTAGACAGACACGCGCTGACACTCTGCACACTCAATCCCATGTACCGTACAACGCTCTGATTTGTATTGTTCTCGCACCAAATGAACGTCCATCATGTACAGTATATATATCTACTACTAAGGCTGGGCAATATATTGAAAATGTACCTTCGAGGTATCAACATGCGAGGTATACATACCGACTAAGACAGCTTGAATTTAGGTATTATTGTATGTGTCAAATTAATTAACAGACACACATGGATGTAGCACATGCAAAAAAGCAGTCCATCTGTAACCAGGTGTGGTTATTTCAATAAAACCATTGTTGGAAAATGGAAATAAGGCATTTAATTTCTTTATTCTATGTGTACTGTGCAGTGTGCATGCATGGATATGCTATTCATTATCTGGGTTAGGCAGGCAGTGGATGTCTATAACCTTAGGTTTATTGCACCGGATAGATATACTACGGTATGTGTAGATATGTTGATACGTTGTTGTTTCTCTCTCTCTCTCTCTCTCTCTCTCTCTCTCTCTCTCTCTCTCTCTCTCTCTCTCTCTCTCTCTTTTCATGATTCTAAACTAACGGAGATGCTGAGATGGTTTTCATGATTCTAAACTAACAGATGCTGAGATGGTTTTCATGCAGCCACGATGGTGTTGTGGTGGATGCTCTTTTGTCTCTCCTGTAACTGGGGACCCCCCCCACCCTGACGAGCACTAAGAGATGAGGCATTACATTTTGTATAACACGGTTCTATTGTGAAAATAGATCGGCTATTTTCACAGGCCTGTAACAGTAACTCTGAGAGTGCAGGATGGACATTTGGGGTGGTAGTGGCTCAGGGGTAGAAAAACCGTCATTAGAACACAGAGGGTTCCCAGTTCGATCCCGGGCTCCCCTATAGAGTTAGTGTGGAAGAGTCCTTGAGCAAGACTCTGAACCCCTAGTTGCTCCCGGTGAGTAGGTTGGTGACTTGCATGGTTTCCTCTGCCATCGGTGTGTGAATGTGTGCGTGAATGGGTGAATGTAATGCACTATCTATCTAAAGCGCCTTGGATAAACGCGCTATATGAATGCACCATTTACCATTTATTTGGTTCCATCCTGTACACTCAGAGTTAAAGATGGGGTAACGTGACATTTTGTTATTGTTTTGTTTTGTGGAAAGGTGAAAACTCTATATTCTGATATCAGCCTAACCCTAACCGTTGCTATAAGAGTGTTTGTTCAGTGACAGCAGCTCTTTAACCCATTTAGGCCTAGGATTATTGACTGCTTTAACTACTGAAAAATAGTTAATTTTCGACTCACCGAGTGCCGCGCTGCGAGCTTGTAGATCTGCTATTTTTCTAAAGTTAAAGCATAAAATAATGGTTAAAGTGGTTAAAATCTAACGCGACTCTGGCGCGTTCCAGGTATTTGAGAGTTAATTAAACAGAAACTGCATGTTCACGTGGGTTGCCAATTTCAGCCAATCAGGAAGAGAGTACCCCTTTATCAGCTTCCATTTCATAGTGTTCCAGTTCCATTGTTTTTCTTTGTCGTCGCTTTCCATGTCACTCGTTTAATCCGTATCCTGTGTGAGTTCTCTCTCCAGATTGGATCAATTTGGCATCTCGACCTGAAAATGTATCTTCTGTTCATTTGAGAGGTGGAGAGAACAGAGAGATAACCCTGTAACTGAACAAACACTATAGCAATGAATAGAGCTCTATTTATTTAATACATTTTTAACAAGAAAATAAGAAAGATCACTTTGCTGCATCTTCAGTACTAACACTGAGGATTCGACACTGTGTACTTGGGTGCCAGAGGGGGAACCGTTTCTCAAACTTTCACATTTCAAGGTCTCCCCTTAACTCTAACGGTGTACAAATGCGGGTTAATTTGGTTCCATTTGTACACCGTCAGAGTTACAGACTTGTACGGGTCAATTTAGACCCCCCCCCCCTATAGGAACCCGCAGAGTCCCTGGAATCCACTTTGAGAACCACTGATGTACAGTATACTTTCTAAACGTCAACGATGTCCACAATTACAACACCAGAGGCAGCGCCACAGATCACGTTCAACCCAGATTCGACTCTAAAAAAGGCTCCAATTTGTTCTCCTGCTATACCACTAACATGTGGAACGCCCTACCGCAAGCATCAAAGGAGAGCAAATCCCTAGCCTCCTTCAAAATCGCTCTGAAAAGTCACCTACAGACGACTGCTACTCGAAACTTGTAAATAGACTAAGCCCATACTTACCTTTTCCACTGTAAATAATGAATGCTTTTTCCCTTTTGTTATTGATGATATCCTATGCATAGTACGGTGTTCTATCCGTCTGTCTTTCAATGTTATATGAGATACATAGTGTTTCCTGTGTAAATAAGCTGTGAAGCTTACTAGTAGGATCTCCTTTTAGTCGACCTTGTACCAGTGAACTGAAGCCTACTGTCATAAAACTGTACTTTTTCCTATGCAACCATCAAATAAATTCTTCAATCAATCAATCAATCAATCAATCAATCAATGAGTAGCATAATATCACAATATAGAGAGCTCTAACACTTATCTTAACCAAAGAAAATCACATACCCTAGTAACCCTACCTTAACTACACAAATCTTGCATGGAAGTTCCCTGGCACAAAACACTTTCAGATTGGGGGGGTCCACTGGCCAAATACATGTTAATTTGGGGGTCCTTGACATAAATAAAAGGTTTGAGAACCACTAATCCAGTGATTCTCAAGTGGATTTCAGGCTAGGACTATATATGTTCCTTTATGGGGGTCTAAAATTGACCCTAACAAGTCTGTAACTCTGTAACAGTTGTAGAAATGGAACCAAATGGACCCGTTGTCAAAGTTAAGGGGAGACCTTCGAATTGCAAAGTTTGAGAACCACTGCACTAATCCACTAAGACAGTGGATTCCAGGGACTCTCTAGGTTCCTTTAGGGGGATCTGAATTGACCTGTAAAAGAATGTAACTCTGAGGGGGCACGGTGGCGCAGTGGCTAGTGCCTCGCCTCACAGCTAGAAGGTCCTGGGTTCAATTCCTGCCGGGGGACGCTGTGGGCGCTGGGGGTGTGTTCCTCCCTCCGCGTCATCAGCGCTCACACCATAGGTGGGGTTGGCGATAGGGCCTTTCTGTGTGGCGTTTGCATGTTCTCCCCGTGTCTCCTAGGGTAGATGCCCTCACAAAAACATGCAGTAGTCCTGGTTTCTATACTACCTCCCCCTAGCCAGCCAGGTGCTCCCCAATTCCCCTGGCAAGGCAGGGGGAGAGCGGAAACCAGGACTACAGGTTAGGTAGTTGGCACTGGGTGAGATAATAGGTTATGTAAAAGAAGAAAAAAAAAAGTATGTAACTCTGACAGTGTACTAATGGGACGGGTCCATTTGGTTCCATTTGTACACTGTCAGAGTTAAGGGTAGACCTTGAAATTATAAAGGTTTGAGAACCAGTGCAGTAAAGTCACTGGTGGTTACCATGCATGTTTGGAGAGCAGTATATGCTGTCCATCCCAGCAGGGAGAGAGTCAGCCCGGGCAGTAACTGGACACTTCATTCCTTTGGACCCAATTAAGCCGTTTTATTTAGCTGACGCTAATTGGCCAGATACTACACCGTAATGGGCACGGGGCGAGTTGATTTGTAAGGCACGTCTCAACGACGAGACGATTCAAAGAGCTTTCGAACACAAAACTGTGCGTGCGTGTGAGGGAGAGAGAGAGAGAGAGAGAGAGAGAGAGAGAGAGAGAGGGGCTACATCTTTTGGCAAGTGACATGCACAAACGCTGTCCCCCCAACAATCCAGGTCTCACATGAATTGCCATGTATTAAGAAGACATGATTGCAATTAATCTACCAACCAATACAATAATTGATCACCTAGAGAGATGCAATTCTGGGAAATAGCAAGTTGTGGTTGCCTATTTAAAGTCTGGAGAGCCAGAGATGTCATGTGAAGCTTGACCAATCCTCAAGCTAGCACGGTAGCACCACTCCTCCATTGAACTCGATGGACCCTTGGGGTTTACTCTAAAGTTGGAAGAGAACAATAGTTTTTGCCAGACCCATGAAATGGGTAGGCCTACATAAGCAAATGTCTGTCGGTCCGGGTTTTCTATATAAAGGGTATATATGATGATGACATGATGATGACATGCCTACAAAAGGCATGATGTCATAAATGATGATGACAGACAGGGGGTCTGGCACAACCAGGTTGACCTGGTCTAGTTTTTTTTGCCCTATAGAGGGAATGCACGTGACATCATCATCATCATCATACCCGGAAGTTATGTGGGAACGCCTACTGAGTGGCAACAAACTACTTTCTGGCCTTGACAGCCCAGTGGTGTCAGTTCAGAAAAAGCTAAGGTATGCCAACATACCTGTGTCTTGCACGCGCGTCTTCGCGCGCGTGCAAGACACCAGTCATGTTGCCATACCTTAAGAACTAGTACATTCTATTTCCCCCCGTTTCTACGGTTTCTTGGGCTGGATATGGCAGCCTGGACTGGTTGTTCAAGTGCAGCTAAACTTGGCATGTTAGTAAACGTGCAATACCTTGTTAAAGTGACCATTTTGTAAAATGTTGTAGTTATTTGACTGTAATTTAACTACATAATAACCAGCACAGATAGACAAAGAGACATTTGTGGATTTATATTTAAAGGTAACTTTTATTTCCCCCCCTGGACCCAGGGTATGGCAGCTGCATACCCCTGCCATACCCAATTGACGCCCCTGGGACAGCCCATACATCCAAACAGAAAAGTCCTATCTGATTGCATTAAACAACATTAAACTCACTTTGCCACTCGATTTGCCACTCGATTTGCCATTCACTTTATGCATACGCATACCCTCGATAGGCAACCAATGAACAAATGCACATGCAAGCAAGCCAATCCATATCGACAACAAAGCAAATCTTCTGTAGGCTATAGAAGCCCATGGTTCTCAAAGTGGAGTCCAGGGACTTTGTGGGGTCCTTTATGGGGGTCTAAATTGACCCATACAAGTCTGTAACTCTGACAGTGTACAAATACGGGTCCATTTGGTTCCATTTGTAGTACACTGTCAGAGTTAAGGGGAGGCCTTGAAATGTAAAGGTTTGAGAAACACTGCTGGGCTATTAGCCTATAATAACATGTGAGAGATGCTGAGATTTGTTCCAAAGGGCTTCATACCCTGTAGGCCTATATAGGCTATACTGTATAACAACAACATGTGACACATAGCTCTGTTTACACAATACTGTACCCCCTCCAACTGTATATAATTATGTTCCCCATTTTTAACAGTTTTTAGTAGGCAATGTTTTGACACTTGTTTTGGCAATGTTTTCTCATGCCAATAAAGCTCTATTGAATTGAATTGAATTGAATTGAATTGAATTGAATTGAATTGAATTGAATTGAGAGAGGTGTATAATTAATCAGGTGAGAAACAGGCTGATCATACTTGTTTGTTTGATTGATTGATTGATTGATTGATTGATTGAAGACTTTATTAGAAGTTTGCATAGGAAAAGGTTCAGTTTCATAACGGTACAGTTCACTGGTACAAGGTCAACTAAAAGGAGAGCCTAGAAAGCACTTGGCTTATTTACACAGGAAACCACTTAAGCATCTCATATAACATTGAATGACAAGACGGATAGAACACAGTAGATATAGTCAGGAAATAAGAAAAATAAAAATAAAAAACAGTGCAAGGAACAAATGTAGTCCTATATACAGCAGATAATACTCACCCATGAATGAATGTTGTCACAGCACTCCTTGCAGATCAGGACCCTTCAGGATCCATTAGGACGCATCTATAGGACCGACACCGTCCTGGCGATGATAGTGGTGATGGTGGTGTTTGGGTGGGGGGTGGAGGGAGGGGGGTTAGGGGGGGGCTGTCAAAGGGCCCCAAGATGTGTTTTTGACAGAAAAACCCCGAGGAAAATGGCGTCAACAGAGACAGGAGAAAAGGCTGAAAATAAGGATTTTTTTTTCTTCTTCTCTTGCAGCCAAGATCTTGAAGATCGACGCACGGATGTGTGTGTGCACACGCGCACACACACAGCGAGAGAGAGAGAAAATGCAATCCTTAAAAAAAAAACGCTACGGGTACATCCAGATATCTCCCTTAGAAATAGATCTATATTCTAACGCGCGCATTCACATAGAGAGAGGGAGAGTGGGGTTTTTGGACACCCTGGCCTGTGCCTCCTCCGATCCCTCTCTCTCTCTCTCTCTCTCCCCAAAATCCCGTTATATCAGACCTTTTTCTTTTTTTCTTTCTTTTTTTCCCCCTACTGCAGTCTAAACAGAACAGACCCGGGCGGGAGCCAGCGAGCGCACACTGCACGCACACGCACACACACAGAGACAGACAAGGGGTGGTAGTAGGTATAGGTAGGTATCCAAATCGCAAGAAGAAGCAGCAACAAAAATAAAATCCCCAAATATAATCCGATCACGAACTGGGACGAAAAAAAAGGGAGTATTGAGTATTCAGTCGTAGGTTGTTGCGAGATGTAATCCTCCGTGCACGAGACGGATAGAGTTGCAGAGAACACAACGAGGGCTGAAGAAGAGAAGATCTGTTTCTGTTTTTGTTAAGGGTTTGTAGATCTGTTCCTCCTCCTGCTCGCATGGGTTGAGGGCTGAGTGTGAATGTCAGCTCCCTCCTGGCCGCGTCCAAAACACATCTGACTGAAGGCGAGCAGACACTGGAGAGACGCAAGCTGACTGAGCCCTCCTCCTCTCCGCACGCACACGCACACGCACACTCACACACACGTTGCCCGTACTACACGCACGCGCACTGGAGCCTGGTGGCGAGCCGTCAAGTCGCACCACGCCGGGACGTCCCAGCCCGGAGCACCTCCGGCCGCTGACTTCAATGTAAAATACCGTTTCATTAAAGGGGTGTTTATTTTATTTTTGACACTTGCTTTGGCAATGTAAACGTATGTTTTCTCATGCCAATAAAGCTCATTTGAATTGAATTGTAGTAGTTCACCCCCCAAATTATTTCCCCCCCCCCTCATATTGATTAGGCTACTCACGGCTCACGCCATTGGAGACAATATTTCGTTGTACTGTAGACCTATTTGTTGCATTATTAGGCCTAACACAAATATGATTATAATAAATGTATCCCTAGCTCTTAATATACATTTGTATTACAACTATCCTAAATTACAATACACTATAATGGATTATAACTGTGATTATAATACACTATATAAATTATCAATGTATTACTATGATGATATAATACACTATAATAGATTATAATAGTGGTTATAACACAATATAATCTATTATCATGTAATACAACTATATCCTGGTGGTCTAAATGAAAGGTGTGATCAGTCATTATGAAGTGTTTGGCCCTTTGGCCTAGCTCAGACCTACTCTAGATTGGATACTTTTTAGTACCATGTTTAGTACCGCTTTCACCAGGTCCTTGCAGTGCAAAACCTGGCACAAGTGGTGGTGTGGTGTTGGGCCATGTCAGTGGAAAATGGGCTATTAAAGTTTCCTCAAATTATTGGCTTAGGAATGCGACAAAAACTAAACAAAAATAAAGAAATATTATTGAACACAAGTCTCCATGAGGTGAATAATCGATGGGAAAAAATAAATAAATTCAATTCAATTCAATGCAATGCAATGCAATGCAATGCAATGCAATTCAATTCAATGCAATTCAATGCAATTCAATTCAAAGGAGCTTTATTGCCATGAGAGAACATAATTATGTTTACATACATTGTCAAAGCAAGTGACAGAAAATAAAATAAAAAGAGTTGAAAATGGGGAACATAAATAATTATAATACAGTTGGCTTTTGGAACAAATAGCAGCATTCTTTTTACTCAATACCTTTTAAATTGTAACAAAAAACAACAACAACAAAAACTCAGATATGTGCAATAGGTCTAGATGTCAATCAATGGTTTGTAGTCCTTGAAGAACCTCGAAGGAAAAGGGTGCTTGTGTTCCATTCTCTAGCCTTCTTTTTTATCACAACAATTCACAAATCTTGCTGCTTTTCACCTATTTCTCCCAGTCGGTAGACCTATGGTTGTTAAGTCTTGGTATAGACATATTGGTTGATTCACAGAGTTTAATGAGAAGGGACAGCAATGTGTTCAGTTGTGGCTGAACCACATCTAGCCAAGCCTTGTAACTGACTGTCTTGTGGACACGACAAGAAGAAGGTTGATTCACATAGGGCATCACTGGCACAAGGATGTCTCGGTATTTCATTTCTGAAAGCTGAGACAGGCATTTTTAAATTGTTTGTGCAAAATATGAAAATAAATAGATATAAAATCCCACCTGGAGCTTTTATTTTGAAGCCACAGTCTATAGTCTTGTGTTTCTTCTGTGGCTTGCTGTGGGTCACTTTACGTCAGGACCGGAGTGGAGGAGCGACACTGCCTCCTCCTGGTCACACTGTGTATATTTAAACCCTTGCAAAAAACATGCATGTAATATGGAAGGACATATACTTCACGTTTTGAGTGGCTCTTTTGGCATTATGTAATTCCAGTGTCCATATTATGTAGGCTATGGCAGGTGACCACAGTGGAAATAAATTGATGATGTTTACTGTCTTTTAAACCATCTTGTATGATGGCTGAAAGTAATTAAAGAAATCAAATCAAATCAAATCAGAGTAAAACATATTTAGGCTACATAAGAAGGAAAACATGCTTTAAAAAGAAGAATTCAAAAGTCCAATTTAAGTAAAAAGTTGTCTACATTTTCTTATTGATATCAATGCATTGCTGTATTAACGCACGCACGCACGCACGCACGCACGCACGCACGCACGCACGCACGCACGCACGCACGCACGCACGCACCCACACACACACACACACACACACACACACACACACACACACACACACACACACACACACACACACACACACACACACACACACACACACACACAAACACAAAATAAATGATATAAAAAAATGCGAGCTTGTAGATCAGCTACTTTTCTTACTCCCTCACCACTCACCTCATAAGCCTATATAGTATCTCGCCTGCATGGGGCCCTTGGCCAGGGGAGACACGAGGCTTATGAGCTGGGGTCAGGGGTACTCCCTCCCTGACCTTTAACACCCACAGCCAGGCTTTACAAATGGCACGTTTTCTGACTAAATATAGAAGCCGCGGTATTTCCACATCCCTCCTGAAGGATGGTGTGTGCATTAGAGCCTTGGTTCTCAAAGTGGGGTCCGGGGGCGGGGGACCCCCCAGGGGTCCTTGGAAGGGAACCGGAGGGTCCCCCAGCAAAATGGAGTTAATATAGTGTCATCACAATCATTCTAAACATTTTATCCATTTGTATGTTACTCAGATCTACAAGCTCACAGCGTGTATTTTTGAAAGATGTAGAAAATTGTGTTTTTTAACACCCATCTTGTTCAGATGGGGGTCAACGGCCAAATGCAACAATTTAAATGTAAAATGTCTGAGTACCACAACCATTGCATTAGAGTCAAGTCACTGTATATGGGGTTCAAACGATATTATTATTGATGGCTCGCTGAAAGGTGAGACCAGTATGTTCTCCCAAATCTTTTATAGACCAAGTTTATTCTCCTAAGAAATCCTGGTCTACTGCCTCGCCTCCCCCTGGCCAGCCGGGGCGCCTGATGGAGGGGGAAGGAACTGGTTTTAATAAAGTGTTCCTTCCATTCGCTATACTGTATGTCCAGCCGGGGAATCTCTCCTCTATCAGGTGATAAGAAGTGGCCTGCTCACTCCTCATGCACTGCAGGAAGCATGAGCAAGTTCGGGGCTCTCCCCGGGTTGGCAGAGGGAGTTAGTCCATGGGCCATACGAGATGTCGGTATCGGAAAGGTGGCAAAGGTTACCATGCATTTTTGAAAAGCTCTATATCTGTAGATTATATTTTGGTATGATAACCCTTTCTGAGACGCAGCTAAATTGATGTTATCAGTCGCTAGAGTTGGTGTCCCTTTAACATTACAGGGAAAAAAAGCAAAGAATTAATTTTTGCCCATGGAATGTTTTTTGTGCAAAACGGATGCTTCCAATGGATTCAGAATCATGAAAACCCCCTAGTTTGACCCCTCATATGTTACTTAAAGCAGATTAATTTTCTGCTTTTTTTCTCGTACGGCCCATGGACTAAGTGTAGCGCCCAGGATTACCCCTACAGCTTAGGCAATTGGCACTGGGTGAAAAATGGGTTACAAAATCGTGGAATAAAAAAAAGAGAGGTTATCGTGTTACATATATTTGAGTCAGCACAGTGTGTGTGTGTGTGTGTGTGTGTGTGTGTGTGTGTGTGTGTGTGTGTGTGTGTGTGTGTGTGTGTGTGTGTGTGTGGGTGCGTGCGTGCGTGTGTGCGTGTGTGCGTGCGTGCGTGCGTGCGTGCGTGTGCGTGTGTGTGTGTGTGTGCGTGCATCGGTGCTTTCCCCCGGACATGCCGGTGTCAGGGTGACAGAGTGACAGGGTGACACCCACGGGGTGACACCCAGGTTGAAGATGCGTAGAGGAAGTCTCCCTGTCTCTTCTTCACACAGCAGGTGGCAAAAACGATCCGTTGTCACAGCAGGTCACCTCGGGGACGGGAGGTCACAGTCAGTGTTCACCTAGTCTCGCGTAGCCAGACAACTATTCCACAATCTCTGAATGCTATATAGAGTCTGGAACAGCAGCTCCCGAACAGCGAGTATCGAAAACGGGCATTAACGTTCAAAACAATATATTTTAAAATGTCATTTCTGCTAAGCAGCAAGCTAAACATGCTTATATGATTTTTATTTATATAATGATAAATATATGTGTGATGTGAGACTGAAGCGGAAGTGACGTGGGGGCTTCACTTCCGCTTCATCTCGCACTCATCGTTTCTATTTCCGTCTGCCAGACTGTATGCTGGGAGCATTTGACCAAATCGCGGAGGCAACAGTCTGGCCACGCGAGACTAGTGTTCACCTCACAGGTTAATGACAACAGCCCAGTACAGGATTTGTACACAACCATCTTCATAATACCCATGGCGTCCTAGAAACGGTATTCTGTTTACTTTAGACCAGGGGCCAAGGACCCTTTAGTTGAGAGAGAGAGATGAAGCAGGGACCCCCACAACCTTTTCATATATTCCATATAGTTTCATTGTTTGACAGCACAGTCATCAGTGTATTTTGGATTCTTGTGAGTTTGTGTTTTCAGATATTTAACCAGTTGAACCGTCAATACTTAATAAACTTGACCTTTCACCCTGTACTTAGTCTGCTCTTTTCCCCCTCGACACCATTGCTCTGAGTCTAATGATCATTAAAACAATGTCCTGACAATCAAAATATGTCAGACATTTTGATGGCGTATCATTGAAATGTATGTTGACATGGCACACTGACTATCTGGAAAAACATGGCACTTCATTTCAAAAAGGTTGCGGACCCAATTTGTAGTACAGTATTTGCAAATTAACGGCGACAACATATTCTCTTATGGGGTGGCATTACATAGTTTCAGATGGGGGTCCTTGGCCGAAATACATATTCATTTGGGGGGTCCTTGAGAATGTTTGAGAAATACATATACACACACACATACACATACACATACACACTTAGGTTCAGGATTTGTAGCGCTCTCCCCATCCAGTTATTACAATGGCCCAGGGCGCAGTCTGCAGAAAGAGAGAAGAAAGAGACAAGAGAAAAGCGTGGGACAAGACAAAGGAGACTAGGACAACAAGAACTCAGTTACAGTACAGTAAGTCACAACAGGAGGGACACACACACACACACACACGCACACACGCACGCACGCACGCACGCACGCACGCACGCATGTACGTGCGCGCACACACGACCCACAAAACAACAAGTTGAGTTCTCTACGGTGTCAAAGTAAATCCCAGTCTGTGGTTGAGCAAGCAGCAGTTTGGACAGTTCAATGCAAAACCTGTCCTGTGTGTTGACTTCCATGCAAAGCGCACGCACACACACAAGCGCGCGCACACACACAATTTACAATTTGAAGACATAGCAAGGTAAATACATACTGTAGCCTACATCAGAGTGCCTCAGTAAACTAGGATCATACTGTAGGTAAACCTAGAAACCAAGCATCCTGTGCAAAGCACATTGAATCGCCTCGTCGTTGACATGTTCCATACAACTAACTGCCTTGTCTTACCTAGTAACGTTTTAACCGTGTCATCAGCGCCCACATCCTAGGTGAGGTTGGCAAAAGGGCCTTTCTGTGGGGACTTTGCTTGTTCTCCCCGTGTCTCCTAGGGTAGATACCCTCACAAAAACATAGTGGTCCTGGTCTCTATACTGCCTCCCCCTGGCCAGCCGGGGTGCCTGATGGAGGGGAAAGGAACTGGTTGGAATAACGTGTTCCTTCCACACGCTACGTTCCAACCGGGGAAACTCCCCCCTGTCAGGTGAAAAGAAGCGGCCTGGGGCTCCCGCTGGCCTAGTGGTCCAGGCGCATACCACTTAGGCATTGTCACGTAGGCATGGATGCCTCACACACACACACACACACACACACACACACACACACACACACTCACGCATTTGGATTACCATACTTGTGATGGCATCAGCATTTTTAGCATGGCAATTTCATGAATGCCATTTTTAACCCTAAACCGAAAGCTATAGGAATACCAGTTCTACAAGCTGTCTGTCTTTCTGCCTGTCTGTCTGTTTCAATTGTTCAAAAAGCTGATCTACAAGCTCACAACGCGTCGATGTAGATTGGCTATTTAAAGTATTTGAAAGTATTTGAAAAATAACTAGTAAGACGCCTCAGTGCGACATGCGACCTCGGTCGAGCCAATTCTTGGCCATCTGCCAGTGATGTATATCGGACCAGTTACCCATATATGGACTGTACTGTACTGTATATAGTGCATCCCTTTTATGCCCATTGCCCATACATGGAGATCCCTATCTGAACCAGCCACCCAGATATGGGCTGTCTTCCTCCATATGGGCATTTTCCATATGGAATCCTGTTAGCTATGGGCTTAATATTGATGACATCAGGGATCTCCATATATGGGCATAAAGGGATTCTGTTAGAGTGGTTCCCATGTTATGCCCATATATATGGAGATCCCTCTCTGAACCAGCCACACATATATGGGCCACGTCTTGGCGTTAGCCATAAAACGTGCAGAGAATGTTAGAGAAATGTCTAAAAGGGCCTTTTGGTGAAAATATAGAAAATAGCAGACCTCCAAGCTCCAAGCTCACAACACGATGCGTTGTGAGCTTGGAGGTCAGCTATTTTCGGTACTTCATAACACACTAATCTAAGCATAAAAAAGGCAATAGATGTGGTGTGGATTTCTACACAGAGAGGGCAATTCTTTCAACATAAGACGCTGCATTTTGGTTTGGACAAGGCAATTCTCTTGAACGCTGCCTTCAGGTATAGCATGGAAAGGGGGCATTTGAATTTCTTTGCACCACAGTAAAAACTGCATTCATGGAGAGGGTACTTTTTACAGACGAATAAAAGGGCAGGGGCTCAAGTAGCTCTGGTCCATATAGCGTTAGTGGAGTTCTCCCTAACGCTATGTTCCTTTACCTCCGTATTCCTTGGCAAATCCGGAAAACCTCGCCGTCTGGTCCGAAAATAACAAAAACTGTTTCGCCCCTCACCAAACAAAAAGTATCAGTGGACAGTTGAAAGCTCTACTTAGTGGACGCGGTCTTAGCCCCCTACCACACGATTAAAATACATGTCTAGGGCGAAATTAAAAATATAGCGTTAGGGAGAACTCCACTAACGCTATGGACCAGAGCTAGGGCTCAAGCCCCCTTTGATGTCTATGTGTGCACATGCCTGCTTTCTCGCATTGGCAAGACAAGTCATTTTCAGCGAACGTTGGATTCCCCCCCCCCCCCTCCCAGAGCAGGGATGCTATTGGGTGAGATGGGGTTCATGTGGTTAACCAGTGATGAACAGAGAGTTCCCATACAGCTGCTGCAGATGTTGTTTTGTTTCAGAAGACTCTGGCTTCACATCCTGTTGTTCTGCGGCGCCGCTCTCGCTGTGGTCAGGTCAGGTGTGTGTGCGCGTGGGTGTGTGTGTGTGTGTGTGTGTGTGTGTGTGTGTGTGTGTGTGTGTGTGTGTGTGTGTGTGTGTGTGTGTGTGTGTGTGTGTGTGTGTGTGCATGAGCAGGGGCGTCACAAGGAGCTTAGCCTCGGAAACCCAGACTTTTATTTTGGCGATAGTACAAGGAGCTTGACTGAGTTACAAGGGCCCAAGGTGGAGGGGCCTTGATTATTTTATACTTTAGCTATTGAAAAATAGCAGATATACAAGCTCACAGCGTGGCTTGTGCTTGTGCTTGAACTATTTTTTTAATAGTTAAAGCACAAAATAATGTGTAATAATGCGTTCCCAGTCTAAATGGGTTAAACCCCCTCCCGTTATGAAGAACAACCATACATGGCATTGTTCCGAAATCTCATTGTTCCTACATGCCATTAGTTAGAACTGGTTATGTTAACCTGGTGAAAAATACTATGCCTAAACCTAAACCTAAACCTAACCCTAACCTCAGTAAAACTATGCCTACCGGTATAAACCTAACCCAAACCCTAACCCTAACCTCAGTAAAACTATGCCTAAACCTAACCCTAAAACCTAATCCTAACTAAATTCGGACTAATGAGATGTAGGACTAATGAGATTTCGGACTTATCGGCAGTCCCCGTGAATCCTTGTACCCCTGGCCCACCCCTGGTGACACTGCAGTGTGATCAAGAAAGAAGACACAACACTGCCCGACACCAACCATTTGCCAGGGGTCTTCAACAGGGGGCCCGGGACCCCTAGGGGGTCCTCAGAGTCACTACAGGGGGGCCGCCAAATCGTTGTGGGATACCGGATAATTCTAGGATAAACTTGAATCCTTGCATGCCTTCTGAGAACTTTATCCAAAAATAGCAGATCTGCAAGCTTGTAGATGTGCTATTTTTTGGCAAATAGGTTTGGTGTGTAGACTGTCGTGGTAAAAAAGAGCAGACCAAGTACATAGTGAAAGGTCAAGTTTATTAAGTATCGACGACTTAAGTGGTTAAACGTGCGAAAGTCTGCAACTCAATGTTATACAATATGTAGTGGGGGGGGGGGGGGGGGGGGGGGGGGGGGGTCCCCTGCTCTGCTGTGTCTCCCCCTCTGCTATGGGGTCCTTGGCCTGAAAACGTTGAAGACCCCTGCTTTACGTTGAGAATGTTTCTGATTCCAGCGCTGTTCATGTGAGACAGAACGATGCTGTACATGAGCTGTCACTGCCTGGGGTCAGGAGAGGTAAAACAACACACACTCTCAGCGGTGTGTGTGTGCGTGCGTGCGTGCGTGCACGGCGCAGGATGCAGCGCGGCGCGTCCGCTGAACAATACACTTCCTGTGAGTTTCATAAACAGCACTGTGGTTTCCTCTGTTCTGGTGTCACACACACACACACACACACGCACACACACTCACACACACACACAGCACACACGCACGCACGCACGCACGCACGCACACACACACACGCCGACAGTATCACTGTGTCCTACTGTGAAATATGAGTTGATCATGTTACAGCACCGTGATAATTACTTACAGTAAAAAGCCCCATAAATATCTATTGAGACGACTGGCAGACACATGCAGAGACACAGAGAGACATGAAGACAAAGACACATGGGCGGGGCACGGTGGCGCACTCGATAGCGCTGTCCCCTCACAGCTAGAAGGTCCTGGGTTCGATTCCCGCTGGGGACGCTGTGGGCGCTAGGGGCGTGTTCTCTCCTCCACGTCATCAGTGCCCACAGAGGCCACACCCTAGGTGGGGTTGGCGAAAGGGCCTTTCTGTGTGGAGTTTTCATGTTCTCCCTGCTTCTCCTAGGGTAAATATGTACCCTCACAAAAAACATACAGTAATCCTGGTCTCTATAAACTGCATCATATCATTTGAGATACACATCTGAGTTTTAGCCAGGCCAATTAATGAATCACGTGACGTTGATCCCCTTCACCTATTCGCTCATACGTGTGTGTGGATCTCTGAAGAATTAATGCCACCGCAAATGACTCTCGACTCAAACTTTATTTATAAAGCACATATTATCACTTTGGTCGACCTTGCTTTACAGTTTTAAAAAACAAAGAAACAACTGATAAGGAAACCAGACAAGAAAAAAAAAGAGAAAAAAGAAACATTACAAGGTTATAGTTTACACAATCAAACAGTGTGGAAGGCGTCTCCTCCCTGGGAGGGCATGGGTGTGACCTACGGCTGTGCTGTGTATATGGAATACATGACATGTATGTAATAATATCACAGCCAATCCTCACAAAAAACATGCAGTAATCCTGGCCTCTATATAGCCTACTGCCTCCCCCTGGCCAGCCATGCAGAGCGCCTGAAGGAGGGGAAAGAAACTGGTTGGAATAACATGTTCCTTCCATGAGGTAAGTCCAGCCGGGGAATCTCTCCCCTGTCAGGTGAAAAGAAGCAACTTGGACTCCTCATGCATATAAGGAAGCATGAGGTCAGTCCTTTGCTCTCCCCAGGTTGGCAGAGGGAGTGTAGCGCCCAGGATTACATTAGATAATTGACACCGGGAGAAAAATGGGTTACAAAATCATGGGATAAAATAAAATAAAAGAGAAAGGGACATAATAGAGCAGGGGCGTCAATTGGGTATGGCAGGGGTATGCAGCTGCCATACCCTGGGTCCAGGGGGGAAAATAAAATGTACTTTTAAATATAAATCCATGAATGTCTCTTTGTCTATCTGTGCTGGTTATTGTTTTTAAATTACGGTAAAATAACCACAAATGCAAAATGGTCACTTTAACAATATTATAATTATATTCTCCACACTTGTTTTCTCCCCATCTTGATAAAATGGTATATTCCCAAGTGTTTTTCGTTGCGAAATGCGTTTTTCAGGGCAAGGAGAGAGAGAGAGATAGAGAGAGCAAGGGACCGAGTGGTGCGCGAAACGGGCGGCAGTGTGCAAACATGACTGACATAACGTGAGGTTGATTTTTTTATTTGCGTGCTCCGAAAATCAGTCCGATATTCGGCCCGAAAAACGCAGCAGTGTGCAACCAGCTTTAGAGCTGCTTAAGAATATCAAAATAGAGCACGCTAGTGTTGCGGACCGCACATTTGCTGATCTACAAGCTCACGCCGTTGTGGGCTTGTAGATCTGCTATTCTTCGGCTTTAGGCTTTAAAAATGCAAGCTGCAAAATAAATGGCATTCATAAAACCACTGTTCCTAAAGATGTTGATCTCCTCACATAGTAGTCTATAGTAATTCAAACAGCTGTTTGTCTGTGTGTGTGTGTGTGTGTGTGTGTGTGTGTGTGTGTGTGTGCGTGCGTGCGTGCGTGTGCGCGCGCACACGCATGTTTGTTTGTTTGTGTGTGTGTGTGTGTGTGTGTGTGTGTGTGTGTGTGTGTGTGTCGGGGGGGCGGGGGGGGGGGGGGGGGGGGGGTGGGGGTTAGGAGCAGGGAGGTGCAGAGAATGTTAGAGAGGCAGGGGCTGACATTTCTAAAAGGGCCTTTGGTGAAAATATTGAAAATAGCCAAGCAGTTGGCTCACAAGGTGTGAGCTTGGAGGTTGGCCATTATCATTTTCGGTAATTGATACAACACTGAATTAACATAATCAAGTGAATACTGGAGATCTACACAGAGAGGGCAATTCTTTCAACATAAGATGCTGCGTTCAAGTTCAGGAGAGGCAATTCAGTTCCGTTGATTGCGGCTTTCAGGTATGGCAAGGGAAAGAAAGGGCAGCAAACGGCATGGTCTGGAGCTAGAGGGCACTTTTTTACAGACGGGTAAAAGGGGCACGGGCTCAAGCCCCCTTTGATGCTATGTGCGCACGTGCCAGGTTAGGATACCATATGGAGATGGCCCAGAGAGGCGTGTGTATCCGTGCATTTGCGCGCGGCCGCGCATGCGTGTGTGTGTGTGTGTGTGTGTGTGTGTGTAAGGATACTGTATGGAGATGGAACAGAGAGGCGTGTGTATCCGTGCATGCATATCTCCTGCATGCTGACAGAACTCCGTCCCGCGAGACGCTGTCAAAACGGAGACGCTCCGAAGGAGAAGAAAATCTGTCAGCACAATGTGAGACATGAAAGCACTTCTTCAATGGCTGACAGCTGGGAGCTTAATGTTATTTAAGCAGAAGACCGTAAGACATGCGTACCAGCAGACCAGTGGACCAATGCTGAACTAGAAAGAATGCAATTCTGAGAAATTGTAAAAACGACGTTTAGTATCAACCAGGGTTGTCGCAACAAATTCTGGGCCCTGGGTACTTTAACTGTTGAAAAATAGCAGATATACAAGCTCACAGCGCGGCACTGAGTGCCGCGCTGCGAGCTTGTAGATCTGCTATTTTTGAAAGATATGAAAATCCTTCTGAGGCTTTTTGAAAAAAACCTGTGTTTCTATTTCAGTGGTTCTCAAGCTTTTTCATGTGAAGGACCCTCAAAATGATATGGACAGTATTTGGGCACGGACCCCCATAGTTCCAGGGACCCCCCAAAAGCAAAATTTGAGTCACAAATGTTCGTTTAAAAAATACATATATTCAAAGTTTGCAGATCTATAAGCAGATCTACCGTATACGCTTGTAGATCTGCTATTTTTCAATAGCTTAAGTATAACTAAGGTCCCTCCACCTTGGGCCCTAGTAACTCAGTCAGTAACCTGTGTGCTGTAGGCTGAAAAAGATTGCACCAAGTACAGTTTAACTTGGTTCTGTTTTACACCTCCTGGACGGCAAGTAATGGAAACTGGCATTTCCGTTCAAGAACATATCCACCTGTTTCCGCGAGAATTTACTGTAGCATTATCTGTGGCCTGTGGGACACTTCCGGTTAACAGCAGAGTGAGCAGACATGCCAGCTCACGTTGCGTCGCAGATGCAACCGCTGTGAGCTTGTTCTCGGCTGCGACGCCGGAAACTGCCGCACACCTTCTGCGCAATGCACAACGGGACGTGGGAATGTTGTCAGGGGGGGGGGGGGCTGGCCTACAGGGAATTTGTCCCGTGGGCCGGTAGGCTAGGGGGGCTGGTGGCCATAAAAAAAAAAAAAAAAGTCTAGTATATAACATACAGTAGCCTATAGCCTACTGCATATTGAGCAATTGTTCGCGGTGCGAGGCGTTGTGTGCTTGTAGATCTGCTGTTTTCACTACTTTTGTGCAACGGTCTTGTATAATGAAGCAGGGCTTTGCTTTGCGAAGACATTTTATTTTATTTTTTTTCCTAATGGCCGGCCTGGACCGTCCGGGAATGAACCGGCCGTTCAGGAGTTGTCCCGCTTTTCCCAATGGCGAGCACGTCCCTGGTGGAAGCCAGAGGTTTGTGGAACCGTCCCAGAGGAGAGGGGGAAGCACTCGGCCTGTGTCTTGGGGAAGGAAATGTACATCTGTGGAGGTTGCGGCCCGTTGGATAAATATGCTTACGACTTGTACAAGTTGGACACAACCGCAATTGTCTGGTCTTTAATTCACCGTTTGTCAGCCTTCTGATTGGTCCCTGAGACTCCCTGACTGGCCAACCAGAAAAAACCATTCACTTTTTGCTATCGGGGGTGGAGTTTGTGCAGTGGAGAATGTTGTTTCAGGCTTTCAGCAACTGTCCGCAGTGCGGAGCACGACCTTCGTCCAGTACGGCCGCGGCAGTAGGGGCGATCTCGCTCATCATAATGAATAAGTTTCAACAAACTAGTTCACATGGACCTTATCAATGGTCTAACTAGTTACGATTGGGTACATATATTTTTAAATGGGCAGAATTACGAAAAGCCAGCCTATTATGTGAGGAGAACAGATTATAGTTCTCCTCTTCCTACCCAAGATGCAATGCGCTTTCTTTTTCTATTTCTATTCTCTCTCTGATCCAGAGGATTAAACTAATTAAACTAGACCAGGTCAACCTGGTTGTGCCAGACCCCCTGTCTGTCATCATCATTTATGACATCATGCCTTTTGTAGGCATGTCATCATCATGTCATCATCATATATACCCTTTATATAGAAAAGGGACAGACCGACATTTGCTTATGTAGGCCTACCCATTTCATGGGTCTGGCAAACATATATTTTCGGGGGAAAATTACTGTTTTGCTATGTAATTACTGTACCTTTTTCTTCCCTTTTTATTAATATCACGTAGATGTGTTTTTTTTGGTACTTTATATAGATGTAATGAGGCTATGACGAAAAAAAAATCCCATCCTCCACTATAAAAGAATCTGCAATAGTGATTCTGTCCCACTGGGATTAAACAAATTAAAACATATATTTTCGGGGAAACCCCCTGTTTTGCAATGTAACTACTGTACCTTTGTCTTCCCTTTTTATTAATATCACCTAGATGTTTTTCCTTTGATACTTTAAATTGCAATAATGAGGCTATGAAAAAAAAAAAAAAAAACATTCACTGCCACTATAAAAACAATCTGCCCAGGGTTAATGTCCCATCATAGTAACAGGGCAGAATGGGGCGGGATTTGCAAAAGCCACCGTGCCACCGGTCTCATTATGGCACTCTGCCGCCATCATTGGGACAAAGATGTTTGTATTTGAGGGACAAAAGATTAATCGCCATGCACATCCATCAGTGAGTTTGACTCGGAGACCAACTGCTGGCTGAGCGTGCCCTCTGCACAGCTTCAACCAAAAGAGTTCTACCGTTCGGTCATTGCCTACAATGGGGAGCTGTACATATTTTGTCAGCCTCGCTACCCATGTGACGTGGAGTACATCTTCAGTGATCTGTGGAGATTTAACCCACGGACTCTCTCTTGGAAGAAGGTGAAACCCAGGGGGAAAGGCCTGTGTTTTAGCTGGTGTAGACCGTGCTGTTGCATGCTGGGAGATCGTATCTTCTTCTTCGGGGGATGGAGTGAAACGTGTGATGAAATGTACATCCTAGACGTGAGTCCTAGTCTGAAGACGTTATGCAAGCTGGCCGTGACTCGGTACAAGCTGGGGCCGTCAGAACTCCCACACGACATCAGATGGGAACTGGCAGCTGAAAAGTGACTGACTACATTCAGATGACACTCGCAGATGCTTTTTGATAATTATTTGAATTTTTCATATCATGTTGTTATATCATGTTTTGCTTATAAAGTATTGTGATTTCACACTGGCCTGCTAACCCCTCGAGATCCCCCAGGAGGAAGTTGCTAATGTTGCTCAGGAGAGGGAAGTATGGGGCTCTCTGCTGCCCCTGCGACCTGACTCTGGGTAAGTGCTGGATGATGTTATTGATTGTTTTTGTTTTATTTATACTACTGTCAGACTTAATCTTGGTCTACCTACGATTTTAGATGACGATATTTCTATGCGTTTGTTGTATTACCGTGTGCTGTCGTTGCTTAATATTGTGGTTGCTATAGGCAACACATATAGTAGAGGAAAAAATAGGCCAGAAGTTGACCATACCCCTACCCGGGGTAGAACAAAACGCGACATAGTTTTTTCATATCTTTAGGATGTCCCTTTCATGAAATGGATTGTCCCGAGTTTTGCTTTTACTGCAAAAGTCATGAAATTGATCCATGAAGGGACTCACCACATAAGCAAAAAAACGCCTATCCTGAAAGATGGAGTTCCAAGTCAAACCTTTGTCATTTTCTACCTGCAGGTTGTTTTTACCTCATACTTGCACAGATGGTCTACAGGTAGTGTCCTTACATCCCAGAACAATCAGAATGCAAAAATATGGTTCTGTTTTGAATCTGCTGCCTTTTATATAAGGACTTTCTATAGGCGGAAATTACATTCCTAAGGAAAATTCCCCTGTAATCCTTCTATAAGGGGTAGTACAAACTATGACAAAGTTTTTTCATAACTTTTACTTGTCCTCTTCATGAAATGGATGGTCAGTAGTTTTGCTTTTACTGCAAAAGTCATGAAATTGATCCATGAAGGGACTCACCACATAGGCAAAAAAACGCCTACCCTGAAAGATGGAGTTCCAAGTCAATCCTTTGTAATTTTCTATTGCTGGTTGTTTTTACCTCATTCTTGCACAGATGGTCTACAGGTAGCGTCCTTAAATCCCAAAATAATCAGAATGCAAAAAAGTGATTTACCAAGAAAGTGCAGAAATATCCCCAAAAGTTAATCATACACCATTTCCACTTACTGGTAGGGAAGGAGCTGGAAACAAGGGCCTACTACAAACTTGATATCCCGGTATCAATAAGCTTTGGGCTTATCAAGCTTGTTATTAAGCATAGCGGCCCATGACATAATGTTTAAATAATCAAGACAAGAGGCGATCAATACATTGTTACGGTACTATTCATAATATATAGCCATTTAACACTTACTGCACACTAATGAATGATTTTCTAAAGATATTAAATGACAATATTTTTTACTTTTGTCAATTCTCATCCTCATAGACAAACTCAGACTCACAACAACTGGCCAATACAAAAAGATACCAGTTCTGTTCAGAATCTCACATCTCACATCTTCCCACAAAATATTATAAAGCGCTCAACAGTGGGCTCGATAAAAGCCCATGGGTCAATAAGCAGGATCGATAAGGTGCTCATTATCAATACAAATTAACGAACTCCATTCAGATTGTCAATAGGGAATACACCAACAACCAAAACAAAAGAAACCAGAAGAATAATGTCATAATATGCTTGTATTGTGAATCAGGAGTTTTTCTATATATGTGTGCCATTCTTACTGCATGCCAAATAATCAAACAGCAGCTTTTTCTCAATTTAATTTATTTTGTTTATTTCTTTTTCAATATTTTCATATCAACAACTAATTTGAGTGTGAGGGGGACTGACCAATTTGCAAAGCTGGTCAATGGATACAAAGCTGTGATCTCCCAAATTCGGACATAATTTTGTCAGGAGATTTCGTGACGTAATTGGCTGTGTATCTATTGGTCAATGGCTGGTCAATGGATTAATTGAATTCCGTCTTACTATTTATGTTATGGTAATAAATATGGTATGATGGTATATATTATTATAATATAAACGGTAAGAAGGAATTCAGTTCCCAGTGGATTACAACCAAGGGCCACTACAATGCTCTACAGTCAAGGCTGGTCCACAAGGCACAAGCTGGTATAAAAGGATTGTGTAATTTCTTGTTTATTTTAGTTTACAGGCAATGTACTGTAAATACAGGAGCAATATTATGTACAACACAATCCCACAGAGACATTGAGGCACGTACTACTTTGACTGCAACAATCCTTATCATAGCAGTAGAGTTGGGTGAGGTCTCTTACTGCTTGGAGCAGGCTATTTTTTGAACAGGACAGGCTTTAGTGATGTATCCTTTAGCATCCAACCCTTCCCAACTGGATTCCACAGAAGGGGTTTGGGGACATGATTGTGGCACCATATACTGTACCAGTTTGGTACATAGCCTGTTGAACATTCAAAACTATCCTCAGTGGGAGGCAGATGTGAGACTGGCATGTCTGTCGTTGATGCAAGAATACAACGGAGCTCATCAAGACTAGAACACACCTGGCCCTTTGCCTTCTGTTTTAGGCCATAGAGAGTGAGGGCATATTGTCTTGAACATCCTGAAGCCTCTGGTAGACTATCTGTCAAGCCAAAGGTTCTCAGACCCTGACCTAATTTATATGTACAGTACTATGGATATACTTGTGTTGCTTGGAATAGCTGCCATTTTCATGCATGCTGGTCATGGGATAGACAACGATACATCCCAATGTCTGATATTACAAATACATTGGGAGTGGCTTTGTGTGAGAGTCTTCTAGCATGGCACGCATTGACTGGATGCAATGCAATGAGCAGCCTGTTCAGAATAAGCAATAATACAGCTTTCAACAAGCTGGCGAAGCACATTCATGAACTTCGGGATCTGAGAATCTTTGGCTTACTGCATGCCAAATAATCAAATATTGGTCAGTCTCCCTTACACTGCTCAAAATAGTTGTTGATTGAAAAAGAAATAGATGAAAATGAGAAAAGGCTGCTGATTATTTGGCATTAAGAATGGCGCACAAAGTGTAGTGTATTCTACTGAATATAGGCTTACATACGTACATACTGTACTGCATCTAAGTCTGAATACCATAGACTGCTTATAGAACAATATGTTTGCTGCTTTTGAGGTGAAGAGAATTAGGCCTTGGGATGTAGGGACACTACCTGTAGACCATCTGTGCAATATGAGATAAAACAACCAGCAGGTAGAAAATGACAAAGGATTGACTTGGAACTCCATCTTTCAGGGTAGGCTTTTTTATGGTGAGTACCTTTATGGATCAATTTCATGACCTCTGCAGTAAAAGTAAAACTACTGACCATCCATTTCATGAAGAGGACAAGTAAAAACACTGTCAGGGTTTGTACTACCCCTTATAGAAGATTATCTCCAGGATCACAGGGGATTTTTCCTTAGGAATGTCATTTCCGCCTATAGAAAGTCCTTATATTAAAGGCTGCAGATTCAAAACAGAACCATATTTTTGCATTCTGATTGTTCTGGGATGTAAGGACACTACCTGTAGACCATATGTGCAAGTATGAGGTAAAAGCAACCTGCAGGTAGAAAATGACAAAGGATTGAATTGGAACTCCATCTTTCAGGGTAGGCGTTTTTTGCCTATGTGGTGAGTCCCTTCATGGATCAATTTCATGACTTTGGCAGTAAAAGTAAAACTCGGGACAATCCATTTCATGAAGGGGACATCCTAAAGATTTGAAAGAACTATGTCGCGTTTTGTTCTACCCCTTATAGAAGATTATCACCAGACTTACAGGGGAACATTCCTTAGAAATGTAATTTCCGCCTATAGAAAGTCCTTATTTAAAAGGCTGCAGATTCAAAACAGAACCATATTTTTGCATTCTGATTGTTCTGGGATGTAAGGACACTACCTGTAGACCATCTGTGCAAGTATGAGGTAAAAACAACCTGCAGGTAGAAAATGACAAAGGATTGACTTGGAACTCCATCTTTCAGGATAGGCGTTTTTTTGCCTATGTGATGAGTCCCTTCATGGATCAATTTCATGACTTTTGCGGTCAAAGTAAAACTTGGGACAATCCATTTCATGAAGGGGACATCCTAAAGATATGAAAAAACTATGTCGCGCTTTGTTCTACCCCGGGTAGGGGTACCTCGAAAACTAAGGCTCTTTTTTAGGGTTTTTTCCTCCTCTAATAGTCTCGCGTAGCCAGACAACTATTCCAAAATCTCCGAATGCTATATAGTTGAGAATAAAGTGATGAGCAAAATGAGCAATGAGCAGCGATGAGCAAAATCATCATTGCATTTTGGATTCATGTCAATTTGCGTTTTAAGATTCGTATTTAACGTTCAAGTGTAAATACGTATCTGAAAAACTGAAATCACTCTGTAGGCCTGCTTATTATTCTGCTCTTTTTCCCCTTTCCGAAAATAGCCGATCTACAAGCTCACAAGAGGTGTTGTGAGCTTGTAGATCGGCTATTTTTGGCTAAAGTTCTCAAAAGTTTGGAGGACCCCACTGTAGTAACTCTGAGGACCCCCTGTTGTGTGTTGGTGTTGCACAGTGGGCAACCACACTATGACCTTAAAGGGATAGGCCTAGTTCAACTCCAAAATCACTTAAGCTAAATGTGCTTAGTGGGAGAAATGTGTAACAAAAATAGGCTAATGTGTTCACTTTCGGCAGAAAGCGTGAACATTTGCATCTAGAGGCATTTTTGTGGGCTGAATTCTATTCAGGATCCAAGCACTTTCCCCCGCGAGAGCTGGTCATAAAATGAGAATGAAAGATTGCTCTAGTTCACTTACTATACAGGGAAAAAAAGACCCCAAAAAATTCTTCTTTAAGTATGTGAGGGGTCTATCTAGGGGTTTTTCATGATTCTGAATCCATTGCAAGCATTTGTTTTGCACGAAAACATACCTTGGGCTAAAAATGGACCCTACAAACTGTGAAAAGTGATGACTCCCCATAGGGGGAGGGGATTTAACCCATTTAGACTGGGAGTGGGAACACATTATTTAAATATTGAAAAATAGCAGATATACAATAGCTTAAGTATAAAATAATTAAGGCTCCTCCTCCACCCTGCCGTAAAGCTTACTAGAATCTCCTTTTAGTTGACCGCGATATAATGAGTAATTTAATTGACTGGGGAATGGAACCCCCTCAAGGACCCCCGGTGGTCCCTGCGGGCCCCACTTTGAGAACCACACTGCGTGTTGTAGAATCTCCCAATGTAAAGATACTGGTCTTGCATGTGAAGCGTGGAACTGCGTGACTAAAACCCGACCACCAGAGGGCGTCGGCCGACCAAATATTGGACCAGGACCAACTTTTCCCTTTTCACCCGGAAATAGTAGCCTGTTAAAGTCCCCGACTCACACAAAACAGCCGATCTGCAAGCCCACAACGCGTCGCAGACGCGACGCGTTGTGGGCTTGCAGATCGGCTGTTTACCCCGGACCCCCGGAAGCACTAGGCTGCGGACCTTTAACAACAAAGCAGATTGTTGCAGACTGCAGTTGACAGTTGGAGCATCCATTCGGGAGCAGCAGCATGGCGCTGGATGTGAAGTCCAGAGCAAAGAGATACGAGAAGTTAGACTTTCTGGGAGAGGGACAGGTAATCAAACATTTGATTACATGTGTGTGTGTTTGTGTGTGTAAACACTTTGATCTGATCTGATTGCCATTCAGGGTCCTCTGAAGCCGTTTAAAAGGACATGATGTTATGTTGCACTACAGTTGCTACCAAGCGACTGCACGGTTGTTAATGTAAACAGTGTGAATGAGACCCGAATGGACCTAAATTACTAGGCGAGGATACAGGAAGAGTGGGCACCTATGTGGGCACCTCGATGTTGTGTTGGCTTAGTAGACCTTGTACCAGTGAACTGTACCGTCAAGAAACTGTACCTTTTCCTATGCAAACTTCTAATAAAGTCTTCAATCAATCATTTCCTTTTTCAAATAAATATAAGAACATCATTTGGAATAATGGTCCGAAGAAATGTAACAATTAACATGCTTAAACATTTAGATATTTATACAATTGCTACAAAACCTGTGGATAGCCAGTCATTTTGTGCATAAACAATAAGTTGAAGTGTAAATGTACATCATTGTAGCACTTGTATAACAGCAGTATGGCCAGTTATAAATGCTATAGGAAACATGCAGTAGGCTACCTGATTGATTTTTGGTTGATTGAAGACTTTATTAGAAGAAGTTTGCATAGGAAAAAATACAGTTTCATTTTTAGAAGAAGTTTGCATAGGAAAAAAATACAGTTTCATGACGGTACAGTTCACTGGTACAAGGTCTACTAAAAGGAGATCCTAGAAAAGAATACGCTTATTTCCATAGGAAACCATTTAAGTATCTCATATAACATTGAATGACAGACGGATAGAACACAGTACTATGCAGTAGATATAGTCAGGAAAAAAGGGGGAAATAATTTAAAAATACAAAAATAAAAACATCATACAGTAGGTAAATACAAAGAGGGGTCAGCTAGGGGATTGTCTGCTCTGTGATCATTTATGGTGGCTTTATATGAGAATATGACTGATTCACGATCACAACCCTTTTTAAAGGTATCGTAAGACTTTTTATTTACCCAATATCATCCAATCGGGAACTAGCTTCAGTTTTATATTGTTCAGTTTCATATTTTGCCTGCTCATTTCTTTGTTTGATTGCTTCCAATTTCTCCTGTATCCTCCCTGTAGGAGTTCTCTCTCCTGATTGGACCAAATTGGCATCCTGACCTGAAATTATATGTTCTGTTTACCAGCTGGAGAGACACGTACTGAACAAACACTCTATAACTATAATTAAAGGGGAAAACCACCTATTTTCAATATTGAACTATGTCATTAATATACCTCAGAGGAGTTATGTGGGGGAAAAAATAAAATAAAAGTTCCCTCCCTTCTGTGTTGCCTAGAACTGGAGGATTGGTTTTGGGGTTTGTATTGTAAATCACACCGGCGTGATTTACAATACAAACCCCAAAATCAGGTCAAGAATTTCATGGAGGCCATGAAGGCCATGGCCGTCGTTGCCCCTCAGTTTGGCCTTGTGCCCCTCAAAAAATGGCATGCCCTGAGGCCACAGTGGCCTAGTGCCCAGCTGACTGTACCACTTTCTCCTCTGTCTCTGTCTTGTCAATATGTAGACAGTAGACATGGTGTCTCTTTCTTGTCATGTAGACACCAGTGTCTTTTGTTGACATTCTGAAGTCTTAACTTCCAGAGTCCCCATCTTTAGAACCAATCCAGTGACTTTGATTGGTGCAGGGCTGAGCATGGATCAGATTATAAATACCATCATTTATCTATGTCACTGCAGATTAGGTTATCGTCCCTAACCCTTAAATTCAACATATTCTTTCAATGGACTAACATCTTGTTTTATTTGATGGCCTTCCTGCCCTGGCATCTGGCCTTTGTGCCCTCAAAACACCAAAGGCCAAGTGGCCTTGCCCCTAAAATGACGAAATTCCAGGCCTTGCTGTTATATTCGTTTGATATGATTTCGATGTGTCTATCATGTTGTGTGCTGAACAGTGAACTGCCTCTTCGGCAGTGTTGACATTGACAGTGGTCTGAACTCTAACGTTTCTTGTCTTTCATCTGCAGTTTGCTACAGTATACAAAGCCAGGGATAAAACCACTGACGACATAGTCGCCATCAAAAAGGTATCGTTGTGCTTTTAAAATGCTTTTATTCTCAGATACATTCATATTCATCATGTCCGTGCAGGGGCTTGAAACTGAAGTGTCATTAACCTCTCCCTCTCTCTCTCTCTCTCTCTCTCTCTCTCTCTCTCTCTCTCTCTCTCTCTCTCGACAGATAAAGGTTGGCCATAGAACGGAAGCTAAAGATGGTGAGTTATTACCAGTAAGACTCCGGTAATAAGCGACCGCCAGGTCGCATGTATACACAAATTGGCCAGTGTAAATGTCCATTAATGTTGTCTGCAAAAAGCAACCTCATGGTGGCGCTAGAAGAGGGGCATGGGAGAAATCAGGGGTGGAGGTTGTGGTTTGCCAGCCAAGGAGTGTGTGTGCAAAGTTTGGCATGGATAGGGGCAACGGTGCCGGAGATAAGAGTAGGATAAGAGTTGTGCCAGAGACCCCCATAACAGAATATGTTTGTAGGTTTAGGTTTAGTGCAGAATTCTATAACTGTATATACAGGCTAGAATAGACAATGGTGGAGAGAGAGTGAAACCTAGGATGTGACTTGTCATTGTTACACATACATAATAGTGAACCAAATGTACCCTTGCACCCTTGCAAACCATATAAACACACATTTCTTATTTGTCAGGCATCAACCGGACTGCCCTTCGAGAAATCAAACTTCTGCAGGAGTTGCATCATCCAAACATCATTGGTGTGAGTTCCAGTTTAACCGTCATCCCAGCGGGATTGAACACATTCTGTCTTTTTATAATGCTATCCTTGCAGTCCTAATCTATACATTCTATATGGAGTACTTAGCCGCAAATTGCAACACTAGATTTTATTTTAATCGCATGAATCTAGGGTTGCAATACCTCCCATAGGGATTCAATGCATCAAAACTGTTTTTTTTGCTATCTGATTGTAAACGGCGTCAAACTCACCAATATTGGGGCTCATGGAAAGCTTGTATCCTCTTTCGGGATGGTGTTTTCCTCTGGTGTTTCAGTCCGAGTGTATCAAAGGGTGCGTTCGGAAATGCGCACCGGGTGTGTGCTCAGTGTAGTGAGTGCCTAAACCTAACCCTAATCCTAACCCTAACCTCAGTAAAACTATGCCTAACCTTAACCTCAGTAAAACTATGCCTAAACCTAACCATAACCCCTAACCCTAACCACAAACGGGGCACATTTACGAACGCACCCTTTGTACACTCGGACTGAATCACCAGCAGAAAACACTCTCCCATCCTCTTTCTATCTGCAAAGTGTTTGTTTCATAAAAATCCACCGTAGACATGTTATAGGAGCTACTTTCTATCAAGAAATTGGCTTCAGGTGATTATTTTTCTAAGTGCTGGAGTTTGGAAGCGCTTTTGGGAAGTCACTCAGCAGTCCTGTGTTCTAAATGTCACATAATGCAGGAGGCAGCGGGACGCTGCATAATAGAAGACGAGCGCTTCCAAAGTTCAACACTTAGAAAATAACCCATGTCTGCTCGGATTTCTTGACAGAAAGTAGCTCATAACATGTATAAGGTGGAGTGTTATGAAAGAAACACATAGTAAGAGGATAAGGCAAGCTTTCAATAGAGCCGCAATATTGGTGAGTTTGATGTCGTTTACGGTAATACAATCAGATAGCAAAAAAAAAAAAAACGTTTTGATGCATTGGCTGCCTATGGGAGGTATTGCAACCCTAGATTCATCCGATTATAAAAAAAATCTAGTGTTGCAATTTGCGGCTATCGCGTACTGTATATCTAATCTATATATTCTATATGTAGTACTGAATACCCAATGAAGCAGCTTCTAATTCCACTGTGTTGTTTACAGCTGCTGGACGCATTTGGTCACAAATCCAACATCAGTCTTGTGTTTGACTTCATGGAGACGGATCTTGAGGTGAGAACACGCTAGCCCGCTAAACGGCAACTTTTATTACAATGCAGACCCTAATACAGATGTATTATTCAACATGATAAAGATCAATAGATCACAAAAATATATATAAATAAATCAATATTTCTCTGCTCCCACCAGCTCCCAGCATGGCTTTTTTTTTAATATACATATTTTTATCCCACAATTTTTGCAAACCATGTTTTCACCCAGTGCCAATTGCCTAAGCTGTAATCCTGGGCTCTGCTCTCCCTCTGCCAACCTGGGGAGGGCCCCGAACTGAGCTCATGCTTCCTTCAGTGCATGAGGAGTGAGCGGGCCGCTTCTCATCACCTGCCAGGGGAGTTTCCTGGTAGGACGTAGCGTGTGGAAGGAACACTTTATTCCAACCAGTTCCTTTCCCCTCCATCAGGCACCCCGGCTGGCCAGGGGGAGGCATTATAGAGACCAGGATTACTGCATGTTTTTGTGAGGGTACCTACAGTACCATAGGTGACATGAGGAGAACATGCAAACTCCACACAGAAAGGCCCTTTCTCCAACCCCACCTAGGGTGTGGGCACTGATGACGTGGAGGAGAGAACACGCCCACAGCGTCCCTCGGCGGGAATTGAATCCAGGACCTTCTAGCTGTGAGGCGACAGCTCTATCGACTGATCACAGTCATTAGAGATGATCAGTTATTTAGCATAATCATCAGAATCGTTTTCCATTAATCTGTATGAATTAATTTAATAATAATAATAATCATTTTATTTGTAACCCAAATTACATGGCATAAAAAGAAAAGAAAATCTATAAATAAAACAAATTAAACACAAATGAATGAATAACGAAATCATTTTATAATAATACGGTAATAAATGGTAAATGGTGCATTTATATAGCGCCTTTATCCAAGTTACATGGATTGTGCATTACATTCACACACACACACACACACACACACACACACACACACACACACACACACACACACACACACACACACACACACACACACACACACACACACACACACACACAGGTTTGCAATTGCTACTTTGTGGGGACATTACACATAGTCTACTATCTTTGTGGGGACATTCCATTCATTTTTAAACCTAACCCTAACCCTAACCCTTAACCTAACCCCTAAACAGCTTGTGGGGACCTATTAATTTGTCCCCACTTGGTTTTTTCCTCCGATTGTACTATCTTTGTGGGGACATGATGTCCCCACAAAGTACACACACACACACACACACACACTCATTACATTCACCCATTCACGCACCGATGGCAGAGGAACTCCACACTAACTCTGGGGGAGCCCGGGATCGAACTGGGAAACCTCTGTGTTCTAATGACGGTTTCTCTACCCCTGAGCCACTGCCGCCCCTAGTAATAATCGGTTGAACTTTCTCTGTCTCTCTCCCTGTCTGCTAGGTGATAATCAAAGACGGCAGCTTGGTTCTGACTCCGGCCCACATCAAAGCCTACACCGTGATGACGCTACAGGGACTGGAGTACATGCACCACCACTGGATCCTGCACAGGGTGAATGAGCGAGCGCCTGGGATTATTGAATGCTTTAACCCAGGGGTCTTCAACCTTTTCAGGCCAAGGACCCCTTAGTCGAGAGAGAGATGAAGCAGGGACCCCCACAACCCATAGATACCATATAGTTTAGTTTAGTGTCATCGTTTGACAGCACAATCATCAGTGTATTTTGGGTTAATCTAAATTTGTGTTTTCCGATATTTAACCACTTGAACCATCAATACTTAATAAACTTGACCTTTCACTCTGTATTTAGTCTTCTCTTTTACCCTTCTACACCAAAACTCTTTGCCAATAATAGCCGATCTACAAGCTCACAACGCCTCGCAGCACGAGGCTTTGTGAGCTTGTAGATCTGCTATTATTATTATTTTTTTCTTTTTTTTTTCTAAATTGTTTTTATCCCACGATTTTTGTAACCCATTTTTTCACCCGGTGCCAATTGCCTAAGCTGTGATCCTGGGCTCTACTCTCCCTCTGCCAACCTGGGGAGGGCCCTGAACTGAGCTCATGCTTCCTTCAATGCATGAGGAGTGAGCAGGCCGCTTCTTATCACCTGACAGGGGGAGCTTCCCCGGTTGGACGTAGCGCGTGGAAGGAACACGTTATTCCAACCAGTTCCATTCCCCTCCATCAGGCGCCCCGGCTGGCCAGGGGGAGGCTTTTATAGAGACCAGGATTACTGCATGTTTTTGTGAGGGTATCTACCCTAGGAGACACGGGGAGAACATGCAAACTCCACACAGAAAGGTCCTTTTGCCAACCCCACCTAGGGTGTGGGCACTGATGATGCGGAGGAGGGAACACGCCCCCAGCACCCACAGTGTCCCCCGGCGGGAATCGAACCTAGGACCTTCTAGCTGTGAGGCGACAGCACTACTGACTGCGCCACCGTGCCCCCAAGATCTGCTATTATTGGCTAAAGTTCTGAGAATATGGACGCTAGGGTTCAAGTGGTTAATATTGAAAAGGAGAAAAAAAAAGCATCTATCACACAAAGATTTGGAGGACCCCCTGTGGTAACTCTGAGGACCCCCTAGGGGTCCCGGACCCCGTGTTGAGGCTAGCCAGATTGCTGACATACTGTAGAAATATAGTTTTTTCCCAAAAAACGTAGGATTCAAAAGACACTTCGGGTCAAAATTCTAATTTTCAAGATTTTTCAAAAATAGTAGATCTACAAGCTCGCATCATGGGAGTTGCATCATGGGACATGAAGTTTTTTCGATCACCAGCCGCTGCCGCAGCAATATTCAGTTGTCAAATAGCCAATGTATACAAGCCTTGTATACATTGGCTATTTGACAGCTCATGCGACACGTTGTGAGCTTGTGGATCTGTTCTTTTCATAAGATCTTGAAACGCATTTTTAAAAATCATACAACACAAATCTTCTATGGGTGTGCCCTGGCGCCTGATTTGCAATCGCACTGATGGGAGTCTGTGGCCAACTAGATGCATACATACATCAATGTGGGTGGTCCTTCACATGAAAATGTATTGAACCACTGTTCTAAAACCACATTAGACAATAACATTTGACTGACCTGCTCTAATGTCACTTAGTTTGGTGTCGTTTTCATAGACCCTGCTTGTTTCTTTCACAAAGTCAGTGGTCAGAGTCCTGTGAACTTGTTAGAGTTCTCAACGGGACTGAAAATTAAGGCCCAGCCCTAACTACATATTACAGGGTTCCCAGTCATGAAATTCATGGAAATATTTTGAAATTAGATTTTTACTGGAAAGGTATTGGAATTGATCAAGGGTCCTGGAAGGTCCTGGAAAAAATAGCTATGCATTGTCTTTGGTTATTGTTTTTGTTAATACCTCTGAAATGACAAATTAAACATTGTCCCCAGTTCAAATATGATTATTTCGGGGGTCACGGCCCGAAAAGGTTGAGAACCACTGGCATACACTACCTGTCTTTGGGCATTGAGCATAGGAGTAAACGACTAGTTTTTGCTTTTTTGTTTTTTGCTGAATTATTGTTATATAGTCCTGGAAATCGGGTTAAAAATTCTGGAAACGTTTTGGAAAAGTTTTTAAAATTAAGAAAAGAAAAAATCTTTGAACCCGAGGCCCGGCCCAACTAATTACCATTCATTTTAGGCCCGACCCGGACCTAAAATGTCGGATCGGGTAGGGTCGGGTTGGGGTATAATTCGACAACTCTAGAACTTGAGTGATTGTGAATGTGTTGTATCATATATTAAATATACTGTATTTTTTAAATATTTTTATCTAGGATCTGAAACCAAATAACCTTTTGCTGGACGGGAACGGAGTGTTGAAGTTGGCAGATTTTGGGCTGGCCAAAGCCTTTGGAAGCCCTAACAGAGTGTACACGCATCAAGTGGTCACCAGGTGGGAGCGTTGTGCCATCGTATCATCAGTAGGGATGGGCGTCACAAGGGGTAGGAAAGTTGGACTGAGTTACCAGGGCCCAAGGTGGAGGGGCCCTAGTAACTTTAGCTATTGAAAAATAGCAGATATACAAGCTCACAGCGCGGCACCGAGTGCCGCGCTGCGAGCGTGTAGATCTGCTATTTTTGAAAAGTCGTGAAAATGTGCGCAAATCTTTGAATATATGTATTTTTTTTAGTGAACATTTGTAACAAAAATGTTGCTTCTGGGGGGGTCCCTGGAACTAAATATTTTGAGATGGGGGGGGGGGGGGGTCCTTCACATGAAAAAGTTTGAGCATCACTGACATGGAAACAGGTTTCTTGGCACGCATTTTCACGATTTTTCTAAAATAGCAGATCTACAAGCTCGCAGCGCGGCACTCGGTGCCGCGCTGTGAGCTTGTATATCTGCTGTTTTTCAATGGTTAACATTCATGGGGGGCCCGCAGTGAATTCTTGTACCCAGGGCCCAGAATTTGGTGTGACGCCCCTGTCAGTAGGGATGGAGCTGGAAACAAGGGCTGCTAACAAACTCCATAACAAATTGATTGAGTACCCGGTATCAATAAGCTTTGAGCTTATCAAGCTTGTTACTGAGCATAGCGGCCCATGACGTCATGTTTAAACAATCAAGACAAGAGGCGATCAAGAAATTATGACAGTACTATCCATAATATAAAGCCATTTAACACTTATTGCACACTAATGAATGATTGTTTTAATGATATTTAATGATAATATTTGATACTTTTGTCAATTGTCATCTTCATAGATGGTGATGATGATACCAGTTCTGTTCAGAATTTGCCGTCTCATATCTTTCAACAGGCCAACAGTCGTGACACCACAAAATATTATAAAACACTCAATAGTGAGCTCGATAAAAGCCTGTCTCAATAAGCAGGATCGATAAGGTGCTCATTATCAATACAAATTAACGAGCTCCATCCCTAATTGTCAGTGTTGTTTACAATGTGTTGAATATGGTCATTGTCAGGCAGTGGTGGAAAGATGTTTTACTTATGTAAAAGTATAAATACTGCCATGCAGAAATACTCTGTTACAAGTAGAAGTCTGGAATTGTGTTATGTCAAATGTTGTGTTTCGCATGCTTGGCTGCTGTGACGCAAGACAAATGTCAGTGTGAACTAACAAAGTACTGTATCGTATATCATATCAATTCAATATGCACTTGAGTAAAAGTACTGAAGTATTGCCATCAAAAGCATATACTTACAAGTAAAAAATAGCAGATCTACAAGCTTGTTGTGAGCTTGTAGATCGGCTATTGTCAAATAGCCTAGGTATGAAATGGTGCTAAAGTGGTTAATTTTGTAATATTATAATTGACATCTGCAAAGTAATCGGTAACTAAAGTTTTCAAATAATTGTAGTAAAAGTGCAATATTTGGATCCGAGATGTAGTGGAGTAGAATTAAAAGTTTTGGATTCTCAATGGAAATACTCAAGTAAAGTACAAACCTCCAAATTGTACTTAACCCTTAAGTGCTGTTCGGGTCATTTTGACCCGTTTTACATTTTCATTTGGAAAAAAAAGGTAGAAGTTAAAAATGTTTCCACCTGAAACTCACTGGCCTTAAAGATTCTTCTGAGATGAACATGTAAAAAAAATATTTTTGCACTACACCCATGCTACACCCCCCTCATATTTTTTGAACCTTAAGTGCTGTTCGGGTCATTTTGACCCGGAAGCACAGAAATACACAGTATTATGCCAAAACACAGACACACAGTCACCCCCACTTCTAACACCCCCCTTCCGAAGCCCCATTCCGAACCCTCCCCCCCTTCCTATAAGCATGAGCAATATTGCCCAGTATTAAATGAAGTAGTTTTTTTTACATGGATTTCAGCTAAATCAGTAAAAACGCCTAGCTCTTTCAGTGTTTAATGTGATATAGCAAAGCAGAAATGCAAACATTTACCAAATATATCATATGAATTGTTTGGTATTGAGTCAAAGTCAATGTATCATGATGATTTGTTAAGTTAAAATTTATATTAGTGTTGTTTTTTTTAAACCAAATATCCACCGGGTCAAAATGACCCGAACAGAACGAAGGTGTAGTGAATCTGAACAGAACTTAAGGGTTAAAGGAGTACTTCACCACTTTTCAACCTATCTTCATATAATTGGTCCTCACTAGCTTTTTTTTTTTTTTTCCCTCCTCATTGGAGGGTTGTGTTGTCGCGATAATAAAAATCGAAATATTATTTTTCAAAAATATTGATAATTATTATTATTTTTTTAATGATGATGTCACAAGACGATGGATTTCTGAACTTCCCACAGCTCTCCTAAGAGACTTGGACCAATTTTATTATGAACATTAGTGAGGTGGACCTATTATATGAAGATAGGTTGAAAAGTGGCAAAGTCCTCCTTTAAGTAAATGTACTTATACGTTACACCACTGCTGTCGGGTGGAAAATGCTTGTCCAAAAGCCTTACTTTTCAGGAGAAAAAATAAGAAGAAAAAACGTGTTCCAATGGATCTTGTTAATACTTTTAATTGGTTCAAATTCTAAACTAGCGAAACAGCTGTAATCATGCGATGGACCACTAGGGTGTCATGTTGGTGTTTGTGTAGGGTGGTGGGCGATATGGAAAAATACAATATCACAATATTTTTCCAAGCTGTATTGTGATACACAATCTTATCACAAAATCAACAATTGTTGGTTTTTATGGTTATTTTTCAAGTTAATGGTACAACCACCTACTACAAGATAACAAGAACTAAAATAAAAAGGAGTAACAGACCATTTAGACCAGTGGTCCTCAAAGTGGGGTCCAGGGACTCTCTGGGTTCCTTTTGGGAGGTCTAAATGTGACCCTTACAAGTATGTAACTCTGACAGCATACAAACGAAACCAAATGGATCCATTCATTTGTATACTGTCAGAGTTAAGGGGAGACCTTGACATTGTAAAGTTTGAGAACCACCGATTTAGACCAAAATACAGGTTTAAATTGAATTCTGCAATGAATCTCTGCATTAACAATTCAACAGGATTTTGTACAAGGCTCCCTAATTGAATCACGACATATATACGATACCTCTGAAAAGGCATATCGTGGAGACATTGTTATCGCCTCAACGATATTTATCACCATGTTATCGCCCACCCCTATGTGTGTGTGTGTCTGGTGTGTCTAGGTGGTATCGGTCTCCTGAGCTGCTGTTTGGTGCCAGGATGTATGGAGTGGGAGTGGACATGTGGGCAGTAGGGTGCATCTTGGCAGAGTTGCTGCTTCGGGTAACCACGCACGCATGCACACACGCACACACTGATTGGCGGAACTTTACTTTGCGTCATGTTTGTGCCGCTTCGCGTGTTCAGTAATAGAACTCATTTTGCGCGTGACAGTTTCAGACCTGTAAGCGTCCACTTGGTTCCCAACTGTGAATCATTTACGTTTCTACATGACGACATGACGTTTTTACATGACGATTAATTGTCACTCAAATAATTGCAATTAACGATTTAATTGTGTATTTGTTATTTACAATTACATTTCTGTTTGGCTTTTAGGCTTTGAAGTTGCACATGGAAATCATGACGCATAACTTATATAATAGTTCACCTATTTTTGACATGAAGCTGTGTGAAATACTTAAAAATTATAATAGTGGTTACAAATGTATTAATCCTTTACCAGAGTCCTGTGGTCAGAGTTCTGGTAAGTTTTAGATGAATATAAAGTAGTTCCGGTGATTTGGCAGGGGCTCATGGCCCAATCATTAAAAATAGACGGATCCACAAAACTAGCTTCATTTGTATTGTTGACCTATTTCTACCAAATAGACCAACTTTCGTTCAACTTTGACCCCTCTGTCACATGGTACTATTTTTTGTGTCCAGTATCACTACGCCGCTGCAACATATTTCACCAAAACAAGGTGCTTTGCAGTCAGCTGATCAGAACGAAACCTCGCTCTCTATATGGTAGAAATAGGCCAACAATACAAATGACGCTAGTTTTGTGGATTAATCTATTTTCAATGATTGGGCCACACCAAATGGCCCCCACCCCATTGGAACTACTTAATATTCATTAGAAACTGACCAGAACTCTGACCATGGGACTCTGGTAATCAATTAATACATTATTTCACACAGCTTTATGTCAAAAATAGTTGAACTATCACTTTAATAAATATACAAAGAAATGACTGACATATGTGACAATTGTATACTTTAAAAAGAACATTGATTGTGGAAATAGCCGATGCGACACGTTGTGAGCTTGTAGATCTGCTATTTCCACTACTTTTTGAAAGTGTTTGTAACTATTTAACATTTTTTCTCAACATGGAAAAAATGATGACGATTATGCGTGTGTGTGTGTGTGTGTGTGTGTGTGTGCGTGTGTGTGCGTGTGCGTGTGTCTCTAGCTACCGTTTCTAGCTGGAGACTCAGATCTGGACCAGTTGTCAAAGGTCTTCGAAGCACTGGGAACCCCAACGGAGGAGACCTGGCCGGTAAGGACCTTCAAATTAACCAGTGGTGTACAGTAACATTTACTTAAGTACTGTACTTTCAGAACGGGTACACATTATTGTGTATCATTAACTATTGAAAATAGCAGATATACAAGCTCACAGCGCGGAGTGCCACGCTGCAAGCTTGTAGATCTGCTATTTTTGAAAAATGGTGAAAATTCGATTTTTGACCCAATTCTATTAGTTTCTTTTGAATCCTTCTAAGGTTTTTTGAAAAACCCTATGTTTCTATGTCAGCAATCTGGCTAGCCATCGTCAAAGAAAAGATCCATTTCACTTAACTGGAGCTCAGTTAGTCTGTTCTTGAGAGACTATTATGTCAGTGGTTCTCAAACCGTTTCATGTGAAGGACCCCCAAAATGATATTTATTTGGCCACGGACCCCCATCTAAAAATATTTAGTTCCAGGGACCCCCCCCAGAAGCGAAATTTGAGTTACAAATGTTCGCTTTGAAAATACATACATTCAAAGATTTGCACACATTTTCACGACTTTTTCAAAAATCGCAGATCTACAAGCTCACAGTGCGGCAGATCTGGACATCAGCACGGCACAAATATTGTACTTTTACTCCGCTACATTTATTTGAAAACATTAGTTACTAATTACTTTGTAGATTTTGAATATTATTACAAAACCTTACAGCCCTGTATCCACAACTTTCCAACATCCCATCGCGCATTGCGCAGGATGTGCAGGCAGCTTCCGGCGCCGCAGCCGAGAGTGATCTACAAGCTCACAACGGTTGCATCTGCGACGCGACGTGAGCTTGTATGTCTGCTGTTAACCGGAAGTGTCCCGCAAATAATGCTACAGTAAATTCTTGCGGAAACGTGGATACATAGCGTCAATTTGGAAATAGCCGGACTAAAGCTGTGACGCATTGTGAGCTGGTAGATCTGCTATTTACTGTTATACAGTTGATAACTTGAAATGGGACATTCTGCATAATGGGTACTTTTACTTTGGGTATTTTAAGTACATGTTGATACCAATACTTTTGTACTTTTGCTCAAGTACATTTTTAATTCTGGACTTTTCACTTGTAATAGAGTATTTCTAAATTGCAGTATTGATACTTTTACTTAAGAAAGAACGTGAGTAGGTTTTCCACCACTGCAATGAATTAGAAAATAAAATTTTCAAGCTTTAAACTCGGGATGGGCAATATAATCGATATGGCAATATATCGCAATATTTTATTTCCCAATACTGTTGATTGTGGGGCTGGGGCTGTAGTATAACAATACTTTTGGAGACAAGAAACTCTGTTCCCCTGCAGAGAAACCAATGGTAGAATTCCGGTCCACTGCCTCTAGATGTTGCTAGATGATGGTTTTGACTCAATTTGTCCATTGAGTTATCAAAATAATGTGATGTACATGCATATTATTAGATTACCCAGTTGGTACATGGCAAGTTGTATTTACAGCTCTACAAAACAAATCTTTCAATTCTGTTGAATGTCGCAATATATCACAATACGTATCGCATTGCAATATATCGTGATACAATCGTACCTTGAGCCAAGTATCGTGATACGTATTGTATCGTGAGATTCTTTGCCAATACCCATCCCTCTTTAAACCCATTTTGAACGGGTACACATTATTCTGTATCATTATTTTATGCTTTAACTATTAAAAAATAGCAGATATACAAGCTCACAGCGCGGCACCGAATGCTGCGCTGCGAGCTTGTAGATCTGCTATTTTTGAAAAATCGTGAAAATTTGAAGTTTGACCTGATTCTATAAGGTTTTTTTTTAAAACCCATGTTTCTATGTCGGCAATCTGGCTAGCCATTGTCAAAGAAAAATTCCTTTTCGCTTAACGGGAGCTCAGTTAGTCTGTTCTTGAGACTAACCATGTCATTGGTTCTCAAACCTTTTCATGTGATGGACCCCCAAGATGATGTGTATTTGGCCACGGACCCCATCTCAAAATATCTAGTTCCAGGGACCACCCTGAAGCAAAATTTGAGATACAAATGTTCACTTTAACGTTTGATTTGCACACATTTTCACGACTTTTTCAAAAATAGAAGATCTACAAGCTCGCAGAGTGCCGCGCTGTGAGCTTGTAGATCTGCTATTTTTCAATAGTTCAATAATTAAATAATTCTAGGCCTAAATGGGTTAAACCTGTGTGTGTGTGTGTGTGTGTGTGACGTGTGTGTGTGTGTGTGTGTGTGTGTGTGTGCAGGGTATGAGCAACCTACCAGACTACGTGTCCTTCAAGTTGTTTCCAGGGACTCCTCTAGAAATGATCTTCAGTGCAGCTACAGACGACCTGCTGGAGCTGCTGCAGGGTCTGTTCACCTTCAACCCCAACACCAGGTTCACTGCCACACAGGTACCGTACCCCACCACCAGAACCATACCCCCCAACACCAGAACCATACCCCCCAACACCAGGTTCACTGCCACACAGGTACCGTACCCCCCACCCATACCCCCCACCACCAGAACCATACCCCCCAACACCAGAACCATACCCCCCAACACCAGAACCATACTCCCCCAACACCAGGTTCACTACCACACAGGTAACATACCGCCTACCCATACCCCCCAACGCTTAATTTGGAATTGCACATGAGTTCTGGGCGGAGGCGTTTGATTATTGTCCACGACATTGCAAGCGGCGCGAAGGCCAGCGGACCTTGGTCCTGCTCTTCGCCCCCGAGCGCCGCAGGCGCGAGTGGCCGCGAGTTACGAAGCCGTGGTGAATGCAATCGTTATATTTATGCCCAGGCCGTAAGGCCTGGGCAAGCCCACGATAAACGCACCTCCGTGCGGTCCAAGCGACCAAAAAGGAGCGCTCCCTAGCGCCGGTTCAGCCAATCAAAAGCTTCCATGGGCGGGGTTTGCCCAGAACGCGTGTGCAATTCCAAATCACGCCCCCCCAACACCAGAACCATACCCCCCAACACCAGAACCATACCCACCAACACCAGGTTCACTGGTACACAGGTACCGTACCCCCTACCCATACCCCCCAACACCAGAACCATACCCCCCAACACCAGGTTCACTGCCACACAGGTACCGTACCCCCTACCCATACCCCCCAACACCAGAACCATACCCCCCAACACCAGGTTCACTGCCACACAGGTACCGTACCCCCTACCCATACCCCCCAACACCAGAACCATACCCCCCAACACCAGGTTCACTGCCACACAGGTACCGTACCCCCTACCCATACCCCCCAACACCAGAACCATACCCCCCAACACCAGAACCATACCCACTCGGGCATTCACGAATAGTGATTTTTAGTATTCGAATTATTCGACCTCAAAGTATTCGAATAGTCGAATATTCGACAGGACTGGCCAAACTGTCAAATATTACGTAAGCAAGAGGCGGACATTGTGAAAATAGCAGATCTACATGCTCACAACGCCTTGCGTTGCGAGGCGTTGTGAAATGGTAAATGGTGCATTTATATAGCGCTTTTTATCCAAAGCGCTTTACAGAGATTGTGCATTACATTCACCCATTCACGCACACATTCATACACCAGTGGCGGAGGAAACCATGCAAGGCACCAACCAGCTCACCGGGAGCAGAGTCGAGGGGGTTCAGAGTCTTGCCCAAGAACCCCCTCGACATTAACTCAGGGGGAGCCCGAATTCAAACTGGGAACCCTTCGTGCTCTAATAACGGTTTCTCTACCCCTGAGCTATGCCGCCCCACATGTAGATCTGCTATTTTCACAATATTTATCTGCGGAACCGAGTCACATTAAATGTAATACCTACAATTCCAAGTGCTTGTCAGGGTGGGGGTCCCCAGTTCAAATATGTTTATTTTGGGGGTCACGGCCTAAAAAGGTTTGAGAACCCCTGGTATAGAGCATTAACAAATTCATCCACCAGGGGCATTGACACCTCAACTCATTCCTATGACTACCTTCGACTTTGGCGAATAACGTCGAATAGTGACTTTGATATTCGAATATTCGAATATTTGGTGAATGCCCTAATACCCACCAACACCAGGTTCACTGCCACACAGGTACCGTACCCCCTACCCATACCCCCCAACACCAGAACCATACCCCCCAACACCAGAACCATACCCCCCAACACCAGGTTCACTGCCACACAGGTACCAATGAGTGCTCCTTGTTCTTGTATTGGTTTCCCACATGAACTGCACTATAATTTGTGTGTGTGTGTGTGTGTGTGCGCGCGTGTGTAGGCTCTGAAGATGCCTTACTTCAGTAATCGTCCGGGCCCCACAGCCGGACCCCTGCTGCCAAAACCCAACAGCGCCCCTGAAGCCCTGCGAGAGAGAGACCGAGGGCCCACCGTCGGCTTTAAGAGGAAGATAGATGCCATAGATTCAAGTAATGTACATACTCTGTGTGTGTGCGTGAACACTTCAAAGCTAGCATACCTATTCTGAGGCGAACATTCAGTGAATATAGCTGATCTACAAGCCCTATAGGCTTTTCTCTTCGACCGCCACCACCATCAAATTCAGATTTCAACTGAGGTTTTTGGTAGGTGGAGACCTTAAAGGAGCTATAGTCAACTTTTTCTTGAAAAACGGATGCTAAAATAGAAATAATGTTTCGAAAACATTTTATGAAAAAATAAGCTTCATTTATGTGTTTCTATTCAAAAATGACCACTAAAAGCGTAAAATAATGATAAAATAATAATTTTGGCCATTTTCAGGCTGACACTTTGTTTACATCCTAGTCTAACACTATCAAAGAATAGACTAGAATGTAAACAAAGTGTCAGCCTGACAAAAACTTGACTATAGCTCCTTTAATTGTCTGGCTATGCAAGACCTAGGTAGTTCTAGACTAAAAGTACATTCGAAAATGATGATGACCAAGTAAGAACGTATACCATGACTAGGGCTATAGTAGTATCCCAGTATCTCCTGTCTCTCTCCCTCTGTAATGCATCTGAAATAAAGCACTAAATACCCCCCCAAAAAAATCTCTGCATTAAAAAGGAATAGCCGATTTTTGTTTGGAATATACCTAATGAATCAGAATATTATTGTCAACAATCCACTTAATTTGTTTGTCTCTGTCCATCTTCATCGTACAAGAGTCGTGCCAATCTGCAAGCTCACAATGCTTTGTGATGCCACGCGTTGTAGATTTCCGTTATATGTGAAGGATTTCAAAAGTGAATTTTGTATTTCTAGTTTTTGTAAATATTTAACCAATGAAAAGTATGAACACTAACTACTTTGGAACCATTCAGACACTCCTGAAAAGTTAACAGTTTTCTACATAAGATTTCTACCCGACAGTGAGAATATAGCCTGACATACTAACTCTCAAATACCTGGAACGCGCCCGAGTCGCGTTAGATTTTAACCACTTTAACCATTATTGTAGGCTTTAACCTTAGAAAAATAGCAGATATACAAGCTCACAGTGCGGCACCGAGTGCCGCGCTGCAAACTTGTAGATCTGCTATTTTTGAAAAAACTGGAAAATGTGTGGAAGTCTTTGAATATCTTTGACCCGATCTTTGACCCGACTTCTAAATCCTTCCTCTAAATCAGTGGTTCTCAAAACTTTTTCATGTCAAGGACCCCCAAAATTACAGGTATTTAGCCACGGACCTCCATCTCAAAATATGTTGTTCCAGGGACCACCCAGAAGCAAATATTTGAGTTACAAATAATCGCTTTTAAATAGATATATTCAAAGACTTGCAAAGTAAAATCATGATTTTTCAAAAATAGCAGATCTACAAGCTCACAGCGCGGCACTCGGTGCCGCGCTGTGATTTTGTATATCTGCTATTTTTCAATAGAAACACAGAAAAACCAGGCCCAGCGGACACGTTTCTACTGCAGCAAGTAGAGATGCTCCAATTGCGATACAGATCACCGATCACCTGGAATCAGTATCTGCCCATAACGATATTCCCGATCCCAGCGTCAAATCCATAAATTCTTCTATTTATTGTGTTACTGTAGCAGCATTTATATATTTAATGATTCTTCTTACAAACCATTGACATTGTATATTAAGTATTTATAAACATTAGGAGATTGCAGGCTGAGGTCCTCTAGTATCCAATTCAACTTGTAGGAGTTGAAGCTGAGGTTACATTCAGTCCCACAGATAAATGGGTTAGCTGATCTAGCTTATAGATCGGCAAATCCGATAGCGATAAAAGCCGATAGCGATGAAAGCTGATAGAGGCATGGTTGGCCGATCGCGATCACTCACCGGTCAATCGGCACATCTCTAGCCTCAAGGTGTATATACCTTCATACCACCCTGCTCTATACAGCCACTTTCTCATGTGAACACCGGACTTCAGGTCAGTGCTGCCTGCAAAACAGTCCATGTGTGGTCCCACTGAGCCGGAATGTTGCGTTCATACATACTAGGGATGGGACGATATAAACATTTCATATCACGATTATTATAGAAATCGCGATTTACGATATTATCGCGATAATCAAAATCCATGATCCAGGTGAATTGATCCCAGTGCATGACGTAGGACGATATTCGCGATATATTAAATCTCTACAATATGATTATGATACTGTGTGTGTGTGTGTGTGTGTGTGTGTGTGTGTGTGTGTGTGTGTGTGTGTGTGTGTGTGTGTGTGTGTGTGTGTGTGTGTGTGTGTGTGTGTGTGTGTGTGTGTGTGTGTGTGTGAGATTTTAGTCAACTAAATGTACTGTTTATTTAGTAGATAAAATGAATATGACAAAAAACTAATGGGGGGAAAAGGCTTCATGGGGTGTGTAATAGGGCATTCACCAAATATTCGAATATCAAAGTCACTATTCGACGTTGTTCACCGAAGTCGAATATATATATATATATTTTTTTCTCTTTAAAAAATATATAGTTTATAAAGCTGGCTAGATGAGAAGTCATAAGAATGAGTTGTAAATGCCCCTGGTGGATGAATTTGTTAATGCTCTATACCAGGGCTTCTCAAACCTTTTTAGACTGTGACCCCCAAAATAAACATATTTGAACTGGGGACCCCCACCCTGACAAGCACTTGGAATTGTAGGTATTACATTTAATGTGACTAGGTTCCGCAGATGAATATTGTGAAAATAGCCGATATACATGCTCACAACGCCGTTGTGAGCATGTAGATCTGCTATTTTCACAATGTCCGCCTCTTGCTTACTTAATATTTGACAGTTTGGCCAGTCCTGTCGAATATTCGACTATTGTGAGCATGTAGATCTGCTATTTTCACAATGTCCGCCTCTTGCTTACTTAATATTTGCTGGCCAGTCCTGTTGAATATTCGACTATTCGAATACTTTGAAGTCGAATAATTTGAATACTAAAAGTCACTATTCGTGAATGCCCTAGTGTGTAATAGATTTTTTTATGGGGGGGGTAACTACTGGTTTAACTTGTGTAATAACTAATATTGTCTCCACCTTGTTTCTCAGGTACGATGAAGAAGAAGCTGATTTTCTGATGGAGGAGAAGCAGCCCGGTCCACACACTCTGGCCTTCAGTATGAGACAGCAGGGGGCAGCAGCTACTGAACCATCTCCCCACCAGGCTCATTATTTATAAGACCCTTTAGAAAAGAACCCCACCAAATAAATGACATCGACAAACAAAGTCCCACATGAGATTTCTTTTTTTAAGGGCATCTGGAAGTGGTGGAAGACAACGCTGCGTGGTGCACTCCCTAAAGACTGCGAGTTCATCGCGACCAAATATGGCTGGGACTGAAAACGGTTGTGACTGAAAGATCCGACCAGATAGAAAATACTTGAGTTGTTGTAGTCGGGGATCCACATGCCCAAAAAAGCTCAAGGAATAGGGTTGAAACTGTGATGTTCTGCCGCACTTTTTATTTCTGTTTTATCTATTAGTTTGGTCATTAAGGTCAACAGAATGAGAGGCCTGCTCTGGCGGAAACAAAAAAAAGTTATGTCCATTTGTATATTCACTGTCCCATTGACTCCACTAGAAATATTAAACAAAGAAAAAGGAATCTGCTTCAAGTAGCACGTGAGGGGTCAAACTAGGGGTTCTTCATCATTCTGAATCCATTGCAATCATTTGTTTTGCATGAAAAACATTCTTTGGGCAAAATATTGGCCCCCAAAAACTGTGAAAAGTGATGAGTCATCACTTTTTTCCACTTTTCACAGTTTTGGGTGGCCAAGATTTTGCCCAAAGAATGTTTTTCATGCAAAACAAATGCTTGCAATAGATTCAGAATGATGAAGAACCCCTAGTTTGACCCCTCACATGCTACTTAAAGCAGATTTTTCTTTCTTCTTTTTGTAATATTTCTAGTGGAGTCAATGGGACAGTGAATATACAAATGGACATAACTTTTTTTTCGCAATGTTTCCGGCAGAGCAGGCCTCTCAGTCTGTGGACCTTTAATGACCAAACAAATAGATAAAACAGAAATGCAGAAATAAAAAGTGCGGCAGAACATCACAGGTCCTCTCCCATTTTGGTGACTGGATCCCCGGCTATTGTGATTATTTTTGTATCATGTCTAGTTTGATAAATAATAAATTGTGAGACACATTGGAATAGTTGTTTTTTTCTTGCTGCTGCTGCCTGGTTAGTGACTGTACTTGCTTGTTTGTTTATTTAGTTATTTATATTATTAAGTAGAATGGACAGGCTTAAAGGTGCTCTAAATCAGTGGTTCTCAACCTTTTCAGGACCCCCCAAAATAATCATATTTCAAGTGGGGACCCCCCCCCTCTTGAATGGGCATAAAATGGATTGTATGTTGTGATGTCATGGGAACCACTAACAGAATCCCTTTTATGCCCACATATGGAGATCCCTGATGTCATCAATATTAAGCCCATACCTAACCCTGTGTGGCTAGTTCAGACAGGGATCTCCATGTAAGGGCCTAAAAGGGATTGTATGTATGATGTCAGATGTGATAGACGTCATAGGATTTTCACATAACGAATAACTGAGTAAGCATGTTTGTTTGGGGTCTCACACCATATCTCTATATACAGTACATGGATCTCCATATATGGGTAAATGGTCCGATATACATCACTGGCCAGGCGGCCAAGACATGGTGTTTGCCGCCCTGAGGCGTCTTACTAGTGACTATTATATATATTATTTACTTCCACATACTTTGTGCTAGAGCTAGACATTTCATTCATGTTCAGCTATAAGCTTTGGTGTGCGGGACGGGTGTATTCAACCTTTTCTTTAAGCGGTGAAAGCCGCTTCCAAGGAGTGGCTTTGTCTGTCCCGTACATGTTTTTTTGAGGATTCCCATAGATTCTCAAGGAGTGGCTTTGTCTGCCCCGTGCATGCAGAATTGAGGATTGGTCAAGCTTCACATGACAATTTGGCCCTCCAGACAATCATTAATTAATTCAGAATTCATAAAAATATAGAACTAAAGCACATAGAAAGTATAGATCTAGAACACAGAATGTATAGATCTAGAACACAGATTTTATAGCTCTAGAACACATAGAATAAAAATTCACTGCTTCACTTCGAACCGAGGTTTGATTTTTATGTTTTCCTTTTTTTATTATTTATACATTTTGAAATATTTAACTTGATTTACTAAGTTTTTTCCATGGGAAAAGGAGCAGCTTACAGCTCTAATAACTCCCTTCATATTTTCACCTAGAAACTTAATTAAAACTTTAAAATGTTCAGCTAGCTTTAGGTTTTCATTCTTGATTTATTTAATCTTTTTGTAAATGTTTATACTTTAAAGGGCGCATAAGACTTTGGACCTTTTCGTGTTTCAAACACAATTCAATAACAGTATGTCCTACGTTGTTTCCCCCCCAAAAATCGTTTGAATTTAGCTTTGTTTTTGATGAGGTCAAATCTAGAGTGGGCAATGTCATCAATGACAGTGTAGGCACAGAAACTGTTCTGAAAATGTTCCAAAAGACTAATTGTCTCCACCAGGCCGAAGGCATGGGGAGACTATGTTTTACACCCTGTCTGTCTCTCCGTCCGTCCGTCCGTCCGTGTGTGTGTCCGTGCGTCCGTCCGTCTGTTACAAGCTAATCTCCGGAGTCATTGGCCCGGTCACTGCCAAACACACTCCCTGGATACCAATTCAGAACCTCTGCCCCACATTCTTCACATGGGCCTGTTCTAGCGCCACCATGAGGTGGATATTTGCAAAACACATTTTTGACAGTACTCCTACAGATTTTGTCCAAAGATCACACAAATCGGTAGAGAATATCTCTACACTCCATCAACATGGATCTGTCCTATTTTCCATATTCCATCCTGATTGGCTAAGATTGCTTTCCAAAGTTTGCAGGATTGGTCCGTTTTTAACAAAATGACTCAAATCATGAACGTAGCATGCAATTTTGATGAAATTGCACAGGGCAGTCCCACTAGGCAGAGGAAGGCATCTCAACATTTTCAAATCAGCCAAATGGTGGCGCTATAACAGGCCGATTCCTGTTTTTACCTATAACTCCACCGATCAGAGTAAAACTTTGTATGCACACTCCCTAGAGGCCAAGGAAAAAACTTTGCCCTGCATTTTTCACATCATCTTTATATAGCGCCACCAGGAGGCCGGCTTATGTAAAACAATTTTATTGATATTACTCCTTCAGATTTCATCCAAAGATCATGCAAATCAGTACACAGTATCTCTACAGTCATGTGATCAAGACGGATCTGTCCGATATATATATATATTCATATTCCATCCTAATTGGCTAAAATTGGCTTCCAAAGTTTGCAGGATTGATCCATCTTGAACAAAATGCCTCAAATCATGAACGCAGCTTGTGATTTCGGAGAAATTCGCCACGCACATTCCCACTTGGTCAAGGAACAGATGCCATCCTTTTCACATTTAACACACAATGTGTTATAGCGCCACCAACAGATTGACTTTTTTTAAACTAATTTTTGACACAAAATGCCTCAAATCATGCATGCTGCGTCCTATTACTGTGAAAGGTCGAAGAAGACATGATACCCCTTTCACATTGGCCTATTCTAGCGCCACAAGGAGGCCACAATAACATACCTGACCTGATGGAGATCTGTACTCAGAAGAGCACTGCTTCTATTTTTTTTAACTCATTTATTTCACACAATGTGACTACCAAAAGCAGACATTCAGAATGTGTGATTGAAAGCCTGTTGAGTGGCAGGTTTTCAAATCGGGCTCATCAGTTTCTATGTCAAATGTTCAGCTATTGCCTTATGAAAATATTCACACACATTTCATTCTATTGACCTCATTTCTCATCGTATCAACACCAAAATCACACACGTTGTGCCTGGATATCTCCGGAAACTCTGCATTTGAAATGACTTATTAGCAACTGTTACTTGGGTTCTACTGTCTGAACAGTCTTGTGAGTATATCCTAAGGCCTCACTCACACCGTTAAAGACTGTAAGGCAAGCCAGAGGCAAAGCTAGAGGCAGTCTTCCATAGGGAATGAATTGGACGCTGCCCTTCCCCCCTCCTCCCCCCAGGGCAAGCAAAGGGGACACGCTTTAACTGTGAGTCAGTGGCCTTATACTACGCATGCATGCACACGCACACACACACTACAATTCCTAATCCCCACCCCTCTTCGTTCCTACTGGCAGGGGTTTAGGTTTAAACAGCCTAACCCCAGTTTGCAACATGGCACAGGCTCCAAACTTGGTGAGTGGTCTTAGGGGGCCAATAGGGACAGGTGGTAATTACTGAAGCCCCGCCCCCTCTGTGTTCCCATTGGCTGAGGGTATCACACACTAATCTCCAGCGTCCTATAGGTTCGAATCGAAACTTGGCGGGCGGTCCTAGGGAAGAGGTTATTGTCGGTAAAAAAAAAGCACGAAAGTAGTAAAGTTATGAGTGAGTTAAAGTACCTTATTTGAGTACAAGTACTGATTATAGTGATTAAAAAGTAACTTATGAGTAATCCAAGTGGTTTTACCAAACATTTTGGACTTTTAAAGTTATTCCACTTAAAGGCTGATTCTAATTAAACTTTGTATACATGTCAAAGTATACTATTGAATACAATGTCTGTCAAGCTTATTCATGCTCATATTCCATTCCATTAATGTAAATGTGATACCTCAAAGTGTACATTCCGCTTGATGCACGCAGTTTCTTCAAGGGCAGTCTATTCTAGTCTAGTTATGATTATATATAGTATATAATTATAATTATATATAGTGTATATATATATAATTATAATTACACATATAGTGTATAATATAGTTTATAATTATAATTATATTATATATAGTGTATAATTGGGCTCTCCCGAGATTGACAAATCACCATCAGTAACATTATTGCAGTAGATACTGTATAATGCTTGACATGATTATTATCTTGATGACTGAGTAGATGACACCACAGATTAGAGTTGTTTTATGAGACACTGGTTCATGTCTACTGTCACTAGATTAAAATCTGTATTCTAAAATGTAGAAGAGAACCAGACATGTGGTCATCATCTTATTCCGGACGACCAGACAACCATTCCGTTATCTCTGGAATCTCTGAAACTGGTAACTGGAAGCGTGTAATCCGTTTGTAATTTCTGTTCACAAAGGTATGTTTTAAAATATCCTCTGGATGTTCAGTTCTGCTAAGCAACAACATATAAGGCTAACGTTAAGTCAAAAGCGCGCAACTGCAAAGACAAACAAGGGCGGCGAGGCTGTTTAGGTGGAAGCATTTGTGAGAGCAGGCAGGGTGGCTCTCGAGAGACTACATATCTGTTAAGACGAAGGCACAGAGACTATTGCCACCGACAGAACATGAATAAATGCTTCCGATATCAACTTACAGATGGGAGGTATAGCCTAAGCTTCAAATCTGAAACCACCGCTTGTCCATTTTCTCACCCGTTGCCCTGGGGGAGATCTCGCTCTTTCGATGTGTCATTCTTTCGACAACCAGCGTCGGCAGGTTAGCTACTCACCTGCGTCACGGTTACTGAGGTTAGGGGTCAGGTTTAGGCATAGAGGTTAACATTCACCCACGTCGGCAGGTTAGCTTTTCACCAGGTTAACATTCACCTGCGGCAAAAGAATGAGCCGTCGAACAGATGCTATGTCGCAATATCGACACGCTCCCGTTGCCCTGCGCAACACGTAAACCTGATCCATCCTAGAATACCGCGTCATGATACGTACATGCCGACCTTCCTCGGCAGCAGTGTCAGAGGGAGCGTAGGGTCGCCGTTATACATGTACGGCAGGAGTGCGCCGGTGAACGCGTGTGTGAAGCTGTGTATGTTCGTGTTGGTATCGGCGTCGGAGAAGGACAGCTTCCCTCCGTTCCAGTCCAGTTTGACTCTGATCCGCCGGGGTTTCTGCCTTACCGAGAGCTCGGTGAAGGACCAAGGCGAGTAGTACTCTGGTCTGGATTGTGCTCTGTACCCAGCGTCGTCTAAGCCTATTCCCCAGTAATGACCCCCTTTGTCGCCCTTCCTCTTGTTAATGGTGGAAGACTCTGCCAGCACACCTACCGACCAGTCTGCGTTGTCTCCGACTTCCACGTCCCAGCTTCTGGTCCCGGAGTTAAAGCCCACAGAGCCCAGGACGCAGTAGTAGTAGTCGAACCTCTCCGGGTTGTCGGGAATCTGCTGTTCGCCGCCCCGCCTCACGCTGGTCAGGTCGTCGGACAGGGTGAACTCCGGATGGGCGGTGTTGGCGTCCAGGACGACCGGCGTGTAGGAGACGATGTCCTTCATCTTGTCCCAGACGCTGAAGGTCAGGTTGCCCAGGTATTTGACGCAGTCTATCAGCGCTCCCGGGGTCTGCTGCGGGTCCTGCAGGGTGAACTGGACCCGCTCCACCGTGTCGTTGTAGCTCTGCATGGTGGAGACCGTGTGCTCGGCTCGCAGCTCCTCCTCTATGGCTCTGATCGTGTCCGAAATGGTCGCTATCTCTCTGCTCAGACCGGCAATCTTCTCCTGCATCGTCTGACTCTTCCGTTCCACTTCCTCCCTCAGCGCGGCGAGCCTCGCCTCCTCTTCCTCCTGCAGAAACTGGCGGAGCTTCTTAAACTCTTCCTTGATCCTCGTCTCCGTGCTCTGCGCCTGGGCCTTGATGTGCTCCGCCTCTCGGTCGCAGTTTGTCTTGACTTCGTTGAAGACCTTCAATTTCTCCTGCAAGACAGCCAGGGACTCCTCGGCCGCCTCCTTGGGATCCATTTTCCGACGTTTCTCCTTGATGAAGGTCTGGCACAGGTTCTGCAGGGCCAGGACTACAGGCAGGTCGTCGGTCAACGATGTCTGCTTACACACCGGACATTCCCTTTTTCCGTTGTGTTTCCACCATTCCCGCAGACAGTCCTTGCAGAAGCTGTGGCTACAGGTCAGGAGAACGGGATGTTTGAATATGTCACGGCACACAGGACAGGAAAAACCGTCTTCTGAAAAGGTCACCTCGAAAGCCATCAAAAGTCTCTGACCAAAGCTATGCTGACTTCAAAGGAAATCGACTCTCCCTCCTCTAGAATGTTCCCTGAAGTCTACTTTCACTTTGAATGCACTTGTTAGACAGTGAGGGGCATGCTCAGGATAGGTGAGTAGCCATTCTGTGCATTAAGAGTGGGAAAGGAAGTTTAAATAGTGCATGCTCTAACTGCGTTCTCGTTTTGGTTCCTCTAGAAATATACCGATGTAGAGTTGACGTTACGTTGAGTGCTATCTCATACTGACGTCATGCTGAAGTCAACATGGAGCTCCACATTAAAGCAAGAACTAAAGACACATACAGAAGGCATATTGATGACTTCATATTGATCACGTCATAAGGATGCGGCCCTGGACTGGCTTAGCTCCTACCTCTCAGGCCGTAGCTTCTCGGTGGTAATTGGGGAGGCCTCCTCCACCAAGGCCCCATTTACATGTGGGGTCCCACAGGGCTCTATCTTAGGACCCCTGTTATTTTCTATTTATATGCTTCCAATTGGAAACATTATTCGCACCCATGCCATAAACTTTCACTGTTATGCCGACGACACACAGCTTTACATTCCGTTAACTTCTGGTCCAGGATCCATGTCACGCCTTCTCGCCTGTCTCACCGACATCAAATACTGGATGACCCAAAACTTCCTTCAGTTAAATGAAACAAAATCTGAGATCATTCTATTCGGTCCCCCCAGTTCAACCATCTCCCTCCACTCACAACTTGGTCCCCTCTCCTCAAATGTCACACCTGCAGCCCGTAACCTGGGCGTGATTTTTGACTCAGACCTCTCATTTAATAAACATATCACAACCGTTGTCCAATCCTGCTACTTTCAGTTAAGGAACATTTCAAGAATCAAGTCATTTCTGTCAACCACCGATCTAGAAAAAGTCATACACGCCCTCATATCATCACGCCTTGATTACTGTAACTCCCTCTATTCCGGCATTAGCAAGAAAAACATATCCCGCCTACAGATGATTCAGAACTCGGCTGCAAGATTACTTACCAACACAAGAAAAAGAGATCACATTACACCCATTCTAGCTGCTCTGCACTGGCTACCGGTGAGCTCTAGGTGCGACTTTAAAATATTACTTATTACTTATAAAGCCCTGCATGGCCTGGCCCCCGCCTACATACGGGATATGCTGCCCCCGCGTGAGTCAGGCCGCATCCTTAGGTCTTCGGACAAGGGCCTTTTAAAAGGCCTAAGTACTAAGCTGGTAACCCGGGGCGATCGCGCTTTCGCCGCTCGGGCTCCCAGGTTGTGGAATGAACTGCCAGTGGAACTACGGCTAGCACCGTCCCTGCTAAGGTTCAAGTCACTTTTAAAAACTTATCTTTACACCAAATGTTTTACATTAAGTGTGTAAAGAAGTGTTTTGTTATACTATACTTTTGTATATTGATATCGGTATATTATGATTGTTTTATGCTTTGTTGAAACTTTTTGTGATTGTTGTGTGATGTTTTGCTGTATGTTGTTTTTAACCATGTTCTGTGAAGCACTTTGTAACTTTGTTTGGAAAAGTGCTATACAAATAAAATTCATTATCATTATCATTATCATATGGATGACATCAGCGTAGAACTCCTTAGTTATGTGTGTGAATATTTAATTAAAACCAAAAATACTGTTCCTACGAAAGTGTGTGCTCGCTCGTGACTATATTCTCCAGCGTGCTAACTGTCATGTGAAGCTCAACCAATACTCCAGCTCCCAGATAGCCTGATCTCAGACTCAGCTCACGCAGTAGTCTGAAACTGTGCCCTATTCTGAGCGATTTATGGGGGAGGGACTTTTTTGCGAGCATGCACGCGAGTGACCGCGACGCACGGTGATCGAGACGCACGGTGGACGCGACGCACGGTCGCGGAGTGTGTGTGTGATTGTGTGTGTGTCTCTGTCTGTGCCAGTGACTGCTTCCACACAGAACTGCGACCAGAAACATGTAATCAACATTAACAGCTTGGTGAAATCAGCGCGCGTGTGTGTGCCTTCCTCAGCCTGCCTGTGTGTGTGAACTTCGTTTGAATCGTTTCAACTGCTGCGTGGATTGGATATTCGCTAGACCCATCCCCACCCCCCGCGCTCATTGGATCAGCCAAAAATAAATGCCGATTCATGTACTCAGCTCCAGACCAGAGAAAGAGTCCACTCTGAGAGTGGGCGGGGTCTATGGTCTGGAAGCAGGCTAGCTCCCAGATGTTTTTCCGCACCTCAATTGCACCTCATTGGCTAAGGGCCTTCGTACTGTCTGCGACGGAACTAGCTATATAAATAATGAAGATAGCAGTGTTCTCGCCTTTCAGGTGAGCCCACAATTAGAAATATGTTCCTACGAAACAGTGTGGGACCTTTGGGCTCGCATGGAACACCATGTATGGGCATAAAGATCTACCCTACGGGCACTCCAACATGGAACACCATATGGGCATAAATATCTGCCCAACGGGCACTCCAACACTACGGTACTCCTGAGACTCCTCTACATTCAATCCATCAGACACTGAGGTATTGAATGGGTCTCTCTTCCTCTCTCTCCAGACTCATTGAAGCGGTGAAAGCCGCTTCCAACGTGTGGCTTTGTCTGTCCCATGTCATGTCCCGTGCATGCAGAATTGAGGATTGGTCAAGCTTCACATGACAATTTGGCCCTCCAGACAAAATCATTCATTTATTCAGAATTCATGAAAATATAGAACTAAAGCACATAGAAAGTATAGATCTAGAAGATAGAATGTATAGATCCAGAACACAGATTTCATAGCTCTAGAACACATAGAATAAGAATTCACCGCTTCACTTCGAACCGAGGTTTGATTTTTTTCCAAAGCATGCATGCATTGGGTGCTTTAGGTTAAATATTACAAAAACTACAAAAGATTTCATGTGGGTGTTGTTATTTATATCAAGTCGCACTTGTTTGGTGGTGATGTCACCAAGACCGCTGCTCCCTCATTGGCTAAAGGCCCTGCCTTTGTACTGTAGGCCAGTTTTGAGGAGAATAACCTTACTATATAAAGATTTGGGAGAACATACTGGCCTCGCTTTCAGCGAGCCCACAACTATTAGTGTGGTCAGGGGCGTCACAAGGGGTAGGAAGGTGGGACTGAGTTACTAGGGCCCAAGGTGGAGGGGCCCTATAGTAACTTTAGCTATTGAAAAATAGCAGATATACAAGCTCACAGCGCGGCACCGAGTGCCGCGCTGCGAGCTTGTAGATCTGCTATTTTTGAAAAGTCGTAAAAAGGTGTGCAACTGCAAATCATTGAATATGTATTTTTTAAGCGAACATTTGTAACTCAAATTTTGCTTCCGGGGAGGGGTCCCTGGAACTAAATATTTTGAGATGGGGGGTCTAGCTGTGGCCAAATACATATCATCTTGGGGGTCCTTCACATGAAAACGTTTGAGCACCACTGACATAGAAACATAAGTTTCTTGCACACATTTTCAAGATTTTTCAAAAATAGCAGATCTACAAGCTCGCAGCGCGGCACTCAGTGCCGCGCGGTGAGCTTGTATATCTGCTATTTTTCAATAGTTAACATTCATGGGGGGCCCCGCAGTGAATCCTTGTACCCAGGGCCCAGAATTTGGTGTGACGCCCCTGAGTGTGGTTGCTGTATGCAACACATTATAGTTCTAGCCCAGCTTACCTAATGTTCTGGATAACACTAAGCCAATCAGGAAGCAGCATTCTCTGTGCTAGCTCGTGGATTGGTCGAGCTTCACATGACAGTTAGCTTGCTGCAGAGTATAGTCATCATGGCAACCACACTTTGCAATTTCCAATTGCATCTTTCGAGTTGTTAGTGTGGTTGCCTGACGGGGCAACACATTATGGTCCTGGGGAAACTTTATTTCTTCTCCTAATTCTAGATAAACTTTTTTGTGAATCAATAGGGAATCAATGGGAGAGGTGAATCAATAGGGAATCAATGGGTGAGATGAATCAATAGGGAATCAATGGGCGAGGTGAATCAATAGGGAATCAATCAGGGGCGGGCTGGCCTTCTGGCATACAGGGCATTTGCCCGGTGGGCTGGTAGGCTAGGGGGCTGGGGGGCTGGTGGCCAAAAAAAAAAGAAAGAAAAAAGAAAAAGAAAAAAAAAGACAGTAACATACAGTAGCCTATAGTCTACCGCATATTGAGCAATCAAATACAACTTGTTTGTCCAATTCTCAGATCAATATGCTTCTTTTCCATTCATTAGCTAACTAGCCAAAGTTCTGACACATTTTGGCACTAATCATGTTCATACTCTACTTGTTGGTGGTGAGAACTCTACGCCAACTCATACAATTTATGGATTGTGTAGTTGTATAGTTATCATTTATGTTGTCGGTAAAAGTTGTGGTATTAAAAGCTTGTGTATTTATATGTGCCGCGCTTTTGACCCGATGAGTCGGTAGAGTATCCCCAGAGGAAAAATTTGCTGCTCATTTTTAGCTCATCTATTGCTCTTTGAGACAGAAAGGAGCTACTCATTTGTTTCTCCTTTGAGTTTCATTTGAAGATCATTTTAAGTCTCATGTATTGCTCCTAAGCTACTCATTTGTTTCTCCTTTGTTTCTCCTTTGAGTTTCATTTGAAGATCATTTTAAGTCTCATTTATTGCTCCTAAGCTACTCATTTGTTTCTCCTTTGTTTCTCCTTTGAGTTTCATTTGAAGATCATTTTAAGTCTCATTTATTGCTCTTAAAATTCCTTAGGATCAATAGGTGAGATCTCACTTGGATCCATTAATGAGCAATAATTGAGTAGCTTCATTTGAGATGATAGGAGCGATAAATGAGACCTAGGTGAGAGCTCTATAATGGCTATAAATGAGACCTAGGTGAGAGCTCTAATGGCTATATACTTTGAGCCATTAATGAGCAATAATTGTGATTTAATTTTCCAGAACCTTCTTCTCACTTGGAGCTGTAAATGAGATACAGTATACATGCAGATATTGATATAAAAACAATAATTTCCTTCAATAAAACTTTATTTTCTGTAGGGTGGCTGAGGATGAAGTGCTTTTAACAGTACGATCAATTTTAGTTATACAACCCAAACTACGTCCAAAGTGGTCTTTATTCCAATTAAAATAAAAACAAACTTGAACATGAATGCAGTGCCAAACAAGAAAAAGTAACTCTAATCAAATGTGTCCAAAATAGTCACTGCTACATAAGTGTCTCACCGTTAAGTCAAACACATGCAATAAAACACATGCAATAATACTTCACTACTTACAAGCGCAGAGCTTAAAAGTTGACTTGAGAGTGCAAAGTGTCCATTGGTCAGTGCAAAAAGCAGAAGTGACATGTGCTCCCAGCTAAACCGGACAAGAACAAACAGTAACAACTATTCCAGTTACAAGTTAAGTTGTCCTTACCAAACGACCGTTGTGTCTCATTGTATAACGTGAGAACAACATTCACAAAGGACTATCCCAGTCTCTCCCATGAATCTATCGGTTCCTCTGTCTCTTACTCCAGTATCCGAGTATCTCAAGGTGGAGGGGGTGGGAGGAGTTCAAGATTGTATCCAGTTTCCTGAACCCTGGCCAATTCCTCCACCCCTGCAAGGAGAACCCAAAAACAGAGTCCTTCCTCACCAGTCTGTTGAGGTTGAAGGTGTCACCCACTCTGTTGTTCCCGCAGCACGTTATTCCAGAAAAGAAAACTTGCCATAAGAGATTGGTAGAACATCTGTAGCATCCTGTTGCACTCGCCAAACGATCTCAGTCTTCTCAGGAAGAACAGCCCGCTCTTTCCCTCGCTGTGAATCACCTCGGCGTTGTCCAACCAGTCTTGATGCTTTCCACGGACACTGCCTTCCATCCAGCTTCGGTGCCATACCGTAAGACTGCAGACAGAGAAGATGTAATGAGCTAAGCACATTCAACATGTTTTCCCCACGTTCGATCCTTCACTCAGTCAGTAGGAGAAAAAATAAAAATAAAAAGTATTGGCTCTGCACAGACTCTGAGACACAGCATAGCCACATACATGGCCAATATGGCTCAGAGAGACTGTCCCACCACTGCAACATCATGTTGTTGGCTGCATTTCTTTACCATCTACTGCACAATGTATCAGACACACATTTCCCATATATAACAAATCCATTGGTTACATCATATATCTGAATATACTTTACAAAACCCACAAGTGTGAGGTAAACTTACTTTGAATTGCTTCCACTTTGGTGGGGTACAGCATATGTTTGCACTCGAGCTCTATGCCTCCCTGTGACTACTGCACCCTTCCAGTTCTTCAGTCATGAAGAATTTGTCAAACAGCTGGTGGAACAGGTGACTGTAGTCCTCCTTAGCACTGTGCTGAATGGCTGCCAGTTCCGAGGACACAGAGTCCACAGCCTGTGAATAGAGATGCCATGATTAACACATTTCACAATGTTTCTGTTCTTCAAGTGGACCACGGAAACAGACCACTGTGAGACCTTCACTTCCTAGTCTCGCGTAGCCAGACAACTATTCCACAATCTCTGAATGCTATATAGAGTCTGGAACAGCAGCTCCCGAACGGCGAGTATCGGAAACGGGCATTACCGTTCAATAAAATATATTTTAATTTTAAAATGTCATTTCTGCTAAGCAGCAAGCTAAACATGCTTATAAGATTTTTATTTATATAATGATAAATGTGTGTGATGTGAGACGGAAACGGAAGTGACGAGGGGGCTCCACTTCCGCTTCATCTCCGCACTCATCATTTCTTCCCCGGTCTGCCAGACTGTATGCTGGGAGCATTTGACCAAATTGCGGAGGCAACCGTCTGGCCACGCGAGACTATTCACTTCCTAACTCTAGCAGATCACAAAACGTAGTATGGGATATAGTTAAGATAGTTAATATTCTCACTGTAGTGTGAAATGTATGTTGAACATACAAACAAGTGTGAGGTCGCTGTGAAGCATCTGTAGTGTCGTGAAAAATAAATAAATGAATGCATACCAAAACATTTGTGGAACCTAGATTTTTACTCAGAGACAGACTAATCGTACCATCAAAAATGTAAAATCCATAATTAATTTATACATACCTGGATAGCTCTTGCACCCCAACAGCCAACACCTTGGATCCGCTCGTCTCAATGTCCCCAACCATCTCAACAAGCCCCTGTAGATCTGGCAGGTGCTCAATGCCTGGAATGAAGCGCAAAAACATGTTTCTAGTGCGTATTTGTAAAACCATGACTCCCTAATTGGGAGATAAGTGACCATCTGGCCACGCTGGTGAATGCTACTATGCCTAAACCTAACCCTAATCTTAACGTCAGTAAAACTATGCCTAAACCTAACCTTAAAGGAATAGTTCACCCCCAAAATGACTTTTTTTCTATTGATTACTCACGCTATGGAGACTTAACTTTAAGTTCAACAATTGTTTTTGTATTTGTCGCATTCCTAAGAAACACATTTTATTATAGTGAATTTACCTCCCATTGATTCTGGATGGGGACCCAAATGTATTCGGGTCCCCGAATCAATGGGGGGTAGATTTATTTTTATAATTTTTTGTCTTAGCAATGCAACAAAAGCAAGGGATCCTAACCTCAGTAAAACTATGCCATTGATGCCATTAATGTTGTTTGCAAAAAGCAACCTCGTGGTGGCGCTAGAAGAGGGCATGTGAGAAATCAGGGGCGGAGGAGCTTTTCATAGTAACTTGCGAACTCTCCATCTCTCCAGTAAACAGAAAATGCTTTTTCAAGTTGGGATACCAGTAAGACTCCCTAGTCGAGAGATAAGTGACCATAAGGTCAGCAGTGTCCAAAAATGTGTTTGAAAAAATTGGCCTGATAGTGGCGCTAAATGGGACAGATCCATGTTGATGACATGAGTCTAGATATACTGTGTACCGCTTTGCGTGATTTTAGGGCAGAATCTGTAGGAGCAGTGTCCAGAAATGTGTTTGAAAAAATCAGCTTGATTGTGGCGCTAGAGAGAAATGAGGGGTGAAGTTGTGGTATGACTGTACGGCTTTGCGTGATTTTAGGGCAAATTCTGTTAGGAGTAGTGTCCAAAAATGTGTTTTGCAAGAATGGGCCTCATGGTGGTGCTAGAAGATTGAGAAATGGGTGGAGGTTGTGGTTTGGCAGCCAAGGGGTGTGTGTGCAAAGTTTGGTATGTATAGGGGCAACGGTGGCAGAGATATGAGTAGAGGAAAAGTGTTAAGTGATGTCACGTGACGTCTGTGACTGACTGACAGACAGACTGTGGAGGTAGTAACGGCGACTTGACGGTCGCAACCAATATTTGTCCAATCATCACAGAACTCACACAGGGCACGTGGATTAAGTAAAGTTTCAAGTGAGACAAAGAAAGTAGCTGACATAATTGACAACTGCAACACTATCAAATTGAAGTTTACAAAAAAAGAAAAAACATGTGAATCAACTTACTGATACTGGAAATTACATTCTTCATCTTCTGGAGCTGAGGCTGTAACTTCAGGACCTCAGACGGGCAGGATTCACAAAGCTCCCCCATCCTTCACCACCACCAAAAAAAGAAAGAAAGAAAATAAAACTCATTAAGTATACCTGGTTGTCAGGTGGGTGGACTGGTGACCAAGCTGAAGTTAGCCACCCACAGTGTTGCTGTATGGTAAAAAGTGTAGGGGATGATTTTATGTAATTAATGTGTGTATTTCAATTGGGCCTTTTTAACTCAGAGGCTTTCAGCTTTCAGGAAGAAACCAAAGATACACAGGGCGGGAAGACATGTGCATATTTTAACCTCACCTGAGGGTCTATTAGAGTAATGTTAACTCTATAGACACATACAAGACATATTACCAGTAAGACTCCCTAAAACCGGGAGATAAGCGACCGTCAGGTTGCATGCACAAACTTTAGTAGGCAATGGTAACCAATCAGGAGGGAATATGGGAAATGGGACAGATTCATGTTGATGACATGAGTCTAGATATACTGTGTACCGCTTTGCGTGATTTTAGGGCAGAATCTGTAGGAGCAGTGTCCAGAAATGTGTTTGAAAAAAATCAGCCTGATTGTGGCGCTAGAGAGAAATGAGGGGAGAAGTTGTGCTATGACTGTACGGCTTTGCGTGATTTTAGGGCAAATTCTGTTAGGAGTAGTGTCCAAAAATTTGTTTTGCAAGAATGGGCCTCATGGTGGTGCTAGAAGAGTGAGAAATGGGTGGAGGTTGTGGTTTGGCAGCCAAGGGGTGTGTGTGCAATGTTTGGCATGTATAGGGGCAACAGTGGCGGAGATATGAGTAGAGGAAAAGTGTTAAGTGATGTCACGTGACGTCTGTGACTGACTGACAGACAGACTGTGGAGGTAGTAACTGCGACTTGACGGTCGCAACCAATATTTGTCCAATCATCACAGAACTCACACAGGGCACGTGGATTAAGTAAAGTTTCAAGTGAGACAAAGAAAGTAGCTGACATAATTGACAACTGCAACACTATCAAATTGAAGTTACATTACAAAAAAAGAAAAAAAACATGTGTGAATCAACTTACTGATACTGGAAATTACATTCTTCATCTTCTGGAGCTGAGGCTGTAACTTCAGGACCTTAGACGGGCAGGATTCCCAAGGCTCCCCCATCCTTCACCACCACCAAAAAAAGAAAGAAAATAAAACTCATTAAGTATACCTGGTTGTCAGGTGGTTGGACACACCAAGCTGAAGTTAGCCACCCACAGTGTTGCTGTATGGTAAAAAAGTGTAGGCTCAGTGCCTCTACCCACACACACTCATTGTAACTTCAAACTCCATTTTAACCACGAAAGATTATTTAAAAACACCCATTATTTTTTTCTGGTGACTCATACTACCCTCCTAATACGTGAGCAGGACGTGATTTTTCCATAACGTTTTTCATTTATTTTTTATATGTTTTTATTGTATTTAATCTTTTCCATTTTCCCAAATAATTACAATGAGTATGTGTGGGGAGAGGCCCTGAGCCTGGAGGGCCTGGTAACATTTACATCAAATATCTAAATACTGAATGAAGAAAATTAAAAACTGTTCAGGGTGTTCATACAAGCCTGATTAGACCATACAATGACAAAAAGTTTTTTTGAAAGTGGAATATCCCTTTAATCAATCACAGCACCCCATATTTTAAATTGACAGTTTAGAAGTGTGCAGATACGCTGGATACACTTATTCTGTTTCTATAGAGTAGGCTACTGCTGCACCAAGTAATCATCATGGACCCCCATATTGGATTCATGTTGATGTTTTATTTTCTGAATTTTAACCTTCAATACTTAAACTTTTTCCCCTGTACACCAAACCCCTTAGACGAAAATAACTGACATGTTGTGACCTTCTAGATCGGCTATTTTTTTTAGAACAGGTGTTAAACAATTTTAATTTGTGCCAGGTGTGGCAGATTGTAATTAGCACTACAGCATAGTTTGTTCACTTCAGTTTGGTCTTTGGGCACAGACAGATGTATTTTTTTGTCTGTTTGTTCGACAAAGCATTGTATGTGAGTATGTTATCTTTACCTGTGCCTTTGAACACCTCGCATTCATTTTCTGTGCATTAGGGGTGCATTAGCTGAAAATAGCAGATCTAGCAGCACAACAAGATAAGCTTGTGCTCAAGCTCAAGCTATGAAAAGGTTTAAACTGCAAGTCTGCAACACAATCTTTTTTAGCCAATATGTACTGGGGACTGGGGGGTCCCTTCATCTCTCAGCTAGTGGTTCTTGGACTAAAAATCGTTAAAGACCACTGAGCCAACTAATCACAGATCATAATTTCTATATAATCAGGGGTGTCGCACAATTATGAGCCCTGGATACAATGATTCACTCAGTTTGTGCTTAACTATTGAAAAATAGCAGATATACAAGCTCACAGCACGCGCTGCAAGCTTGTAGATCTGCATTTTTTGAAAAATCATAAAAATGTGTGCCTTTGAATATTTTCTATGTCAGTGGTGCTCAAACCTTTTCATGTGAAGGACCCCCAAAATTATATGTATTTGGCCACGGACCCCCATCTCAAAATATTTTGTTTCAGGGACCCCACGTTTAAAAAAAAAAGCAGATCTACAAGCTTGCAGTGCTGTGAGCTTGTAGATCTGCTGTTTCAATAGCTAAAGTATAAAATAATTAAGGCTCCTCCACCTTGGGCCCTAGTAACTCAGTCCCACTTTCCCTCCCTTGTGACACCCCTGTAAATAATATCAACCATACACAACTAATAAGAGCCTACTATACAGAACATAATGACCCTAAAATAATGCTATGCATAATGTAGGCTATGTTTTTTTTCCCCCTTTTTTTTTACACTGTTTAAACAAGCAATTTCACGGACCCCCTAAAGTCCGGATTCCAGGGGGTCGACGTGGACCCCCTCTTTAGCTCAAATGTTAGCTTGGTGTGTTTCTCAGTTGCTATTGAAAACGAGCCATATACAGCTACAGCCTACAGCTAGGCTACTGTATATAGCATGTTAGCTAGCTGCTAGCCCAGACCCAAGAGCATAGCCTACTACTGTGTTGAAATTTATAAACATAAGATTATCTTACATTTTTTTCCACTGTCACTCCTTCTACAAGGAATGGACCCTCAATAGACAGATTTGCAGCTTTAATTATCTAACAGCTAAGCTTCCAAAAAAACGAGCCATGCTATCCTATCTGCCTGGGCTAGCCATATAGGCTAGCCTGTAGCAGCTAGCTACCAGCCAAGTTCCCACAGCCACGACTGTGTTGACATTTATAAACATAATGAAATTATCTTACCTTTTTTGGACTTTCGCTCCTTGTACATGCTGTATTCAGAGGAGGATATGATTCCCAATCCATATTAATTAATAACAACGGGCGACGGACCGTCTCTCACTCTGTTCTCTCTCGCTTGGGGAAGGGGAGGCGGCTATTTTCAAACTTGAGAACGGCATGACGTAGCGTGTCTCCATAGCTGGAAATAGATGATGACGTATGCTTCAGCCAATCAGAGTCTCTCTCTCTCTCTCTCTCTCTCTCTCTCTCTAGCTCTCTCTCTCTCTCTCTCTCTCTCTCTAGCTCTCTCGTTCTCTCCTCTCATTGTGATCTACAAGCTCACAACACGTCGAATCGCGACGCGTTGTGAGCTTGTAGATCTGCTATTTTCAAATAGCCAAGTTTAGAATAGGTTAAAGTGGATGTATGTTTTATAATATACTCATTTATATCTGCAAAGTAATAGTAACTAAAGTTTTCAAAATTATTGTAGTAGAGTAAAAGTACAATATTTGCCTTTGAGATAATGGAGTAGAAGTGTACTGAAAATTGGAAATACTTAAGTAAAGTAAAAATACCTCAAAACTGTACAGTACTTAAGTAAATGTACTTTACACCACTGGAATTAATGTTAGTGGCTCTGTTTATGAACTCATTGCAACCGTCAGGTCGCAGTTACAATGAAAACCTCCACCGGCAGTCAGTCTGTCCGTCACATCACACTTTTCCCCAACTCATATCTCAGCCACCGTTGCCCCAATCCATGTCACACTTTGCACACACAGTCCTTGCCTGCCAAAGCACAACCTCCACCCTCCCAGGGACCCCCGGAGATCCAGGGACCCCCAGTGACCCCCTGGCGCCGCCGCCAAAAATGACCAAATGACACCCCAACAGGGCTGTTCACAGGGAATTCCCAGGGACCACCGACTCCTGCTGCTCCAGAACGGATGCAAAAGTGGTCGTAACTCGGGCTAGGAGCGACCGGGAGAGCCGGGGCCTGGCAGTCATTTATCTCCTGATTAGGGAGTCTTACTGGTATATATATATGAACTCTTATAGACATATGTTTATTTGAACTCCTAAAATGTGTTGTTAATTAGTCGCAGTTTACCATGAGAAATGTCACAGATGTCCATGTGTAGTCGTGTACATGTGTACACATTTTTACGGTCTATGGGTTTGCCGCTCTGACATCATGCTCTGATGTCACTGTGACACATCACTGTGACATCACAGGTGAACTCCAAGGCGGGGTTAGAGTCATGTCATCAACATGGATCTGTCCCATTTAGCACCACCATCAGGCCGATTTTTACATGTGACCTGACTGTCGCTTATCTCGCTTATCTTCGGGAGTCTTACTGGTGACCATATAGAGATCCCTGATGTCATCAATATTAAGCACATATCTAACAGGACTTCTTGTGGGAATGCCCATATATGGAGGAAGACAGCCCATATTTGTGTGACTGGGTCAGACAGGGATCTCCATGTTTGGGAATAAAAGGGATTGTATGTATTATGTCAGATGTGATAGTCGTCATAGGACTTTTACATACCGAATAATTGAGTAAGCATATTTGGGGTCTCACAGCATATCTCCATGGATCTCCATTATGTGTACCAGTCCAGGGGTCTATAAATGGGTAACTGGTCCGATATACATCACTGGCCAGATGGCCAAGACATGGCACAACCTTGCAGTAAGCAGTAGGAGTTAGACGGTGTGTGACTATTCAATCTGTCACCTGTAACGTTACCTGTTGTCTGTGCTGATATCATATCTATGGCTTAAATCAATTGCTGGTACTTATTTTCTCACGTTCTGCATCAGACAGTATGATTGTAAAGACTATACTGTGGATGACATTGACGTCAAGTTTATTTAATCATTACGCAATTCTCTTTCATTGAGTCTGTTTAAGTCTGTGAACAGACAGATTGGCCCGATTGGTTCTAATAGCTTGCAAGTATCCAACTGTTCTTAAGTAATCTCTAAGTATTTATTCTCAAAGATTATATTCTTTTATCAACTCAGGAACTTTAAGATCATTCTCTTCAAAAGGAGGTTCAGGAATTCCCTCAACTTAAGGAAGGCTCCTAAGTTGTACCTCAGTGAATTCTGTTCATTCCATCCTGGACATATAGACTGTACACGTATGCCTGTACACTTAAATATATATTGACATTGTCTCTTGCTCTGTACCAGGCCAGATGATTGTATAGGGTGTACTGTATACATCTGTACAATTTATTTATATTTGTTAAAGGTGTGTTTATTGTGATCGTATTATTCTGTACCTACTGTATTGTACAGTACTTCTTGTCCGGTTACATGTCTCCATTCCGACATGTCTCCATTCCGACACTAACCCTATCTCTAACCCTAACCCTAAACTTAACCTCTATGGAAGTGCTGCCACTCCGACAATAAGAAGTTGATGTCGAAATGGCAGCATGTCAGAATGGAGAGCAGTCACCCTTCTGGTCCTTATCTGTAACTTAATTGTACTGCATGTTGTGCTGGCTCTGTAGGGGATGGTGTTTTCCTCTGGTGTTTCAGTCCGAGTGTATCAAATGGTGCGTTCGGAAATGCGCACCGGACTGCGCGGGCGTTTATCGTGGGCTTGCCCAGGCCTTACGGCCTGGGCATAAATATAACGATTGCATTCACCACGGCTTCGTAACTCCGCGCGGCCGGCGGAGCGCCGCGCGGCCCTGGCCCGCTCTTCGCGGGCACTCGCGCCGCTGAACTTCGCGCCGCTTGCAATGTCGTGGACAATAAAACAAGCGCACCCTTTGATACACTCTGACTGAATCACCAGTAGAAAACACTCTCTCGGCTCTGTAGAGTCCTTAAAATCAATCAAAATCAGACATTTTTTTTTATATTTCGAGGAAAAGACAAAATTCAGACGGCATCAATTATTATTATTTTATTTTTCAGATAAAAGACAGTCATTCTGACTTACTTTTTGACGCTGAGTCCAATGAGGTCCTGTTGCGTGAAAATGCTTTGGTCGATTTCTAACCCTTCTAGAGGGGCTAGATTCAAGATTCAGAGGTCATTATCAAAGCAGCATGCTGCTGTGTACTGTTAGATAAGCGTCATACGGTGTATTGTACGTGTTTTGTGCACGCACACACTGTCTGTCTGTTGCCATTGCCGCCTGAGTTTAGGCCGCAATTCTGGGGTCTTTACACAGAGATGTTCTGTTTTTTATCTACCACCTTTGCAATGCATACAGCAGTAAGGACATGTACAATTACAAGCTCTCTTTTATGCCCATATACTGTATAGTGTTCAGCAGGCACGTGCACACATTGACATCAAAGGGGGCTTGAGCCCCTGCCCTTATCTGTAAAAAGTGCCCTCTCCAGACCAAGAATGCAATTTTTACTATGGTGAAAGAAATGCAAATGCTCTCTTTCCATTCTATACCTGCAGGCAGCATTCAAGAGAATTGCATGACGCTGCGACGCGTTGTGAGCTTGCAGGTCTGCTATTTTCAATATTTTCACCAAAAGGCCCTTTTAGAAATGTCAGCCCCTACCTCTCTAACATTCTCTGCACGTCCCTGGTGTTCAGTGTCCAGGCCAGTCTGTAATGTAATCTCCAAATGTGGGCACTGTAGTGATGTCAGTCAGTGATGTCAGTTGGGCATTGTTACCATTGTGGCGACACTGTTAGTATCAGTGATGTCAGCATGCACAGAGACGGTCAGACGGACAGACATTCAGTAAATTAATAGTTAGATATAAAAGATATTGAGCTATTATAAGATCATATTTAGAACACGTATGATAAAAATAAGATGTAACTATTTGACTACATATCATATGGCACAAGGCAGATAGCGTAATAAGCAAAACTAAGAACATACATCAGCATTGATCAACATTCTGTAGAGAATCCAGGGACTCTTAATAAGTAGGACCTGTTCTGGACCCTTAAACACAGTGGTATTCTATGGATACTGTCAGTATTTCTACAATAATCAACACTAGTAAGACGCCTATGGACAAAAAGCGACCTCGCCCTTGCCATCTGTTTGGGCATATGGGAGAACAGGAGATTTACTACCAATCCAGGTGATGTAGAGTTGATGATGTCAGTGTTGGTCAGCCCCATATATAGAGATCCATGACATCAGGGATCTCCATATGGGCTGACCTGACCTGAGGTCAGGTCAGCTGAGGTCAGCTATAGACATTGAGGCATCTGTAGAACCAACCATGTGCTGTAAGACCCCAGACATGCTTACTCTGTCACTCGTTATGTGAAAGTCGTATGACGTCTATGACGTCTGAAATCATACATACAATCCCCTTTATGCCAATATGGAGATCCCTTTCTGTAGAACCAACCGTGTGCTGTGAGACCCCAGACATGCATCTGTGCGTGTCAGTATCTGTCTCTCAGTCCTTGTCCCTTTTTATGGGCATAAAAGGGATTCTATTAGTGTGGTTGCTGGTTGCCCTAACAGGGAATCATCTGGGAATCAGATGTAGGTCAGCTCTATATGGAGATCTAGGTGATGATCCAATCATCTCCATGTACTGTATGGATATCCAGGGTTTGATCTTTGATGAGGTGATGTCACGTTATATCACAATGTCAACAAATTAAGGTATTACAGAAGGAAAATATGTGACGTTTTCATAGCTAACTGCAACATTCGGTATCAAAACATAATATGACATGAATAACATAACATATGGTTTCGTAAATCCCCCAATATATTGAGTCAGTTGTTTTTTAGATATGCATCTTACTAGCAACTTACGAGTGCTGGTTTGCATTCACTGTTCTAGTGAGTCTTGAGAGTATATTGTCCAGCTTGTGAAGTGTGTTTCAAGCTTCAACTGTGCTTCAACTAGAACCTCAATGAAATATGAACTCCATTTGTGTAACTCTATCAGTTGTTGTAGTAGTAAGTTTATACTTTATACTTTATACTTTACACTGAGTCAGAGGGTTGTGCAGGCTTTATTCGCTGATGTGTTACTGCACGACACTTGGTGTAGCCTCTTTACTTTGGAATGCTGACTTGTTTGCTTGCTTTATTTATAGCATGTTCAGAAAAGTATATCATGCTAGCTTACAATGTTGATTTCACATACATTCATGCATGATCGGTGCTGTACATATGTATGTGGGTGGGCAAGTTGACACTCTGTCGAGGTGCCAACTTGCGCCTTGTTATTTATATTAGGTCACACTTGTTGGTGGTAACTTCACCGAGAATGCTGCTCCCTCATTGGCTAGTTTCACTCACTTCTCACTTTCTTTTTTTTCACAGTTTTGTTTATTTGAGATTCAGGGCAAACATTAAACCAAGACTTGTTCGCATATTATGAGAACCATTTAATGGTCAGGTTTCTCCATTGGCTGTTGTCTTGGGCACCCCGCCTAGCTCTTTCAGACCCATATTACAGAAATTACTCTCAAAGCCACATTTAATGGTTTTGGATAAATACTCAACATTATAACAATAACAAAGTCCCATTAGAAAGCATTCTATGATCACACACTGTACATGCAATGTAATAATGCTTGCACTATAGTTACAGCATAAGCACTCATAATGCTTCATGATTATAATTACTCACTGACTTTTTTCTTTTGGCCAGGATCATCACTGGATGGAGGACTTTGCTTTCTTTTAAATACCTTTTAATATTTATAATCATTTTATACTTTTTTATATAGAACTGAAGTACTTTGCTGGGTGTTTTATTGTATTGTATATTTATGTTTGATATGCATTGACCCGAGCAAAACAAATTTCCCTTGTGGATAATGAAGATATCTAATCTAATAGTCTCTCAAAAATGGCACCAATGCCATTGTAAGCTTGTAGATCTGCTGTTTTCACATGTATCTGTGAAACCGAGTCAAACTAAATGTAACACCTTAACCCTCCTAAATTCCATGATTATTTTCGGGGGTCTCCAGTTCAAATATGATTATTTTGAGGGGTCACCGCCTGAAAAGGACGAGAGCCACTGGTTGTGAGCTTGTCGTCGATCTGCTACTTTTGAACGTATAATGTAAATCTTAAGTTATTAGTAATAACTTATTACCAAATCAAAATGAGCATAAGTACGATCCCAGATGATATCTAGTCTCATATCAAAATCGATGTATCGATAGAACAGCTCTAAGAAGTATCCAACAGAAGTATCCATGGTATTATCAGCATCTTAGCAGCATTTTGTTCGGGCCACTCCTGTCAATCTTATGTAAATCTTAGCCAATTGGGATGGACAAAAAAATCTTAACTGATCCGACCATAGAGATGTGTACCAATTTGCATGAAATTTGGATAAAATCTGAAGGAGTAATATAAGAAAATGTGTTTTACATAAGACAACACATTAGGTAAACTTAAACACAAATTGAACACGCATGCATGTGGCTGATCAAATGAGAATGATTGAATACTGCATCTAATTTACAGCTATAGATTAACTGGCCAATCTGAGCCTTAAATGTGATTTAAATGAGATTATGTTGAGAGCTCTTTTACAGATCATTCTGAGACAAATCTGAGATGTATCTAAAAGGCTTAAATGAGCTTTAAATGAGATTATATTGAGAGCTCCTTTTTATGTAACTCTGAGCTAAATTTGAGATGCAACAATTCTGCTAAATTGAGCAACATTTGAGAAATTATTGAGATCTCCTGTAAAGCTCATCAGAGCTTCCATCTGAGGCATGTTGCTCCCCAGAAATAGAGGAGAAACAGGAGCAATAGCTGAGATCTCCTTTTTGTATCACCTTGGTCTCATTTGTGGCTTGAGAAACAAACGAGCAATAGATGAGGGCTCAATCATGGATTCTGCTTTCCTCTGGGTCTGCGCACGCGCTGGTTGTGGGGGCTGGTCTGGCCAAGATGCCAGGGCTGAATTTTAGTCCCAGTCCATCCCTGGAATCAATGGGAGAGGTGAATCAATAGGGAATCAATGGGAGAGGTGAATCAATAGGGAATCAATGGGAGAGGTGAATCAATAGGGAATCAAAGGGAGTGGTGTTCGCTCGAGTATTTGTCGAGCTTCACATGATAGTTAGCTTGCTGTAGAATAAAGCAAGTGTGCAACCACACTTGCAATTTCCAATTGCATCTTTCTAGTTGGCATAGAAAGAGGGCATTCAAGAGAATTGCTGCCTTCATTGAAGTGGCTTCAGCTAATAAATAAGCCAGAAGGAAATAAACTGCGCACCTACTGTTGCTTTAAGAACAGATTTGAAACTGAATCGTATGTACAAAGTATTATGTCCAGGCAGCACAGGAGCGCTTTTGCTAAGTTCAGATGTGGAGTGGCTCCTTTAGCCTTGGAAACAGGCAGACATACAAACACTCCAGCAGATAGCCGTTTCTGTACACTATGCAGTAGTGGTTCTATTGAATCTGAGGCCCATGTCCTATTACACTGTGACCTTTATAAGGACATTCGTTCCGAACTTTTTCGTTCGTTATCACAAGAGGTTGAACTTTTTAATGAGCAGGATGATGAAAATAAACTGAATATAATTTTAGCTGGTAAACACTGTGTAACCGATTGTGCCAAAGCCTGCCATCTCATCTTAAAAAGATTAGCTTTTCTCAGTACCGGTTCATAAACTGCCCCACCGTTTATTATGCTTTTTCTGTGTATTTGTATTTTTTTTCTTTCTTTGTATTGTTTGATTCTTTTGTTTTTTAAATGTGTAATTGTTTTTTTGTTTTACATGTTGGTACTTTAATGTACGTTTTTAACTTATTTTGTCAAATGAAAGGTGTCTCACAACTCCTAGTGAGTGGTCCTCAAACTATTATATGAAATGTGCTGCTTGTTTTTAAATTGTATGGTCTGAGGAGTGACACTATAATAAAGTTTTCTATCTTTTCTATCTATCTTGAACTCTCCTGAACTGGAATGCAGCATCTTATGTTGAAAGAATTGCCCTCTCTGTGTAGAAATCCATGCCGTTAAGCCACATCTCCAGTATTGACTTGATTATGCTTAGTTCAGTGTGGTATCAAGCACCGGAAATTGCCGATCTCTAAGCTCACAACGCGTTGCCTGCCTCTCTAACATTCTCTGCATTTCCCTGCGATGGAGAGAGATCTAGTTAGCTGGGAAAGGGTGTAGCGGGTCTAGTGCATATAGGCAACTCCCCATGTACTGTATTCACACAGGGAGATGTGTCATGATTAGGGAAATGAAGACTTGCAACACATTTTTTGGCTCCGTACCAAACTTTATTCCAAACAATATTTTTTGTCAAAAAGTGACTTTTCAGGAAGAGGGATCACATATTATGCACAGTCAATAAACAGGGAATATACAGTAATGTGCAAAATGCTGTCTGTTGACAGTGAAACATGAAGAAATGTTAAGTTAACCACCTAAAACCCAGCATTTGTAATGTGGGTAAAGAAGCTTTCCCTGTAAATAACACAAGCTCACAACCCGACCTGGTGCGTCAATCAGCTATTTTCTGTGAAAGTTTTCCCCACAATAAAAGAAAAGATGGTAGTACAGAGCCCTGAGGAACTCCTCTCAACCATAAAGGGTTTAAAGGACAACTTTTTTTTTTTTTTTACAAGGGTTCATATTTTAGATTGTAATTAGAGAAAAGAAAAGATGAGTGTTAAAATGTTTTCATTTATTTAGCAACTTGTATGCATGCCCCCAACCATTGAAATCAAAATTGTTAAATTGGCTAAAACTATAGAAACAAGTACATGAAAACATTTTAACACTCATCTTTTCTTTTCTTGAATTACAATAAAAAATATGAACCTTTGTTGTAAAAAAAACAAAGTTGGACTTTAAGGTGCAGGCGACAGTAGTGTACATTCAGTGGTGCCAGTCATGTCATGTCAGGGCTCATGGAATACAGGGACATTTATTTCCACTACCAATCACCTTGCCTGGTTCCAGCCCAGAGACCCCGCCCACTCTCAGAGTGGAAGCTGAGTCTGAAATCAGGCTAACCAATCAGCATCCATCAGAAGACTCATCAGAATCAGAATCAGGAAACGGTGGGAAGTCGTCCCTCAGCCTGAGAGACACACAGTTGAGAGGGTACTGAGTGCTGTATCGAGCACGGTAGCGATAACGGGGCAACCATCCCACGGTTTCCCACGAGTCTGTCTCTTCGCAGTAGCGCTCAATGCTGTTGGGAAACCTGCACGAAGAAGAGAGACCAATAGCCATGAGAGAAATGTCTACTGTGGACAAGTCACAATTATTACATAATCGCAATTAATTTAGAATGTTCATACGTTTTCAAGATTATTTTTAGTATAAAATGTTGTTTCTATGTATATTTAAGTTATGTGTTTGTTAATTTGAAAATGATCCCCATTAGCTTATGCCATATGGCAATCAGCTAGTCTTAATGGGGTCCACCGTGCACCCTGAGCAATTTTAGTTTACGAAGCCAAAAAAAGTCAAAACATAAAACATTTGTATTTACACCTTCCAGTGTTCAATGTCAAAAAGACAATATTTAATCGCAATTATCGCGATTATTTTTCATGTTGGTTTTTATGATTATTTTTCAAGTTACTTAACAGGGGAGACCTTGACATAGAAAGTTTTACTACCGATTTAGACCAAAATGCATGATTTAAATGAATTCTGCAATGAATCTCTGTATTAACAATTCAACAGGATTTTTTTATAAGGCTCCCTCATTGTATCACGATTTATACGATATCTCTGAAAAGGCATATCATGGAGACATTGTATCGTCTCAACGATATTTATCACCATATCGCCCACCCCTACTGTCAGGCCACCAGCAGTGTCTTACTCGTAAGAGTTCCCTTCTAGAACGCAGATCTGTCCATCCACCACCACCACGCTAGGATCAAGGGGTGCCTCTGTCATGGGGGCACACATGCTCCACTGGTCCGTCTTGGGGTTGTAGCATTCCATTGTGTCCTCCTTGATATTTGTACCACCTATTTGATCAACAAGAATGAACAGGATACTGTCTGTCAGTGGGCTCTATTGGGTTCCCAAACTACAGTGAAGTTGACGTTTGTCCATTATGGAACTGAGAGCGATAGTCGAAAGTAACTAAACACACATTTACTCACTTAAGCACTGTGCTTAACACTTGGGGAGCCAAACTCGTTCAGGGACGAGTTAAGGCCACTAGATGTCACTGTGCCAAAAGGAAGTTATCTCGTTCACAGACGAGGCAACAAACCGTTAACTCTACGAGCCTGCAGCTGCCCTTTGAATGACCTGAGTCCATTACGTCACCCAGTCAGTGCAGGCAGCTCTTCTGGGGGAGAAATCACGGAAGCACTTAACATTGCTTTAGATTCTACTATGAAACATAAGAACGGCTTTATCTAAGAATGAGATGAAAACAGCCCCAGGGAAGCAGAGAGCTGATTGTTTTCACGGCGACACTTTACCGCGATTTTACCGCGATTTTTGGATTTTAGTTTCGCGAGCGTTTGTAAACAAATGGATTATCCTCCTCAATCTTCTCTGGACACGCACGTGCACACGCACGAAGCTTGCGAGGCACGTCAAAACAAAGTGTAAGTCAATGGTGGCAGCAGCAACAGCTATAAATGTTATAAACCTTAGCAGCCCATGTGTTAAAGTACAATGTTGAATATTTATAGTTACTTTGTGGAATTAGATTAATAAAATATTAAGAACAGGTATGATACCTATAAGGTAGATCTTTCCATTCAGGGTACAGACAGCTGGTTCATAACGGGCAATCTGCATAGGCGTGACCTCTGTCCATACAGATGTTCCAGGATTGTACTTAGCCACCTGGGCTGGCTTCAGAGAAGGGCCACCTAGAGCCCAGGATGCACATGTACACACACACAAAACATGATTAATAGAATTAATCAGAGAGTTAATTTAATAACAGCAAAACAACATGGAAAATCTGTCCATTCATTCCAAAACGCTGGACAACTTTTTTTTTTTTTTTACAACAAAGGTTCATATTTTAGATTGTAAGGGACGTATCGTCAATAGTGGGAGGGGCCCACTAGGAGGATTTTAGGGGAGGGTGATGCTATTTTGATTTTAGTGTCAGGGAGGGTGATGCTATTTTAATTTTAGTGTCAGGGAGGGTCATGCGATTTTGAATTAAAAATAGTCCGGGTTTTTATAGGTCTATATGTATTTTACTACAGCGATCCTTTCAATAATACTATTATTTAATTAAGGAACGCTGTAGTAAAATACAATAGCCAATGATACCCCCCTCTGCTTTCTCTTCAATGGTACAGCCGAGCTATCTGACGCGTTTCACAGAAGTGCTGAACTTCAGTAGTCAGTGCTTGAATGAGCGGAGCGGAGACACTCTCTGGCCTCTACAGAAGACAAGAGTTTGTGCACGACCAGATTTCATGATTATTTAATCAGATCGTGTGAGCATTTACACTGCACGATCTTCAGTCTAGAAGATTATTGGGTTGTGATGTGTGTCCCATAGAGATGCGATAGGCTTTTGAGGCCACCCGAATCCATCCGCGCAAAATAATTATCCGCCCATTATCCAACCACATTAATTATATTATCCAATTTGTATCCGCATCCATCCTCATCCGCAACTTCCATAATGTCAAATTATTATTGTTTTCAGGTATTCTCAAAAATGCATTCATTGATTTAGCCCACAGAATCTCTATTTTGTCTTTTTTTCAGCTGCACTACGCTGATGCAGTCAGACAGACAGGCAGGCAGGCACGTACACACATTGACATCAAAGGGGGCTTGAGCCCCTCCCAGATCAGTCTGTAAAAAGTGCCCATGAATGCATTTTTTTACTATGGTAAAAAATGCAAATGTCCCCGGGCCCTTTACATACCATAACTGAAGGCTGCATTCAAGAGAATTGTCCACCAAAAGGCTGTTTTAGAAATATCAGCCCCTGCCTCTCTAAAATTTCTCTGCACGTCCCTGCAGACAGGCACACACTTACACACCGAGAGAGAGCGAGCATGCGAGACAAGAGCGAGAGAGGAACACACAAACAAACACACACACACACACACAGCTTTCTAGTGGGAAGTTTAACTTACCTACAGTAGCCTATACTTTGCAATTTGCGTGAGGTGGTGAAGGATATATGAAAGAGATTCAACTTTTTTACTTAGAGGTAAGTTTAGCGCAACAAGGCATGCCGTGATGCCGATGCCTTTAAGTGGTCGCAACTGTATCATTGGAGCACTGGTGCCTCGTTATGAAAAATGATCAAATTACAAGAAATAACACAAACTCACACACACAAGCATTCAGAGATAATCCCAACGATAAAGGAGAGTCCAGCACAGTAACGTGGAGGAAGCACTGCCATAAAAGATGCTAGTCAGACCGACTCAGACGTGCTGCTATACAACAAATCTACAGATCCACTGCCCACAACAATACGCCGAACTGGGAAATAAAACGGCAGTAGATAGTCCAACAGCAGCTGGTCTAGCCTGTCAACGCGACGCGTTCTGAGCTTGTAGATCTGCTATTTTCAGAGTGCAACATCCAAACGCAACTGGATTGATCTCTTTTTCCACTAGTCCCTCTGTAACATTTTAATCTTTCTTGGTGTTCAAAAAGCAATTAAATTGATCATTTTCTTCATTAAGGAGTACAGTATGTTGATAATCAAAGCTCATAGGCTACTATCATAGTGGTATACATATAGCCTAATGAAGGTGGGGAAATAGACAATATAGCCTATTCGTCAATTGCAGTTATTTTGTATGATGATTAATCGTCTCCAGAAATTCCTAACCGACAGCCCTAACTATAAGTTTAAGTTTTAGATTTTACTGTGGTAAATGTCATGTTTTTAGGGGAGGGTCAATCATTTTTTGTTTAATGCCTGGGGAGGGTCATTGATTTTCCCCCAAACTGAGAGGGAGGGTCATGGCATTTTATATCAGGGCTTATATATTTACTCCTATAACTACCTTCAATAAAAAACGAGTGCTCCCTAATTGGTGAAAAGAAAAGATGTTAAAATGTTTTTATGTACTGCTTTCTATCATTTCAGCGACTTAGATTTCAGTGTGTGGGGGCATGCGTACAAGTGGCTAAATATGTATTTTTAGACACAATAAGCTGGATATTTAGGCCTACTATTTACAGTAACACTACCAGCCCCCATAAGTCACATCTGCCCATGAAGGATTGCAGTGCATCTTGGGAATGGGCTTTTTGAGTCTAAAAATACATATTTAGTAGGAATGCCCCCAACCACTGAAATCAACATAATTAAAATGGCTAAAACAATCAGCAATAAATTAGCAATAAATTAAAACATTTTAACACTTATCTTATCTTTTCTCTAATTACAATCTAAAATATGAACCCTTGTAGTAAAAAAACAAAGTTGTCCTTTAAGACCTATATACGTTGTTGTACAACATATAGCATGGAGGGGTATCAAAAGCAGAGGCAGGGAATCCCTCCCTCGAGCAAATTGAACCCTGATTACTCTTCAGCAGACTGAAACGGCTGACGTGCAAACCATTTCCATACCAATGAAATAGAGCAGTCCATCTAGCGCGACCACACGAGCCCTTTGGGAATAGGCTGACAACCACCCGACACACTTGATGAGCTGCCAGGTGTTGGTGCTGGGATCGTAGCGCTCCATGCAGTCCTTAGAGCCATGCACTGCATACACATAGCCGTCCAGCATCACCAGTACTATGTGGGATTGTGCAGGGGAAAATAAGAATCATTTGACCCAACAGCATATTAGGCTACCCTAATACCCCAATACAAACTATACTGACTGACTAGGCTGTTGGTAAATTAATTTACTTGTTGCAAAGGAAGAATTTACCTGTTGCAAAGGAAGACAATGTTTTTTTTTGTTGTTTTGTTTGTTTTGTTTTTTTTTTCATTCAAAGAAAAATATCACCTCAGTTTTCTAAACATTATTGTTCAGTCCCTTAAAGCTACTATCTGCTATAGTTGATTTTTGACTATTTTTCTAGGGCTCCAAACATAATTAGCAGCTTTACTAGAGTACAACATAGCTTAAAAAAAAAAAAAAAAATTACTGCCAGATTTGAATTACTTAAAACCAGAGATTATATAAATGTGCGATCTCTGTTAAACCACTAGAGGGTGGAGGGTGGTGTGTCCGTGTATAGACCAGTAAAGACATTCACCTCTACCCACACACAGCTAAAGAACATTTAGCAGCGTTTACTATCAAACAACATTTTCAGGCACAACAAAAATTGATTGAGTTGCAAATTGTGATTATTGATTCGAAAATTACATTAAGGAGTAGCACCTGACTAACTTTTGTTGTTGAATTGAAAAGGTTTCAAACTGTATATGACTTTAAATTAAATGCCATCTTACTGGAGCTTGCTTCATTCATGGGAGCCACCTCCGACCACGAGTTACGGGTAACGTCATAGCGCCACATATGTGTTCCTGACGTCAAATACACAGTAGAGCCTAGGGTGGGAGAAGAGCAGAATTAAAACGAGTTATGCCTTGATGATTGTCAAAGAATATATATGTTACAGTATGTTTGGGTAACTCAGGACGTTCATTGTAAGAGCGCTTGTTTTGTCGTTCACCACACACTAATCACCACCAGCTGGCGACGACAGCCCATAGACAGCCATTCACTAGTGCAGGCGCTGACGTCACTCGTTTGCGACTCTCTTTCTTTATTTACTAGCCTAGCTGGGCGGTGTTTAGCCATTAGCTTAGCCATTAGCTTACTATGAGCGTTTATCGTGGGCTTGCCCAGGCCTTACGGCCTGGGCATAAATATAACGATTGCATTCACCACGGCTTCGTAACTCGCGGCCCTGGCCGCGCGGCCAAGGTCCGCTGGCGACCAAGGTCCGCTGGCCTTCGCGCCGCTTGCAATGTCGTGGACAATCGAGCGGCTCCGCCTGGAGGACGTTGTTGTGGGCGACCGCTTGTTCCGCCCCGTGCTGCACGGCGAGTGCTCCGTTTCTCGACCGTACTGTTTCTCTAACAAACCGTGACATATATATATTATATCCACAAGTTTCCAACGCCCCATAGTGCATTGCGCAGACGCTGTACCGAGCTTCCGGTGTGGTCCAAACAGGTCCAAATAATCTCCAGTAAACTCCCGCGGAATATATATATAATATATATATATATATATAATAATACATATATATATAATTCTGATGGCTCACTTGTCACTGTGAATCTGACAATAGGTTGAAACTATTTTGCACCTTAATATCTAATCTCATGTACACAGTACATGCCTACTGCCAATTACTTCCAATCTGCTAAAATTCAAATAGAAATACTTTTGACTCAACTACGTTTTTAGAAAGGGACTCTTGAGACTCCAAATTACAATAATCACATACACATACATTTTAAATATAGTGAAAATAGCTATATAAAATAACAATATAAAAAGAACCAAATGACATATTTAATGATTGTATTATATACATTCAAACTTGTGAATAAAATAATGGTAATAGACGATCTACAAGCTCTCAATGTGTTGCAAAAATCAGTCATTTCCACTATTGTTGTTTCAACGTGGAAACGATTATGATAAAAAGTGGTTATCTCAAATAATTAGGTGATTATTATGATGTACTAATTGTGACAGGCCCTCTACTCACCTGATGATATCACAGAATACGTTTCAATTCTTCTGAACCCTATTTCTGGCAGAAGTCCCAGAGTCTTCCAGTGCTTGGTCTGGAGATCAAAGCTCTTCATCTTGTCAGAGTGACAACACACTCCCATTGTCACGATCACTTCAACAAGCAGGGGAGAGGGAGCGGGCGGGAGAGACATAATAAAGGAGAAACTAAATCAGGGTTACCACACAGGTATTTTATCCCATTTCCAGGCCTGTAGCAATCATACGGTGCTTACTCCAGTGTGCTACCAATGCACTCGAGCGAGGGTGTGACAAAAATAACAGTGCGACAGGCAATGTCTCTCTGGCTTATCTAGGCTTGCTCCATGGCATTGGTCCGACATCTCATTGTTCCTACATCCCATTAGTCCGAATCTGGTGAATGTTAACCTGGTGAAAATACTAACCTAAACCTAACCCTAACCTAAATAAAACTATGCCTAAACCTAACCCTAACCTAAGTAAAACTATGCCTATACCTAACCCTAACCAAAGTAGGACTAATGAGATGTAGGACTAATGAGATGTAGGACTTATGAGCAGTCCCCGTTTGGTTGGCTTTCAAAGCTTCCCTACAACTTACGACCAGACACGACAGCGTGCACACTGCCCAGTCGACAACAGATTTTCGGCCACACAGGTTTTCCAAAGCTTACCGCCACCTGCCAGTGCGGTGGAGAGCTACCTAAGAGATAATTAAATCATGATGCAAAAATAATAAATAAAGCAAACCAAAATCATATTTTTAGAGCAAGGTATGTTTCTGTAAAAATACTTGATATATAGTTTCATTTTGTGTGAGTGACGGTACCTGCAGGGCTCCTGCCTGGGCGTGTGGTAGCGCCGGGCTCGGCCTGGGCCTGGGCCAGGGCCTGCTTCCTGGCCTCAGAGATGAAGCTCTGGCAGCCCTTGAGTTCCTTCAGCTGGTCCACAGACTCACTCACAGTGTGGCGGTAGGACGGGCTGATGAGAGGCAGACGGATCTGCTCCAGCACCTTGCAGAGCAGGGACGTGCAGAGAATGTTAGAGAGGCAGGGGCTGACATTTCTAAATACCAGGAACGTGCAGAGAATGTTAGAGAGGCAGGGCTGAAATGTCTAAAGGGCCTTTTGGTGGAAATATCAAAAATGGCAGACTCCGCTCAACAACTTATGGGGTTTAAGTTGACACCTTTTAACACCAAATGTCTCCAAATATGATCTCCCAACGGAGTCTTTAATAGTCAGCACTCAGTTTGTTCTGCAGGGACCTTTCTAAGAGATAACTGACCTTTTCAAAGGTCAGCCTGCGGGTAGGATCCTTGTCCAACCATAACATGGCTGCCTCAAACACCATGTCCTCCTTGGGAACGTTGAGGTGGTCACTGGACAGAATCTGTGTCAGTCTTTCCATAGAGAGGGAGAGGAATTCTTCCTAGTAGGGATAGAAATAAATACAGTATCTGTGTCAGTCTTTCCATAGAGAAGGAGAGGAACTCTTCCTAGTAGGGATAGAAATAAATACAGTATCTGTGTCAGTCTTTCCATTGACAGAGAGATGAACTCTTCCTAGGGATAGAAATAAATTGATAAGCTCAGAGTTCAGTTCAAATACTCAATGATTGTCAGGATTCAAATGTAACATGGGGAGTCCAAGGAACAAAAGGACACATTTCATGGTTTGCCTGATGAGTTGTTGATAATACAGCATCTGTTTTGTAACACAGTCATGTAGTGACATAATGGGAACAAAAGGTTGGGAACCACTGGATCAGCTGATAGATTTAGGCATAGGCTACACAGAGCTGGATTTTTCATACATCCCGGTTTTTCAGATATCCACATAGAAAAATATCTAGGTCCACACTACAAAGATATCTAGGTCTAAAATAATCTGAGTTCCCAGACCTCCACTAGGGGGACAAGCACACACACAGTAAAGTCTTATAGAGATATCCGGGTACCATGTCTACACGGATCCAGTGAATCGGATATTTTCAATGTCTTCACTTATTTATCCAGTTTCAAAATGATCCAGCTTCGCGGACGAAATATCCAGCTTCATGTGGCTGCAAGCCCCAACCGCACAAAAAAATGTCTAGCTTCAGAAATATCCAGCTCCGTGTAGCCGGCACCTAAGTTCCCACACTTCAAACTCCTCTGCAGTGCTCATTGGCAATAGATGGTTTGTCCAGTGAAATGGACTTTGACTGTAGCTTATTAAGGGGAGACATGGCAGGTGAAAACATGTAAAAAATCAAAATGTAAAAAAATTAGATTTTTTACTATTTTGCTTCCTAAACATGCCTTCTTTCAAACAAATGCAAAATTAACGTTCAAAATACACATATAGATGTTCATTTCTTACGTGAAAGTGCCGAGTTAACAGCATTTGTTTTCATACATATTTTACAAAATATATATATATATAGACAATAAAAAATAAATAAAAGATGAATCAAAGAAACATGGCCCCCTCACGTATTAGGAGGACAGTATGAGTCACCAGAACCGAGGACAGGTGTTTTTGATTAATCTAACATGATTAAAATAAAGTTTGAAGTTACAATTGGTTTGTATAGGATGGGGGTGTGTCCAATCTTTTAAGGCTGTTTCCCAAAATGTGTTTTTCCTCATACTTAGGTACATAAATCTCCACTTCAGTTGCACCCACATACACCAAACCTTCCAGTTTTACTCGTATCTATATCCTGAAGATATTTACAGAGGGATTTGTTGATATATCATTCATAGCCTGATTTACATCACATTTTATCACTAAAAACATGGCGAAAATGGGTTTTTTATGACTGTTGACACTATTTTATGATTTATGGAGTGATAAAAAGAGATATCTAAAATCCCCTCTGTAATTTGTTTTGTCTCTAATATGTCAAGAAAGGGAAACAATAGTTTTGAACCTGGCATTATCCAATCTTCAGATTTATGTACCTGAAAAGTATGCAAATTGGGCATTATTAGCGCATATAGTGCCTCATTTACATATCTAAACATGTAATTTCAGAAAACTTGTAATTAAAAAATTCTTAGTCTTGATGTAAGTAATCAACTGGAAAAGTTTCATTGTTGTAGCTATTAGTTATTTTTTTTACCCTATTCACCTGTAGTGTCTCGCCTTAATATAATATTCAATCACTGACTAATGACTGAACGTTTCAACGCAGGTCTGGGTGAGTCGTGGTGGTGAAAAGGGTGAGTGATGGTAATAAAACAAACAAATGTCCCTTAATCACTGACCTGCTGGTAGACGACACTGAAGTGTTCTAAGATGTAGTCCATGCTGTGTTTCTCCAACTTCTCGCAGGAGTGAGCCTCAGCGAAGCAGTAAACGCCCACACAGTTGTGTGTGTCCAAGTGACGCTCCATGTAGTCACAGCAGGCCTCTCGGACAGCCCTGATGTCCCACAGGTTGGACGCTGCCAGCAGGGCCTAGAGACCCAATGAACAAAATTAAGTTATTTAGAACAGGGGTCTACAACAGGGGGTCAGGGACCCCTAGGGGGTCCTCAGAGTTACTACAGGGTGGCCGCCAAATCTTCGTGCGATATAAACCTTTTTTTTTGCCTTTCTTATATTAACAACTTGAACCCTAGTGTCCATGTTTGGAGAAAAATAGCGATCTACAAGCTCACGCTGCGAGGCGTTGTGAGCATGTAGATCTGCTATTTTCGGCAAGAGGTTTGGTGTAGAGGGGAAAAAGAGCAGAGTACAGAGTGAAAGGTCAAGTTTATTAAGTATTGATGGTTCAAGTGGTTAAATATCTGAAAACACAAATTGGCATGAATCCAAAATACATTGATCGTGCTGTCAAACAATGAAACTATGAAATCTATGAAAAGGTTGTTGTGCCTCCCTGGCACATCTCCTGCTTCATCTCTCTCTCAACTAAGGGGTCCTTGGCCTGAAAACGTTGAAGACCCCTGATGTGGAACCAAAAATGGAGACAATGAATAAGGTTTAATGATGGTACAACCCTTACCTGCACATTTGCAGTGGAGATGATCACCTTGGCTGTGTAGGCGTAGTCCACCAACAAACCAATGGTCTCAGGTTCCACTCCACTGATGGTCACCCTTTCACTGGTGGACTCCTTCATGCCAGATGTAAACATGGTCTGTGCAAGGTTGAAATGACAAGTGGGAACGTTTGGCTTGGAGTGTTCATCCTTTAACTTTCAAGGACCCCCCCCAGTTTTATATCCATTAGGTCAAGGGTTCCCAAACTTTTCAGGCCACGATCCCCCAAATAATCATATTTGAACTGGGGACCGCCCACACTTGTGAGGCATACGTTTAGCTTGACTCGGTTCCACAGATAAATATTGTGAAATTGTCAGGCTATTTTCACAATGTTTGCCTCTTTCTTACAGTAGCCCAATAAGAAATATAGATTTTAATATTTACCAATTTGGTATTAAACAGTCTTATAAGTCACTTTAAGTTTTAGAAATGTGCAGATACCCAGTGCATACAGTTATACTACTTGGTTAGTTTACTATTGACTGAGAGAACAATGTTGGTGGTTCCATTTGTTAGACCCTCCAGAAAAATGCAATTATGCGATCTCATCATTACCCGCATAATCAGCCAAATGGCACTCTGAGTTACAGACCTGCAACTTGGTCATCAAGGACCCCTATGGGGTCCCCGGACCCAACATTGAGAACCACTATTTTTATTTATTTATTTACATTTGTGTCAACAACTGAATGATCTTCACTTCACATGTAAGCCAAAGTAGGAATTGAATGTCATTCCCTTAAAGGACAACTTTGTTTTTTTACAACAAGGGTTCATTAGAGAAAAGAAAAGATGAGTGTTAAAATGTTTTAATTTACTTCTATCGTTTTAGTGATTTTAACGATTTCGATTTGCATACATACCCCCAGGTTGGGGGCAAGCATGAAAGTGGCTAAATATGTATTTTTTAGACACAATAAGCCCATTCCCAAGATCTTTCATGGACAGATGTAACTTATGGGGGCTGGTGTAAATTGTGTCTAAAAAGACATATGTAGCCACTTGTACACATGCCCCCACCCACTGAAATCAAAATACCAAAAATGTCTAAAACAATACAGTAAATGAAAACATTTTAACACTCATCTTTTCTTTTCTCTAATTACAAGCTGTGTGTTTACCTCAAAGTAAGTGCTGATGGAGGCCAGTACGCAACGATGGCAGGGGAACTCCTCGTCCTCGCAGCACAGGATCAGGTCACACAGGGTAGCGTCGAGGCGCAGTCTGTTCAGGCCCTCTAACACCGTGTTGGGATGGTCGTGTTCCACAAACATCACAGCGTCCAGTGGGGGCAGTAGAGACTCACTGCTGCTGTCCTCCTGAAGTCAACATCCAGAGGAAGATTTTAGATAATCATCCAAATAAACAACTATTCGGCCTGACATCTTAACTCTATTACTAAGGCCGCAATCACAAGAATGAGGGGGGAAGGGAGAGATTTGCAAAAGACAAAAAAAAACACGTCACCTCCATTGACAATGAATTGGACCCACCCTCCCCCCCTCATTCTCAGACGATACGGACGCGATAGCGGTCGCAAATGTTTGGACGGCGCCCAAGAAAGCCAATTTGTCTGATGTCCACTGCCCCAAAGGCGAGTCACTCGTGAAGGCCTAAGTTCATTGGTTTATGATGGAAGGTACTTGTCCGAAGTCTGTGAATGATCCCAGCATCACTTAAGAGTAGAGGTCTTCACGGGTCCAATTTTACCTACCAGAACCCAAATGGACCCGGCTATTATTAGAACTATGACATCCAATACCCGGGCAGCAACGAGAGATGTCGGAACCGGAGCCGAGATCAGAAATGACCGAATGTCAACATTATTATGAAGAGGTTGATATCCATACTATAATTTTAGAGAGATGTCAGTCAGTCACACAATGCATTATCTATTCACTCGCTTCAGCAACTGATCTCAAATTTAACATGGCATTGGCCATTAGCATTATACACACGGTGACGGAGCCCGAATTTCATTTTTCCCGAATTCAAGCTATTTATTAGCGTTCTTCTCTCTACAGCCTGTTGTCAGGGTTACGGTCCGTTCCTCCAGGCCATGGGATCTGTAGCCCCGGGCCCACACACTCCTCTCTCACAGTTAGGAATGTTATCTCTCTCTCTCTCTCTCTCTCTCTCCTCCTCCCCCCCCCCCCCCAACGGGTATGGAAAAATTATGTGGAGCAAGCACATCCCCATACTTCTATTCACCTAATTTTGCCCACAACCCACACTCTGCACATATTTTGCAGCACATATCTTCGAACGGGTAAGGTCTATTATCATTAAGTAGGACTTTTCCTTTCTTAACGTTGCGTGCTGCTCGCCCCTGCTGGTCATTGTATTTCCCAGAGTAGACCAGTCAATCAATGCGGACAGGAAAAATAAATCCATGTTTTCTTTAGATGTGTAATCTTTCTTCTTAGCCATTGTTAATGCTAATCCACTGTTAATTTATGTCGCAGCAGAGCAAATAGTTTTGTTTATCATTAAAAGTAGTGCCATAGTTCCTGACAAGTCACGTGTCGCAGCAAATCAGCTCGCCTCTCACTGTCCGGAGGAGAGAAAAGGGGGGTGCGGGGGTGATTGACAGCTGTAACAGCCAATCAACGGGTCCTTTCGGGTATCAATCTCACTGTCATAGAACCGGGACCCGGGGCATACGGTAGTGGCTCCGACCTGGCTCCGAAGTCACTACATGTGAATGGCAGACCCGGCTTGGTGCCGGGTCGGATCCCAGGTAATTTTAAGACCTTTACCGAAGACTACAGCCAAAAATCACATTGGTCAACAAAATTCTCTCATATAAAAAAACAAGTATAAGTAAAGTGTCAGAGTCCAGTCTCGTTCTCTTGGCCTGTGGAGACTCACTCTGCAAGGCAGCAGCTGGGATGCACACACACACACACACACACACACACACACACACACACACACACACACACACACACACACACACACACACACACACACACACACACACACACACACACACACACACACACTCTTACTTTTACATAATATTCCCAAACAGTGGGTCAGTGAGTTCTGGCAAGTGCCACATATTAGCCTTACATTAAGCCGATCCTGCAGTGGCTTCCGCATTGTGGCTTTTACGGCTGCAGGGAGCGTCTTACCGACTATACAGACAGGTCGGCTGCACTTATCACGTGACGTTCATCCATTCCCGCTCATACAAGAACATGTGTATACGGAAGAATGCACAATAATGCTTCCAGCCACCAACGGGCACTGTTGCAGCTAACATTGTAGCTAGGGATGGACATCGGTATCGGCCAATATCAGAAATCGGCAGGTATCATATCAAACCGGCCAAATCGGTGATCGGCAGGTCACTGACATAAATATGCCAAAATCGGCCAATTGTATCTCTTGCACTGCACAGCATGATGCTCGGTCCTGTGACGTAAACATTAGCAAGTAGCAGCCAGTCTACTTAGTGGCAGCCTACAGAATACAGATGGTGCTGATTACCTTTGCAATGTAAGGATATATTCCATAATCCTGTGTCAATGTCGTCTCCAAAAAGAAGGGGGGGAAAAAGCATGCGTCACCTGCTTTCCTCCTGCCTAGTCCAGACGGTCATATTAGCCTGGATATTGTCTGTGATTTTGGATATTGTACTATTGTGATTGATTTGGCATTAGTGTTCTTCTAGCTTATTGGTACTCAAATTGAAGTATATCTTGTAGGCCTACTTGGCCTGAAACAAAAGGGTATTGGAGCAACCCTATTTCCTAGTTCTTAGCTAAAGAAATCGGTATCGGAAAAATCGGTTTTGGCAGGTCAGACCTTCATAAAACCGGTGGATCGGTATCGGCCAAGAATTTTGCAATCGGTCCATCTCTAATTGTAGCAAACGAGGAAAAGCAGTACACTTGGTAAAAAATTATTTTATTTAAAGATACGGACTAATACCAGACAATTGTACAAGTCCCTCTGATCCGAGTCCAAGTTGAGTCGCAAGTCATTTGGTCCAAGTCTCAAGCAAGTCTCAAGTTTTTTCTGTTGTGGGCAAGTCAAGTCGAGTCGAGTCACAAGGTTATGTCAAGTCAAGTCGAGTCGAGTCACAAGGTTGTCATGTCAATTCGCGTCGAGTCGCGTCGAGTCGAGTCGAGTCGAGTCACAAGGTTGTCAAGTCGAGTCAAGTCACAAGGTTGTCAAGTTGAGTAAATGATACCTCTGTGACCATAACTATTATGTAATTAACATTCAGTAGGAAAAAAACAGTAACACTAGGCTTACCCTCTGACCATAATACTCTATCATGGCAGAGGTTCTCAAACTTTTAAATTCTGAGGTCTCTCTCCCCTGGAACCAAATGGATTTGGTTGTACACTGTCAGAGTTACAGAGCTATAAGGGTCAATTTAGACCAATGTCTAGACCAAATCAAATCAATCAATCAATAAAAGTGTGAACCTAGCGTGGCGTTCACGACTGCTTTGGCGAGTGGCATAGTGGCAAGTCGTCCGAGTCAACGTGTCTCAAGACGAGTCGAGTCGGGAGTCATTGTCTTCCAAGTCAAGTCGAGTCTCAAGTTTTTGACCTTATGTCCGAGTCAAGTCGCAAGTCGTCAAATTTGCGACTTGAGTAGTCCGAGTCAAGTCGAGTCATCATGACTCGAGTCCAATTGTCTGACTAATACATTAAACAAGGCTTCCGGACAAGTCGCATACATCTTGCAGAACTTCTGCGATGTGCTATATTTCGCATTTTTGTGCATGTGTAGAGTCGCAATTGCAGTTTTGCGACGATGCCCCCGACCTGTCTGGCTAGTCGGTAAGGCTGGACTCACACATATGCGTGAAACATCTTCTCCGTATCGTCTGAGAATGGCCACTGGGGGCGCCGTACTAATGCAATGTCAATGGAAGGTTGTTTGGTTTTTTGTCGTTGCCGTGTCTCTAGCTCAACCACAGCCTGTCTTTTGGCCAAGAGACACGGCAACGACAAAACACCAAACAACCTTCCATTGACAATGCATTAGTATAGTGCCCCCAGTGGCCATTCTCAGACGATACGGAGAAGATGTTTCACGCATATGTGTGTGGCGCGCCTGAGACGCTCCCTGCAGCCGTAAAAGCCACAATGCGGAATTAAGCCACTGCAGGACGGCTTAATGTAAGGCTAGCCACATATCAAGTTTATCAACCAATATACAGTCCATGAATCCTCAGTTACATACTTGTTTTTTTACATTTTAGAGGAAGAAATAGCTAAAAACAGTGAGATGCCCAGACTTCACTTCGATTGCCCACTCTTCCAGTAAAGCCCGTATCAGAGTCTACGGTGGAGACCTATCCACCGCAAATTTGAGGTGGAAAGCTTTCCACTTCAAGTCAGAAAATAAGTGCAGGCCATCATGGGGCTGTTAAGTATGACATCATTTTGTAGGCAGAGGAGAATTTCTGCCCCCAGTTTCCGTGAATCTTTTTACTATTTTTACTATTTACACATTTTTCTTCTCTTTGTTGTTGAAAGGAAAGTGTTAGAATTATACTTTAGTCATTATTTTTGTCTCGGATCTGTTGAAATAGTGAGGGACAGAAAATGCTCTGGGGGCAGAGTTCTCCTCTGCCTACAAAATGATGTCACGGCTTAAAAGCCCCATAGTCACGGCCCACGGTGAAGTCCTTTACCCCGTCTAGACCGGTTCAGGTCGACCAATCAGTGAACGGGGTGTAGAGCCTGTCTGTCTGATAGTAAAAACAGAGAGATGTGTTGGGACTCACGGTGGAAAGCTCTCCACCGTGAGGAATGATGTAACGTTGTAGTTTCATGACTCAAAAAGACTCAAAAAGACCTTCCACCGCGGACCCGACTATGATACGGGCTTTACCCACCTCCCTCAAGGCAAAACACAACTCACTTATTCTGAGAGCGTACAATATGGAACCAAATGGACCCGTAAACAAGATTATTGGTGATGTACCGGTGCATGTTCTAATCATACTTTACATTACCATCATTACCATACTATTTATCACAGCTTCTATCTTTTTTTTTTTGGCCAATAAGGTGCACACATGCAATCAGGCAGACCGGTGCTGCTTTCTTGGATATGTTGCTGTTGTTATGTAGTCGAGATGTACGGCTTTTTTTTTATGTCAGCCAACTACTTTTGCAGACTTCAGCCAAGTACACCATGCATGTTAAGAAAAAAGTAAACTTTTTTGGACGTGTGCTGATGTCTGGAATAATAACCTTCAAACATGATCATCATCAGTTGAGTTCAAGAATATTTTCATTTTTTACCAGATAAAGAGTCTTGGTATAGAACTTACATTTAGGCCTACTTAATTCATGACATAGTTCATGGTTTGCTGATGAGCTGCAGCTGTTGATTACCAACACTGTTGATAGCCTAATACAGCACCTGTTTTATGTGTGTCACTAATGTAAGGCTAACACAGTCATGTCGTGACATAATGAATGAACAAACCTCGTAAAACTGCAATGGAATAATATGGAATGAGTCGGTGAACAGAGTAAATCAAACAACGTTTCTTCCTCCTCTCCTCCCGCTTGGCGGCTCACTTCAAAGTGGACATCAATCACGCGTGCGTTGTGTTGTGTGTTGTGTTACCATTAACTGGGTCCTCCAGACAACACACTCTACACGAGCAGTTCCAAGAAGAAACCTAAAAACATCTCTTTCTAGGCCAGTGGTTCACAACCTGTGGGTCGTCCCCAAATTATTTAAGGGGGGGGGGGGCAGATAAGGTTTGGGGGGGGGGTCCCCCCAGATAAGGTTTATACCGATAGAGGGCATCTGTACATTTCTAAACTAACAATTTATGGACTTTTTAATACCTCTAAAATGAAAAATTAAACATTGGCCAAATTGTCAAAAATTAGAGGCAGAAATTGTGAAAATAGCAATCACTCACAACGCCCACAACGCCTCACGTTGCAAGGCATTGTGAGCATTTAGATCTGCTATTTCCACGGGACCGTACCTATATGTTCCCCAGGTTCTATGTTCCCCACTTTCTTACCACCTAAACCCTGAACCTAACCCTAACCTCAGTAAAACTAATGCAGGTTAACCTGTGGGGAACATAGAACCTGGGGAACATAGGGTGGACCCCATTTTGACAATAGAACTGTTAGTGCTCGTAGGATCCCCCGTTCAAATATGATTATTTGAGGGGTCACAGCCTGAAAAGGTTGGGAACCACTGGGATAAAACATAGCTAACAGTAGCCTACATAATAAAAATAATAGTTAAACAATTAATACATTTTTACCAGCACAAGCAAACCAAAGAGTCTCAGTTAATGCAACGTGAGATGCCCACTAATGATCTCTCCCTCCCCTCTTCCAACTGATAAACTCACACACAATTCAAATAGATGGAGAGATGATTACCTATAGGCAGTTATTATAAGCTGTGATAAGAAAAACTGAGTAGGCCTACTTGTGATGTAAACTCTCTCCACACACACACACATGCACACGCACGCACGCACGCGCGCACACACACACACACACACACACACACACACACACACACACACACACACACACACACACACGTGACACACACACACACACACACAGAGAGAGCGAGAGAGAGAGAGAGAGAGAGAGAGAGAGAGACACACACACACACACACACACACACACACACACACACACACACACACACACACACACACACACACACACACACACACACAGAGAGAGAGACAGAGAGAGCCCGGAACTGCTTGTGTAGTGTGTGTTGTTGGAGGACACGGTTAGTGGTAACACACAACACAACGCATGCATCGCTCTGAAACATGAAGTTATAAAAACCTGACTGACTTCTGTTTGAAGCAGATGTACCCACAGTCCCACACCAACAAGCGGGAGGAGGGAGAAATCAACATTTTAGTTTACACTGTTTGGTTTACGGAGCAATTCCATCGCAGTTTTACGAGGTATGTTCAGTGACTTCAGTTACTTTATGTCACGACTGTGTTTGTTGTAGCCTTACAGGGTTGCCAACCCTCCTGAATCCAGCAGGAGTCTCCTGAATTTGGACCCCATCTCCTGCCATGCTCCTGGATTGGCATTTCTCCTGGATTTATCAAACTGAACTGAGTTGAGGAGGAGATGAGACTCAACACGTAGTGCTGCAGTCTCCTCAGGCTCCTCCCTCAGTTCAGGCTGATACCAAATCCAGGAGAAAATAAGGAGAAATGACAATCATCAAACAGAGACAGTCATCACGTCGCACATGTCCAGGACATGTCGGAATGGAGAGCGCCCCCCGAAATGAGATGACAACCAGACCCCAAGCTTAGGGGATGTGATACTGGGAAGTGTTGTATGCAATCATACTGAGATATTCACTTATTAATGTTAGTACAGATGGGTCTTACATTGCTTCAGTAATGAAATCAATTTCTGTACACCTACTTTTTGTGTTTTAATGGCCTACCCATCATTTTCCAATTTCCAAAGTAAAGCAAAGCAATAATAAAATGATCAAAATTGTAACATTCACCAGAACACAGGAAAATACATCTACTCTGTTAAAAGGTTTCAGGGGGAGGACCTCCAGAGTCCAGGTCCATGAAGCCAGGTCTCATCATGGCACACATATCAATCACTAACATAAAGTCTCTTTTCTCTCCACGATATTACTAGATGAAATACCTGGAAGTGCACAAGAACCATAGCAAAACAAAAGGGAAGCACCACCTTGTGGTATCAACTGGTATTGCATAATTATGTTAACTGACTGTTGCAAGGTGCATTTGGTGCATAATATATTGAGTTGTGCTTTGCCTTGAGGGACTGATAAGTGGCTTTTTAGCTTTAGCTTTTTATTTCTCTCCAAAATGTAAACAAAAAGCAGCATACATCATTATTATGACACAATAATAATTGTGGCATAAACAAAAGTTGAAGGGTCTTATAAAGTCTTATAAATAATAATGGTAATACCATGCACATTCAAATACTGTTCACATTGCATTATTTCAGAGTTAGACCTTAGCATAAACACTTTTCTTCACAAAAAATAATTGTCCAGATTTCTCAGGTACCTGCTCTGGCATTTTTTCTTTCGTAAATGAACGCTCTACTAGTTTACTTGATCGTACTGCACTCCAGCGCCACACAAAAGTACCTAAAGTAGCAGATCTACAAGCTGGAAAAGAATACGATATTTACTCACATTGGAAATATTGGTGTAACTGTAACTTAACCGTGTGTGTGTGTGTGTGTGTGTGTGTGTGTGTGTGTGTGTGTGTGTGTGTGTGTGTGTGTGTGTGTGTGTGTGTGTGCAGACGCAGCCCACTCCACTCCACCTCCCCCCACCTCAGCCATGGCTGACAACGCCCCGGCTGCTGCCAAGAGAATGAGACTGGACACTGACCATGATGTGAGTTTCACTTTTTAAAACTTTATTGACGGACGAATCAGCGGCAGCTACGGGCGGGCTCTGAGCGGCTCTGAGCCAATAGAGTCTGACTGCAGACCACGTGGAAACCCAGGAGGCGGATTCTGGGTGTAACGTCATGCAGACAGGCCAATATGAGTGGTTGGAGTTGGCACTCCCAGACTGTGATAGAGAGACGGCCCCATCCAATCACCTGCTAAAGAATTTGAAAAAATGACCCGCCCCTTACATTGGGTCTGCCGCAGTCAGGTTATAAAATGTGGGACTCTGTCTAAAAGGGAAAGGAACTGGTTGAAATAACGTGTTCCTTAAATGCGCTACGTCCAGCCTGGGAAACTCCCCCAGCTTCGACTCCTCATGCATAGAAGGAAGCATGAGGTCAGTCCGTTGCTCTCCCCAGGTTGGCAGAGGGAGCGTAGCGCCCAGGATTACATTAGATAATTGACACCGGGGAAAAAAATGGGTTACAAAATCATGGGATAAAAATTTAGAGAAAAATAAAATAATGCTTGGCTGTTAAGGTCGATGCATACTCCACTTTTAGAGACGAATTTATTTCGGTTCGGTTCGGGGGGGTCACAAAATATCGGTGGCAAAGAAGAGCCGAATTAATGACATTATTCACAGATGAATAGTTGTTGTTTTTTGTCTGATTTATAAATCTTGCCGTTGCACTTCAGGAGGACAGCACCAGTGCACCTCTACCACCCTCACTGGATGCCGAGCTGTTTGAGGAACCCAAGCATCCCAACACGGTGTTAGAGGGCCTGAACAGACTGCGCCTCAACGCTACCCTGTGTGACCTGATCCTGTGCTGTGAGGGACAGGAGTTCCCCTGCCATCGTTACGTGCTGGCCTCCTTCAGCTCTTACTTTGAGGTAAACAAACAACATTTATTGACCTGCTGTTGTTATAGCCTCGCATAGCCAGACTATATCACACTGCGTCAGGGACGTGCTGGGCCCCTGATTCAGCCCGGGAAAAAGAGTTGGAGAGGCCCTCATTGCGTGCTATAGAGAGAGATCTCTCTCTATAGCGCTGCTGCTGCTACTCAAAGATTTGCCATTTCAGATCATGACAAGTGACAAGCCAGTGGGCCAATTACTGTACATGAGTTATATTTCGTCGTTGTCTGGTGGAAACCTTGTATTTCCAAAACCGTTTGTTTTGTATTTATAATTTAAAAAATGATTTAAACTAGTGAAAACAGCCGATCTACAAGCACACAACGCCTCGCACCGCGAGGCATTGTGTGCTTGTAGATCTGCTGTTTTCACTACTTTTCTGCAACGGCCTTATATGATGAAGCAGTGCTTTGCTTTGCGAAAATATTTATACATTTGAAACTTGGAGATACGAGGTTTCTGCCCGACAGTGACGATTTACTTTGTTGTCCGCCCAGCCCCCAAAATGGAACGAAGGCCGACATTTTATTTACATTTTTTTCCTAATGGCCGGCCTGGACCGGCCGTCTAATGAACCGGCCGTTCGGGAGTTGTCCCGCTTTTCCCAATGGCCAGCACGTCCCTGCACTGCGTGGATAGAGTCTGGTTCTTCTCAATGCATTTTCTTTTTTCCATGGGGCGGTTACACAAAGATTCAAATGGACTCTACTGGTTAGACCTACAACTAGAGGTGTAACGATATAGTAACTGAATCGAAAAATCGATTTTAATTTGCAATGATCTACTATATAATATGCAAAAGCAACATATCGTACCGTCTGGCTTTGTATCGTATTGTTTTACAATGCAGATAATTGGTATGGAATCGTTTTGTAATGCAAATAACCGATTGTACGGAAACAAAGTATTTGTGCCTTGTATTTAACAATGTTAAGAAGGAAAATGAAAAGAGGGGTCTAATTACTTTTCCATTCCATATATCTACTCTCGGTCTATCGATGAATGTGTGTAATCTCTGTGTGTGTTCATGCCAAGGTGTGGGTTTTTCCACGTGTTGAACTATAATGTATTTGCTAATTGCTAGAGAATCACTTATGCTCCATGCTCCAACTTACCTATTTAGCCTTGCACTATTGACACGTTTCACACAGATTTATTGTCTTTGCTAAATAGTTACTATATCGATTTTAAATCATTTTAGTATTTTGATTTCAGTGGGTTAGGGTGCATGCGTACAAGTGGCGAAAGATGTCTTTTTAGACACAATAAGCCCATTCCCAACATGCACCGCAATCTTTCATGTTTAGGTGTGACTTATGGTGGCTAGTAGTGTTACTGTAAATAGTTGCGACCGTCAGGTCCCAACCTCGACCAGCTGTGAGTCCATCCGTCAGTCAGTCAGTCAGTCTGTCTGTCTGTCACACGTCACACTTTTGCCCTGCTCATATCTCCGCAACCGTTGCCCCTTTCCATGTGACACACACTCCTTGTCTGCCAATCCAAAACCTCCACCCTTCCAGGGACCACCGCAGCTCCAGGGACCCCCAGGGACCCCCGCCAAAAAGCTAAAAAACTACCAAATGACGCCCCCAAATCGGCTGCTCACCGCGTTGCTCTGCCACAGACAAAGAGATGTCTACACACATCTCAACAACATGGATACATCTCAACAACATGGATCTCCTCTTTTCTCACATGCCCCTCTTCTAGCGCCACCATGAGGCCAGTTCTTGCAAAACACATTTACGGACAAAGCTCCTACAATTTGTGCCCTAAAATCACGCAAATCGGTACATGGTATGTCTACACTCATGTCTTCAACATGGATCTGTCCCATATAGCGCCACCTTCAGGCCGATTTTTTAAAACACATTTTCTAACACTGCTCCTACAGTCTTTGCCCTAAAACCACACAAATCGCAACACAGTATGTCTACACTCATCTCATCAACATGGATCTGTCCCATATAGCGCCACCATCAGGCAGATTTTTTTGAACACATTTTTTTACCTAAAATCACGCTGCTCCCGATTAGGGAGTCTTACTGGTAATAAAGAATGTGTCTGCTCATTTTGTCTGAAAAGACACATTTAGCCACTTGAACGCATGCCCCCACCCACTGAAATCAAGCTCGCTAGAATCAAGAAAACGAATAAGTAAATGAAAACATTTTGACACTCATCTTTTCTTTTCTCTAATTACAATCTAAAATATGAACCCTTGTTGTAAAGAAACACTAAGTTGTCCTTTGAACTTTCCACAGGCCATGTTTACATCTGGGATGAAGGAGTCCACACATGAGAGGGTGACCATCAGTGGAGTGGAACCTGAGACCATTGGTTTGTTGGTCAGCTACGCCTACACATCGAAGGTGTCCATTTCTGCTGCAAATGTACAGGTAATTATCGTGATTAAACTTCTTTCATTGTCTCCATTTTTGTCCCACATAACCTTGGTGCTTAATATTTTGTTCATTGGGTCTCTAGGCCCTGCTGGCAGCGTCCAACCTGTGGGACATCAGGGCTGTCCGAGAGGCCTGCTGTGACTACATGGAGCGTCACTTGGACACACACAACTGTGTGGGCGTTTACTGCTTCGCTGAGGCTCACTCCTGTGAGAAGTTGGAGAAACACAGCATGGACTACATCTTAGAGCACTTCAGAGTCATCTACCAACAGGTCAGTGATTGAGAGATCATATAGTTTGTGTGTCTGTTGTTGGCTTTATCTTCTATAACTTTGTTTTATTACCATCACCCCCAAGCGGGGGTCTGTGAGTCCTCCGCCCGTAACAGAGTAGATGCATTTTCCTGTGTTCTGTGGAATTGTATGTGTCTTATACTTTTATCAGGCTTGCTTTACCAGCATGGAAAGTGAGGCCATTAAAACACAAAAAGTAGGTTTACAGGAATTGATTTGAAGACCCATCTTTAATAATAACCAGTCATTACTTAAATGAATATCTCTGTATGATTGCATGCACTGCCCCCACCCTTCTAACCTTTTAGCATAGTAGATCTAATTTCCAGTGTTCTGGTGAACTTGGGGAGCTTAATACCAAATCCGGGAGAAATTCAGGAGAAATTACATCTCAGGTGCACCGCAGGAGATGGGGATGAAATTCAGGAGACTCCTGTTGGATTCAGAAGTGTTGGCAACCGAGGATGTAATGGGAGATGAGGTCTATACTTCTTGTCCGATGAATAGACAAAATAGCCTCTCTGCTGTTCTTCCTTTTTGTTTCTTTTTTATCCTGACTATGATTGTGTATTATGAACTCTAGCTCCTTTCGGAACCTCTCCCTCCGCTATGCAGCTCCGAGATGAGGTTCCTCACTGTCGTCAACCAGAATCGTCCGACTGGGTGGAAGATCTGCCGCTCGCAAACACTTCTTACCTTTTGAGAACATTCTATCCAAAAGGTAAAGGTCTTATGCCGGTCTCATCTGTTTACTTCTCAAGCGTGGAAGAAAATCGAAGCAACGTGTTGATGAAAACACAGAACCGGCTGACAAAATGAGCAATATAAACTCTTAATTTCAACACGTTACATCGATTTTCTTTCACACTTGAGATGTAAACAGATGAGAGACCGGCACTGGACCTTTACTTTTTGGATAGAATGTTCACAAAAGGTAAGAAGTGTTCGCGACCGTCGGATCTTCCACTCATGAACCCTTGGTTCTGGTTGATGACGGCTCATCTCGGAGCTGCATAGCGGAGGGAGAGGTTCCGAAAGGAGCTATATGAACTCAAACACTGTGCTAATCCACTGTATTTATTTCTATCCCTACTAGGAAGAGTTCCTCTCCCTCTCTATGGAAAGACTGACACAGATTCTGTCCAGTGACCACCTCAACGTTACCAAGGAGGACATGGTGTTTGAGGCAGCCATGTTATGGTTGGACAAGGATCCTACCCGCAGGCTGACCTTTGAAAAGGTCAGTGATCTCTTAGAAAGGTCCCTGCAAATAACTGGACTTCTATCTTCTATGTGCTCTGCAACAGGCACGTGCACACATAGACATCGAAGGGGGCTGGAGCCCCTGCCCTTTTATGCGTCTGTAAAAAAGTGCCCTCTCCAGGCCATGAATGCAGTTTTCACTAATGCTGAAACTGAAAGAAATGCAAATGCCCCTCTTTCCTTGCCATACCTGAAGGTAGCATTCAAGAGAATTGTCTTGTCCAAACTCTCCTGAACTTGAGTGCAGCATGTTATGTTCAAAGAATTGCACTCTCTGTGTAGAAATGCATGCCTTTACGCCACATCTCCAGTATTGACTTGATTATGCTTAGTTCAGTGTGGTATCAAGCACCGAACATAGCCGACCTCCAACGCATCGCAGAGCGACACGTTGTGAGCTTGGAGGTCTGCTATTTTCGACATTTCCACCAAAAGGCCCTTTTAGACATTTCAGCCCCTGCCTCTCTAACATTCTCTGCACGTCCCTGCTCTGCAAGGTGCTGGAGCAGATCCGTCTGCCTCTCATCAGCCCGTCCTACCGCCACACTGTGAGTGAGTCTGTGGACCAGCTGAAGGAACTCAAGGGCTGCCAGAGCTTCATCTCTGAGGCCAGGAAGCAGGCCAGGAGCCGGGGCAAGAACCGGCCCAAGCCCGGCGCTACCACACGCCCAGGCAGGAGAACAGGTACCCTGGCTGGCTGCCTCACACATGCATGCACCATATGGAAGTGGTATGGATGGGACGATGTGAACATTTCATATCACGATTATTGTGACGAAAGAAATCGCGATGTACGATATTATCCCGATAATCAAAATCCATTATCCTGGCGCGGAACATTTGCCCAAAAGTAGCCGCTCACAACGCATGAGTGTAGATTGGCTATTTTTTGGCAAAGACATTTGATAGAGAGTGAAAGAAAAAACCTGTATCAAGTACATATAAGTAACTTTTACCAATTATAGCGGGTTTAAATGGTACTGGATATGCAGCTCTGCAAATAAAAGGTGAATTGATCCCAGTGCATGACGAAGGACAATTTCACGATAAATTAATCTTCACGATATGATTTTTGTGATTGTTTTTCTTTCTTTTTTAATCACAATAAACGATAATATCGCTTATCGCCCCATCCCTACTCACACATGCATGCACGATAGAACTGATGGTGGGGCAAAATGAAACAAACAATATATCCTTGAACTCTTAAATGTACTACTGTCTCCCCCCGCCTCTCCCCCACTTGTTCAAGTGATTGTGATGTTGGGAGTACAATGTCGTAATGCTGAACACTCTTACAAGATGAAGCGCTTTGATCTCCTGACCAGCCAGTGGAAGACTCTGGGACGTCTTCCAGACTCAGAGTACGGACATCATTCCGTGGTGATGGCAGGTGAGATCTACTGCAGGGGTTTTCAAAGTGGGTGATGGGGCACCCTGGGGTGCAGTGACGGCAGTCCAGGGGTGCCGCGAGATCATTTGATAATATTTGGAATTTATTTGGACACTTATTTAGTATCATTTTAAACTTGAAGTACAACGTTATTTTCAGTCAGTTCTAACCAAAATGGCTATCGTTTTCCTCGCATCATAATCACTAAATTATCGTCACTTTCGGGCAGAAACCTTGTGTCATGTCCACACAGACACTCGCTTGTGATTGCCCTCGAAAATACGGTAAAAACACTGAAAAACCCTGACAGAAGCTACTTAATTAATTAATGAATACAAATTAAAAGTTTCCAAGCACTGTATCTGTATGTATGCGATAATTGTTCGAGTCTATTTGAAAACAGCTATACTTTTCCTAAAGCAGAACCTGTACATATGACATCTACTAAAGCAATAAGCCACAAGAGGCGAGTGGTTACCGGGGTAGTATACACCGGCTGAGAGGCGTTGGGGAAACACGAGGCGCAGCCGAGTGTTTCCGACCCTCTCAGCCGGTGTATAATACCCCGGTAACCACAAGCCTCGCGTGGCTTATTGCTTTTCTAAAACGGTCACAATATTGCAACATGAAAATCATAGACATGTACTAATTAAAGCTGTTCTATTTCACTAATAATACACAATAAGGTCTGCTCTGCAAGAATGTATTTCCCGTCCAGGCAGGAGAAACGACACAGGTGCAGATAATTGTTGCACTGTGGAACACTGTGGAAAGAAATAACGCACCTGGGTTTGATATAAACTGATTCAAGGTGTGGGTTATAGTCTCAGATATACCACAGCAACCAGCCAATCAGAATCAAGGAATGGAACTAGCCGTTTTAGAATCCTTCATTTGAGACGTGTGCCTGCTCATGCGTGCGAACCACAGTCTCCTCAGTCCTCACACAGATGATGATCAAATAACATAACATGGCGAGGAGCCACGACAAAAATATTGCACTTAATTCATGTTTCTTTTATAGGATGATAATCCAGAATATCACGATAAAATCTCAAATCTCAAATATAATACCTGTTGGTTTGGATCCAATAAACACAGCGTTTAATCTGTTTTTATTCAGCTTTTATTCAGCGCACGGTCTCTAAACAACAACACACTCGTTTCCCTCCATATTCACATCTGAATCCCCAGCGCGTCCTGCGCATGCAAGTTAACAATCTCACTCTTCTTTCTTTAAAAGAAAAAAAAAAAAAAAAACAGTCAGGCATCCAAGAAACGGGTGCATTACAGAGGAGATCATTTCAAAACATTTCAACAAAAATAACAAAATACAAATGTCTTGTCAGTCAAATACAATCATCACCCCTTTTTTTTAAGTCATAACATTTAGGTTGGATTCCAAAGTCCTTCGCTGAGTGCTTTCAATAGCACTAAAGGTGATGCTCACTTTTTGGTTAGACAGTCAGCGAGTTGAGCTTTTGTCTCTGACCAGATCACAGTTTTGATTTTCTTGCTCTGAATGAGCTCCTTGATGCCACTAATGTCTAGCCGAAGTCTTTTCTCTGTGACCTGTTTTGTAGACTTAAGGGCATCGTACAGGGAGTGATTGTCAGTCACACAGACCAACGGAGGAGCATTAAGATCAACAGTTCCAGTAGTGAGCTCAGAAAAGAGGGTGGCAAGGAAGATTGAATTGTCTATTCCAGGGGTGTCGAACTCATTTTGGGGTGAGGGCCGGATTGGATGAAAGGCGACTTGCATGCCATCCGGATCGGATGGCATGCACACTCGCTCACATGTTCGCTCTGTTTTTCTTCCTGTCGTCTGCTATACTGCTATAGCTAGCAGTATAGCAGTATATCATTTTACAAATTGTGTTAATTATTAAGTAAAATAGCTACTTTCATTATTGGTATTACAGTTGCAGTTAGGTACGAGAGATGCTATTTGTTTAAAGGAGTAGTTCATCCCCAAAAGGACTTTTTTTTCTTTGATTACTCACGCCATGGAGACTTGAGTTCAATAATATATTTTTATTTTATTTGTCGCATTACTAAGACAAAAATGTGATAATAGTACACTTCCCCCCATTGATTCCGGATTGGGACCGTCCCCATCCAGAATCAATAGGCATGCATTTATTGTAATCAAATTTCTGTTTTAGGAATGAGTCTACATTGGCTCCATGGCATTTTGGGGGTGAACTACTCCTTTAAGAAGTGCCAATAAGAATAAACCATTTGATAATAGAATAATTCAATTCCTGATAGTCTCTGCTATAATTTGTAAATGGCTAAAAAATATATATATATATTTTTATTGTATTTTATAATAAAAAGAATAAAAGTAATGAACAATAATGGCATATTCAGAAAATATCTGAATAATAAAACTTTTACATTTTATTATTATTATATTTTTTAAATAAGTTATTTTCTTAACAACATTAATTTCCATGTCTAATATGTGTAATCTTTGAGTACAGTTCGAATATTGTAGGTACGTTCAGGTATTATTCATAGCCAGACCCCCCCACCCCATTCCTAGCAATGCTGTCATCTTCAGAGAGAGAGAGAGCTGATCACTTAACATTCCAATCAATCAACTCAATCACCGCCACCTGGTGGGAGAAACCTAGCCTGCAGTTCTTAACACATTGACCGCCATTTTAACATTCACTGTAGGCTCCCCTGCCATTTTGTTTAAGCATTTTCTTCATATTTAGACATTTTTCCTAAATTCCCTGTTTGCACGAAAATGTCATACAGTGCATGGATTAAAAGAGGACATCCTCTAGTCTCTCCAAAAAATATTTTTTTGTATGTACGATGTAGCAATCTAGAGTTTTGGCCATTTCAAACCCCTTGTTTTTTCAAAATCCAGGTGGAAATTCAAAATAATTGGAGTTATTGACCTTTTTGTGAATGATCTGTTTTCAAGTGGATAACTCACTTGAGATGTGTCTTTATGGCTTCAGGCATTATCAGATAAGTGTACTAATGTAATTATGTAATAGGATTTATTTTTAGAATTTTCTGTTTAGAAAAATGCAGAGAAAAATATTTTTATTGGCTATATCTGACCAAAAAACTCACATACTATATTGCAGTATTTCTGTGAGTATTTCTGTGAGCCCCCACTTGGGGGCGCTTTCTCTCTGTCTCTGTGTGTCTGCTGGTTGTCTTTTGCTCTGTACAATGCACACACACAAATAGACATAAAAGGGGGCATGAGTCTTTTTTCTAACATGTCCTAGAATGTGAAAATAGCAGATCTACAAGCTCTACAAGCTCAACACATCGCTCTGAGACTGTGACACATTGAGAGCTTGTCATTCAATTTTATATGAGATACTTCAATGGTTTCCAGTGGAAATAAGCTTAGTCTTTTCATGGATCTCCTTTTAGTAGACCTTGTACCAGTGAACTGTACCGTCATGAAACTGTACCTTTTCCTATGCAAACTTCTAATAAAGTCTTCAATCAATCAATCAAAGTCGAGCTTGTAGATCTGCTATTTTCACATTCTAGGACATGTTGGAAAAATGTCTCCCCCTGCCCCTAAAAAAATCCTCTGCACTGCCCTGCTAAACAGCTCCTCTGCGTCTTTGCTCGTTAGTAACGACACTAGTTGATCTCTTGCTTTTTGGGAGGAGCGTGGTGGGGGAGCGTGGGAGTTTTGGTGGTGGTCCGTGAGAAGTGTTGGCTGGAGACCAGGCAGGGTAATGAGAGGACGGACCCCCTTCCAGGGACCACTTCACTTGTCTCTGACTCAACTGGATCGCATCGTGAACTTTATGTAATCGGGCAGTTTTATTGATTGATTTTGTAAGAGTTGATTATCGTGTTCCCACTGCTCTGCGGAGCGAAGCGTTGGGCCCGCGGACCCCCTGTTAGAAAGCCGACCAGGGACCCCCCTTTGCAAAGGACCGCCTGGCGCCAATGGCCTGCTTGGCTGCTTGTGGACCATTACAAAACAATATATTATAGCCTGGATATATGGATTATAACCTGTGGATTCTAATCAACCATCATCATTCTCAGGTATGTTTTAGAAGCATTTATATGGCGAATTGGCGATAATTATTTTGTATCTAGAGAGAGAGAGAGAGAGAGAGAGAGAGAGAGAGAGACAGATCTCTGAATCAGAGACTCTGATAGCACTGTGCTGATCAGGACAGGGGGACCACTGAAACAGACAGTGGTCCGTGGACCACCAGCCAGCTAAGAGATGTTCACACACACACACACACACACACACACACACACACACACACACACACACACACACACACACACACACACACACACACACACACACACACACACAGCTGTTCTCACACTTTTTTTTTCTTCTCTTTTTTTTTCCGCCAGCCTTGTGTGCGCAAAATGCGTCACTGTGCCAGTTCACTGTGGGTTATGGGGAGATTTATATGCATTTGTATTGCAATTTATACATTATTACAGTCTTTTTTTCAAACACACTTACTTTGATGTGTGATATTTTAGGTTCTCTGTAAGATAAAAGGATAAAAATTTGTCACGAGCTGGGGGAGAGTGTAATTAAACATTACATTATATAAAAGCAAATTCTCGGGACTATCGGGCCTGGCGGGGAACGACATTGGGATTTTCTCGGGACTATCGGGGGAGGCGGGGAATGAGTTAAAGTGATCCCTGACTAATACGACAAATATGCCTTAATACATTATAATTGTCCTCTATAACTACAATGTCAAATTAAAAACACCTTCAATATTTTATTTCTTCAAGAAATAGCTAATCTTTCACTCAACAGGGGAAATGCCTGTCGCAAGTTGATGATGTCATAAATGTCATGTGTGATCTAACCCTATGGAAGTTATGGCATGCATGTGCAAAAAACACATTTGAAATATTGAGTTGATGCTCATATTAACCATATGAAGTATTAAGTTTGTTTTTATTTGCACATGCATGCCATAAATTCCATAGGGATAGATCACACATGACATTTATGACATCATCAACTTGCGACGGGCATTTCCCCTGTTGAGTGAAAGATTAGCTATTTCTTGAAGAAATAAACTATTGAAGGTGTTTTTAATTTTACATTGTAGTTATAGAGGACAATTATAATGTATTAAGGCATATTTGTCGTATTAGTCAGGGATCACTTTAAAACAATCATAACTCTTGACAGGAATGGGCTAGAGACTTACTTTTTTTTCCTAAATGCTCAGAAATATATGCTCTACAAGCCTGGGGCCGGATCCGGCCCGCGGGCCGTATGTTTGACATCCCTGGTCTATTCCATCCGACATGGCAAGAGTCTCTCCTGCAAGAGTGCTTCGCACCACACGTCTGATCCTCCTTGATTGCCAACATAGAGGAGAAAACATCCCGTTGTCACCCATGAGAGTGATCAATGTCCCCCCTTGTGTACCTCCATCTGGCAAGTTTCCCAGCGAAGCATCACTGAAAACAGTCAAGTTCAAAGCATCGTTATTACCTAAATGTTGAAATTTCAGAGTAACCTTATCAGCTTTTAGTTTATGAATCACCTTATTAGCATCATGGATGGACTGCACAATAGCATTTTTTAGAATGGATGCCAAAATAGAAACATCAAACATAACATCAGGCCTGGTCTGTTTTGCAACCCAAAGTATTTGTCCCATTTTTGACCTAAGCTGCTCTTGTTCTGTCTCGGTAAGAGGTGAATCTCTTTGTATACCACATGCTGGTTGCATGTGGATGGGTTGCATGTTTTCAATATAGCAGTGCTGATGCATCTCTATTACACCATTAACAGTTACAATATCCATTCCCACATAACAGAAATTCTCATGTTCCTCACGTCCCACATGGAACGCAGACTTCAGTCGAGGAATCACATCATTTACAAAGTGTTGTATGCCTGCCCACAGAAAATCATCTACATGACATGCAAGTACACCTTTAACTTTGCAGTGTTCATCTAACCAATAAAACACTGCGGGATTCACTTGGGACACTTTACCACCTGTACCCAGCATGATATCTTTCACCATGTTGTACCAATGAAGTGATGCATCAGCTACTGTAGACCATAAACACATTTCTTTAGTTTCCATAGAATCCCTTTACTGTCTGCTTCTGGGGGTGGACAAATATAAATGTCCCTTGACAACTCCATACCCTGCAAAAAAAAAGCAGATTTAATGTCCATAGAATGGATTTGCCACTGATTTTGACAAATCACAGTTAGCAATAACCTTAGGGATTCCGAGGCACAGGTTGGTGAATCTTTCTGTAGCTGTTGAATATCATGCTCTTCAAAACCCCTGGCTACAAGTCTAGCTTTGGGCACAATACCCTTGTCAGTTTCTTTTAGACTACAAACCCATCGGGTGGAAACACACTTTTGGCCTGCATCTACAACTTCTTCAAAAACATAATTATTGTTCCAGTTTTTTTATATCTTCCTGTTTAGCTGCATCAAATGATACATCATTTAGTACATCAGCATCCCTGACTTCTGATTCAATACTGAGACTATTAACTCATTTTGTGCTCCAGACATGAACGGGTTAAAATGTCCAGCGTGCCTCTCGCAGGCTCCATCCGCGGCCAGTCTCTTATTTTGAAGGCCAGAAGTCGATTGCGTAAACACTTCCTGTTTGACGTCATGACGTCATTCACCGGAAGCGATCGTCATCCACATGCGATTGTGTAATGGCCGACCGTTGCCTTTCAACATGTGTTTTTGTAGCGAGAATCTAATGCCATCCTTGGCTTCTAAAGTGTTTTTTGGAGATAATGGACATTAAAGATGAGATCGGCCGTCGGCCTCCATGTTAAGGGATTACTATTTTGTGCACGTGCATCCGTGATGATGATGAATCGGCGAGTCCAATCGTGCCAGGACTTTCCAACGGACCGTAGGGTAAGAACGCCAGCGTTACTCTATATACAGTATTTTACGCGATTTTATACTCAGGATCGGCACTCTAAATACTCGGGTATTTTTCGCGAGTATACTCGGGATCGGCTACAAATAACACGGACATATCAACTGCCTCCTTTTGACCAGGACTTCCATCAGTTTAGATATGTTGCAGGTTATACCAATTTTTGTACTGTCCTGTGGCTTTGCCTGCTCTGCCTAGAACTTTAGCTCTACATGAAACACCTTCATCTCTTTTCATAAAGGTTACAGTCTGTCCTGTTTTCAACTTTACACTTGCAGAAAGAACAGAGTTATCATCATCACAAACAGTGTGCTCCATGTCATTTTGAGTCACTAGTGAACGTGCCCCTTCTCCTGTATTAGACTCTCTGTCACTCTCCTGTTCATTTTCAGTGTCTGTGTTTTGTTCACTATGTGAGCTACCTGTGGCTCTGTTCACAACACTTGCACTTTCATCCTGCCCAGTGTCTGCTGCACGGTTTTGTACATCTTTCTCACTGTTTGTTTCACTGTGTACCTCAACTTGTACATTATCCTGATCATGTGTGTGTACCTTATTAAGTCTTAAGTGATGGACTCTAACAAGGATACCTCCATGTCTTACAAATACAACAGCTCCATCTTGACCAATTACTACTCCTGGTCCCTTCCACTCTGCACTGGCAGCTCTTTTGTAATAGACTTTGTCTCCTGTCTCATATTTTTCATCTGTAGGTCTGAGCTGCTTACGTAGTGCTCTCCTAATCCTCTCTGAACATTCAGATTCAGTGAAAGCCTTCCTAGAGGCATGCAACGCTGATATGTGTTGCCCTACCCTTGCACTCACTGTAGTGCCCTCCAGAGCAGGTAGCTTATCAACTAATACACTAGGAAGGTTAGGATTTTGACCAAATACCAGTTGATGTGGACTATAACCATGAACACTGTGCATACAGTTCTTAACCATAAGGGCCCAGTCCAGGGCAGTGTACCAGTCACATCCGTTTTCCTTTTTCACCTTGAGGATGATGTCCGTGAGAGACGCATTGTGCCTCTCAAGAAGTCCATTAGACCAGGGACTATATCCTGCTGTTGTCCTCGTCTCAATGTTGAAGTTTTCTGCCATGTCTCTGAACTCTTCATTATTGAACTCGCCGCCATTGTCGCTGTACAGAATCCGCGGGGGTCCGTGAACACTTATCCATGTGTGGATGAGGGAGTTGACAATCTCAGAGGCCTTCTTTGTCTAAACAATGCTTCCTGCACTGAAGCGTGTAAATTGGTCAATCACATGTAGGTACCATACCCCTGGTTCCAACTCATGCAGGTCCACTGCCACTGTTTCATTGTACTCTGAAGCTAGAGGCAGTCCTACAGCTGGCTTAGGCTTCGTTTTGCTCTCTGACATGTCGCAGTCATGTACTATTTGTTGCAAAATAGTGAGGCAGTCCTTGTCTTTGTTACCAGAGCTTTGAATTAGCCTCTGCAGCCTTTCTGCCGAAGCGTGGCCAAACTGCTTGTGAAGCTTGAGAAGGACTTTGCGCTTTTCACCTGGGGACATGTTCTCTGTCACTGTCAGGGCTTCATCTTCAGCTGTCGCTGCAAGTATCATGTCATATTTTATTTGTCTCCTTGTGTTGTCCTTGTCTCTGATGTCCACACAGTAGTGTCCTGAGCTGGTGAACTCAAGGGAAAATTCCAGTTGTCCGGTGTCCCAGTTGGGCGAACAGACTGTAATTATTGTCCACGACATTGCAAGCGGCGCGAAGGCCAGCGGACCTTGGTCCTGCTCTTCGCGCCCGAGCGCCGCAGGCGCGAGTGCCCGCGAAGAGCGGGCCAGGGCGCGAGTTACAAAGCCGTGGTGAATGCAATCGTTCTATTTATGCCCGCGCACGATAAACGCATAAATGGGATGAAGATCGCTTGCTTTACAGTCTGTTCGCCCAACTGGGACACCAGACAACTGGGACTAGCCCGAACTCAAGGGGTATCTGTTGCTGTCTTCTTTAGCTTATTTTCCTGTTCTTGACTGAGACGAATTAGCATAACTGTCAAGCCATTTCTCCCCACATACTGTACGAGTGCAGGCAGTGTCTATGATGGCTGATCCCAGGGATTCAGTCATGAAAATGTCAGAAATCGGGTCATTTGTTAACAACGTGATGATTACTTCATCCACATTTTCGTCTTCAGTTAATCTTACTTGTTCGTTCTTCTTGTGGGGGCAGTCTTTAGCCCAATGAAATGTGCTTTGACACACTGCACATCTTGAACGCCTACCAAACTTGTCCAATGGGTTGGTGCCCGGCAACGGTGTCTTTTGTTGAGCATTTTGAAACGTCGTGTTCCGTTTTCCTCTCCCTTGTCGTTGTTCTGTGAAGAAAGCTGCATCCTGATTCAGTTGTATTCTGTTTGACGAGCCTGCCGTTTTACCTCCAAAGATCCGCCGAGTGCCGACTTCATCGATGAAAACGTTAGCTCTGGGCATGCCGTTAATGCAAGCTGTCTGTTTTTCTCGTCGAGACAGGCTGTATCTAGTAGCTTGAAAGCTAATACGGCATCCGGGAGCGTCATGTCATACTTTTTTATCCGGTTGTATCGCTGTTCAAAGTCAATTATGTAGTCTGCCATGGAAACTGAACTGTCTTTTGTCAAACGATCAAACTCGGAATACGCTTCGTACGCCCGGTCCTTTTCCTCCAGCTGAAACACACCGCCCAGCTTCGCTAATAAAGTGTCCATACTGTCGTCAACAACACACTCGTTTCCCTCTATATTCACATCTGAATCCCCAGCGCGTACTGATACTCATGCGTATAGACCCACAGTGTGAGCCGTAATGTGTGCAATAAAGTAGCAGTGTAAGTTAACAATACCGGTGTTATAAAAAGCATTACCGCCCAAGCCTAGTTCACAGGTCAGGCCTTGTTCAACAGTTACGTGTGAACCATGACAATAATATAGACCCAAGTTGTGTATGCATATTAAAGTCTTTATTTCTTTGACAATCACCAAGCCATAAGTAATTCTTATCTTCTCCCACCATACTAGGCTCTACGTTGTATTTGACGTCGTCCCAAGGGGAGATGTGGCGCTATGACATTACCTGTAACTCCTGGTTGAAGATGGCTCCCATGAATGAAAGTCACAGTTTCATGAGTAAGATCCACACACTATGGCATTCAATTCAACAAAAGTTAGTCAGGCGCTGCTCCTTAATGCATATTTCTAATTAACCTAACTAACAATTTTCAAAAAATGTATTTTTTTTTGTGCGTGGAAATGTCATTTGACATTTTTAAAAATGTGTAATTTTTGCTAAACACTTTTTTATTTATATTACTCCTAGAGATTTTGTTCAAACATCTCTATAGACCTGTGATCAAGACAGATCTGTAAGAGTTTTCGTTTTCCCTCCTGATTCATTGGCAAACATTGGCTTCCATTATGTTGTCTCAAATCATAAACACAGCGTGCGATTGCCATGACATTTGGCACACACATTCCCACTTCAAACCCATTTAGGCCTAAAATTATTTAATGCTTTAACTATTGAAAACTAGCAGATCTACACGCTCACAACGCGGCACAGAGTGCCGTGCTGCAAGCTTGTAGATCTGCTATCTTTGAATATATCTTTTTAAAAGCGAACATTTGTAACTCAAATATTTTCTTTGGTTGGTCCCTGGAACAACCTACTTTGAGATTGGTTTGGGGGTCCACGGCAAAATGCATGTAATTTTGGGGTCCTTGACATGAGAAAGTTTGGGAACCACTGATTTAGAAAAGGATTTATAGAATCGGGTGAAAAATATTCAAAGACACATTTAATAGCAGATCTACAAGCTCGCAGTGGTGCCACGCCGTGAGCTTGTATATCTGTTATTTTTTCATAGTTAAAGCGTAACATAATGGTTAAAGTGGTTCAAATCTAAAGTGACTTGATTTGCGTTCAGGCCTAAATGGATTACATTTTACAACATTTTGCGGATGACGTATTTTTCTCTCTGCTTAATCCCACGTAGGCCTGGTGACGCTGGGCGGCTATGTGTATGCAGTGGTCGGCAAGAAGGACTCTATGGAGCGCTACGACCCCAGCACCAACACCTGGCAGATCATCAAGTGTACTGGGTTGGCCAAACACTGTCATTCCGAACGGACTTCTGTGGTCGCGCTAGATGGACTGCTCTATTTCATTGGTATGGAACAGGTCTCCTATAGGGTGACTACCCGTCCCCGCATCCTCACAGGACAGTCCCGAACAAATGGCACAATGTCACGCAAATGAAAGATATGGAAAGAAGAAATTATCTTACAATAAATGCGAGAAGTCTCTGTGAGTCTGTCTGTCTGTCTGTCTGTAAACCGCGTATCTTGAGAACCGTTTGTTCCAACGGCTTCAGATTCGGCACGCGCGTTCCCCGCCGCAGCGCGGAGTGCAGTGCCGGGCCTCGGCCCGACCTGATTCACGGTTTTCCCGAACCGGCGCGAAACGCTCGGAATCTCCGTATGCGGAGATGATTGTTGACATCAGGCTGTTTCTGAGGAAACCGGCGCAAGCGCTGACTCATTGTGACATCACATCATAAACGCCACATGAGTCAACAAAAAATGCCATGGTTACCGGCGCGAAACGTTCGGAATCTCTGTATGCGGAGATGATTGTTGACATCAGGCTGTTTCTGAGGAAACCGGCGCAAGCGCTGACTCATTGTGACATCACATCATAAAAGGCTCTGACATCACGTACGCCACATGTGTCAACAAAAAACTCTATTTATGGGCATAAATGGACACAGGCAAACAGATGGTCAAAATGGGTCCTACAGAGATCTCCATATATGGGCATAAAATGGACGTAGACAGACAGATATCTCTATATATGGGCATAAATGGACACACGCAAACAGATCCTATGACAACAGGTATAATGGGATTTGCATTAAAGGCGGGGCATTCATTTCCTATTTACATTGTTCCTGAGTTGGCCAGATCGCGACTGCGGCGGCCGAGCTTCTAGAAATTATAATACTAATTGTGATGTCAGCGTGACGTAAAACGAATATGTGCCCATATATGGAGATCTCTGTATTTCTCAGTCCTTGTCCCCTTTTATGGGCATATTGGTTCTACAAAAAAATGATGTTTCGTACAACTGTACATCATGCAAGTACAGTAACGGCAGGGGAAGTAGCTAAGAACATAGGCAAAGATCTGAGCTATCTGCGTGTGAAAGTGGAGTCTGTAGAACCAACCATGTGCTGTGTAAAACGAATTCACTAACTTCTAGTTAGTGTCTCTATGTCCTTTTGAAACAAAGGGGTTGTTTGGAGGTGGTCACCCTATTATTACATGTCATCCTTTTCATGTTGACACTGAATAATTAAGTGTGTGTGTGTGTGTGTGTGTGTGTGTGCGTGTGCACGTGCGCCTGTCCGTCTGTTTGTCCGACTGTGCCCTAGATGTCCCTCGCGGACACCCACCTGAAGACATCCAGGTGGTCAAGTACGATCTTGAAACATCTGTGTGGACAGAAGTCGCGCCTACGCAGATTGCCCGTTATCAACCAGCTGTCTGTACCCTGAATGGAAAGATCTACCTTATAGGTACTGTATCATACCTGTTCTTAAAGATTACTATACACTAGGTCAGGGTTCCCCACCTCAACATTGTATCATTTAGACCAAGGCCAATTCTAAAAACGCCTTCTAAGTCCTCCTGACCTAAGTTTTCTGAAAAACTTCAAATATTTATTCAAACATAAAAATAAAATAATTGCGACCGTCAGGTCGCAGTTACTATCAAAACCTCGACCAGCTGTCCGAGTGTCCGTCAGTCTGTGAGTCAGTCTGTGAGTCAGTCTGTGAGTCTGTCACGTCACACGTCACACTTTTGCCCTGCTCATATCTCCGCAACCGTTGCCCCGATCCATGCCAAATTTTGCACACACTCCCCTTGCCTGCCAAACCACAACCCCATCAATTCTCACATGCCCCTCTTCTAGCGCCACCATGAGGCCGATTCTTGCAAAACACATTTTTGGACACTACTCCTACAGATTTTGCCCTAAAATCACGCAAATCGGTACACAGTATGTCTACACTCATCTCATCAACATTGATCTGTCCCATATAGCGCCACCATCAGGCCCATTTTTTCAAACACATTTTTGGACACTGCTCCTACACATTTTGGCCTAAAATCACGCTGCGACCTGGCGGTCGCTTATCTCCCGATTAGGGAGTCTTACTGGTATTCTGTATAAATATGTTGCTATACTGTACATAGCAACAACAACACAAAAATGAATCGAATAGAGCCCACTGACATTCTCTATCCTGCTCATTCTTATTGATCAAATAGGTGGCGAATTTGCGGAAAACACAATGGACTGCTACAACCCGAAGACGGACCAGTGGAGCGTGTGTGCCTCCATGAAAGAGCCACGCTGTAACCCTGGGGTGGTGGTGGTGGATGGGAAGATCTACGTTCTAGGAGGGGTGGAAGGAGGATACGAGAGCATGCTAGAAGAGAACCAAGCATACGACCAGTAAGACACTGCTGGAGTCCTGTCACCATCCTCATGATATTTGATGATTAATAGACCTTTTGTCAGCCTTCTGATTGGTCCCTGAGACTCCCTGACTGGCCAACCAGAAAAAACATTCACTTTTTGCTATCGGGGGTGGAGTTTGTGCAGTGGAGAATGTTGCTTCAGCCTTTCAAAAACTGTCCGCAGTGCAGAGCACGGCAATCGCCCGGTACGGCCGCGGCAGTAGGGGGCGATCTCGCTCATCATAATGAATAAGCTTCAACAAACTAGTTCACATGGACCTTATCAATGGTCTAACTAGTTACGATTGGGTACATATATTTTAAATGGGCAGAATTACGTGTATGTGAGGAGAACAGATTATAGTTCTCCTCTTCCTACCCAAGATTCAATGCGCTTTCTATTGCTATTTCTATTCTCTCTCTGATCCAGAGGATTAAACTAATTAAAACATATATTTTCGGGGGGAAACTACTGTTTTGCTATGTAATTACTGGACCCTTTTCTTCCCTTTTTATTAATATCACGTAGATGTGTTTTTTTTGGTACTTTATATAGCTGTAATGAGGCTATGAACAAAAAAAAAATCCCATCCACTTCCACTATAAAAGAATCTGCAATAGTGATTCTGTCCCACTGGGATTAAACACATTAAAACATATATTTTCGGGGAAACCCCCTGTTTTGCAATGTAACTACTGTACCTTTGTCTTCCCTTTTTATTAATATCACCTAGATGTTTTTCCTTTGGTACTTTATATAGCTGTAATGAGGCTATGAAAACATAAAAAAATCCCATTCACTGCCACTATAAAAACAATCTGCCCAGGGAAAATGTCCCATCATAGTAACAGGGCAGAATGGGGCGGGATTTGCAAACTAGTCTATTGTCATACAAACAATAGGGCTGGGCGATTAATCGATTTTTAATCGAAATCCTTCAGGACTCTAATGATCCACAGCCCAGTCCTCCTAAGACACGACAAGGTTCTGCAATATAATAAGCCCAAGTCCGACAAAAAATCGGAAATCAACTAAAATCTGGATTTTATTTTTAGGCCAAAACAAACAGCCCTAACAAATAATTGCGATTTGCGACTGAATTGTCTTTTTGATATTGAACACTGGAACTTAACACAACACTAACCTAAGACAATAATTTGATATCAAATAAAATGTATCAATGTTTCAACATGGTGGCGATTATGCGGAAGTAATTGAGATTTCTCTCACGACTATTGGTCTCTCTCTCCGTGCAGGTTTTCCAACAGCATTGAGCGCTACTGTGAAGAGACCGACTCGTGGGAGATCGTGGGACAGATGCCAACCTCTCGCTACAGTGCTCGCTATGCTCTCAACTGCGTGTCTTTCAGGCTGAGGGACGACTTCCCATATCCAGCTGCTGATGATGATGATGACGACGACGATGATGAGGAGGTGGTTGATAGTGACTCCGACGATGGCATACCATGGTTCATGGCATAGGGTATGCCATGAACCATGGCATACCCTATGGCAGGGCAGTTCCGTAGAAATGCGGGGCCCTGTGCGAAGTCCTGTGCGATTCAACTTCAACTGTGGAGATTCAACTTCAATGAGTAACCATGGCAAACTGTCAACTGCCCGTATGTCTTGATAATTGGTAAAACAAACTTTTGGCCTATTTGTGGAGATAAGCGACCAACGGTCGCTTATCTCCCGATTAGGGAGTCTTACTGGTGATATCACTGGCATCGCCAGTGGTGATGCCAGTGGTGAGCGCACCTCATGGCACGCTCTGCTGGCGCCAGGGCTCCAGGGTGCGAGCTATTAGGTCGCATATGCGACTTAATTTCATAAAGTGCGAGTTAAAATTCAACCAGGTCGCGCTGGTGCGAGTTGAAAAAAAAGAGGGGAAAAAATCCTCAATCGAGGATCGCCTGACGCCTCTCTCTCTCTCTCTCTCTCGCTCCGTCTCTCTCTCTCCCTGGCTGCCTGCCTGCAGAGCCTATGCTCGGCCCCTCCCCTTCTCTTTCTCTTTCACTCACATACATTACACACACAGTACTACACACAAACTTTAGCGTTGGTCCGGTGGTGGGTCACACACGCAGACAGACAGACAGACAGACAGACAGACAGACAGACAGACAGACTCTCTCTCTCTCTCTCTCTCTCTCTCTCTCTCTCGCTCACATTGGATAGATATCACATACTAACCTTTCTTTGTATAACCATGCTTTTTTCTGTTGTCATCTCAAACTGGATAATCTATAATCCACAGGTTGTTTGTTTGCTATTAGATTAGATATTGATTAGCAATCGCTCGTGGATGTTCAAGGGAACGCAGCTGCAGACCCCCGCAGCTCATGGATATCCATGGTAGACAGGATGTCCACCAGTGGCAGGACGTGACGTCACACCTCCACAAGGCAGAGACGACGCACTTTTTCTTTTATGTTCTCCTCAAAATGTGTATTTTACAGCGTGGATGGGGTGCTGAGAGGTTTGCCACTCTCGAGAATACACTTTCAACAACACAAAACAACCTTTGTTTTTGTGAGTTGCGACGTAGTCTAGTTTATTTTGACTAGAGTGTAGCGCTGGTAGGGCAGTGGAATTCCTGGCCCTGTGTTAGAGGCTGCTTCCTTGCAGAGCGTGAGGGAGACCCTGGACGGACCAGTCCAGAGCTGCTAACCCTGCAGCGTTGTTCGTCTTCATGTTTCGAAGTAACACATGGATTTAAAAGGCTTTACACCAGGGGTCTTCAACAGGGGGTCCGCGACTCCTAGGGGGTCCGTGGGGATACTGGGGTCCCCGAAATTGTTGAATAATAATAATAATAATTATGGTAATAATAATTATATTAATAATATTATTCGTTCCCTTTCCTGTTGTACCTTGCTCTTACTGTACTTACTGTACTGTTCTTGTTTTTTCTTTTTATCTTTTTCATACTTCTCTGTAACTTTGTAAATAACCTTATACTGCTGTGCTGCCTCTGGGCAACACATTTTCCCCCTTGGGATAATAAAGGTATCTATCTAATCTATCTATAATAATAATTATTAAAAAATCTATATCTGTATTGTATTTTTAAAAAGAAAGAAAAAATATTATTTTGCTTTAAAAATAAAATATCTGCCTCTTTTGAATAGCTTGTATGTATGAATATTGTGTTATTGGCAGATTGTTAGTGATAGATTGATAGTATTGACATTGGTTGTCAGTTATAAATGGCAGTGGTACATGCATGTTTAAAATAAAAGCATGAATCTATTCTTTTAATAGCATATTATTGAATGCACAATATGTTTATACACATGAAACACAATGGTATATGTAAAATTAAGAGAACACTCAGGAGAACAAGGCTGCAGTTCTGTTCAGTTTAATCCAAACTTGTGCACAGATGAAATATACAGCAGTATGACTGACGGCTAGTCTCTGAGCTACTGCCATCTGCTGGTAGAATACTAATGCAGTATGTGTCAGATCTGTCTACATTACAGTATACTATACAATATGTTAGCCCCACGGTTTGGGGGTCCCTGGCCTGAAAACGTTGAAGACCCCTGCTTTACACAATACGGAGAAGTTAGCAGTTAAAGATCTAACTATAAGTGACAGAATCACACACACACACACACACACACACCCACCTACATAGCCATCAAAAACATTATCAGAACATTAATATTGGACCCTTCAGAATTTCTTTTCACAATCATTAATTCACAATCATATTTAACTAACATTAACTGAATTAACATACGTTTATTACACACCTTTCTAAAATCTCAGTGCATGTTTTTTTTTTAAATATTACGTTTACATAAAAGTGTTAGCCACAGCACCTTCCTGTGGGGGGGGACCACACACACAATGTTTTTGATGAGAAATGAATGATTGCCAGTCCAAACACAGTAAAGTCATAGTCAAAACTTTATTTAAAGTTCTCCTCAGAAAATGTAAAAGAAAAATTATAATTATAATAAAAAATATAATTACATCACATTGACTTGTCCAGGATTAAAGCAAGAATAGATTTGTGGCCCTGAAAGATTGTCTGTGAGGAAATGTGTACTATGTATTGAATTAAGTAATAAATGGATTTCAAACGGTTGTGTCCAATCAGGCATTGTGCTTGTTTACAGCTTCCAAGACTTAATACTAAAGCCTGTTTTCATGCTCCCATACATTGAAACAGCTTCCCGGTCTCATCTTTGATAAGTCGTCATGAAGCCAAAGACAGCTAATGATGAAAATGTAATTATTGATAGAGAATTTAATTACTTAACAGCACAATTGATTTTAAAGTTACCTTGATCTGATACTTTGAAAACAATGTTCACAACTCAACAGCCTCTGTCATCCTGCAGATGAAGATGAAGGTGAAAGGGCTCACAACTAAGTAGAAGTGGATTTAGACAATTTTCAACATTGCCTGGGGTACCAAACAACTTTGTGCCCTATTCTCCATCGTTGAAAACCTCTTCCACAGAAACCTTCCCAAGTAAAATAGCCAGTGTCAAGACAAAGATTACTTTATGGCAGTCATTAAGTATCTTAAAGAAGTGCCATTAAAGTATGTCAATAAGCTGTCCTAAGTGTACATCTGTTTTGTTTTCTGTGCTTTGTCTATAATTTTTGTTTACTACTAGAGACACTGTACCTACTGTACAAAACCTTTTTTAGTGGTGCACCATGAAAGTATGCTCATCCAGGTTTAGCATGAGGTGTACCACCAAAACTGTCTTACCTCTGGGAGCATGACAACGAAGACAAAATCCAGCAGTAGCACTGCTCTTTCCCATTGCAATTACTATAGATTTAAAATCTGTTATTTGGGGCTATATCACCTTGGTAATAAAGCAAAACATATATTCGAGGGGCCATAACTTTATTTAGTAAGTCATTGTAGAGTATTAATTTCACCTATTAACGGTTCGAACTGATATTTTTGTCATATGATTTTGAAGGAAAACTATTGTTCCCTTACAGATACAATCATCTGCAGGTGCAAGCTCTCATGCCGGGACACAGGACATTACTTTGCCCATCTTGTACTAAAACTATAGTGCGTAAAGAGGACATGGTATCACATTTGACTGCATGTCGTAATAACCAAACTATCATGCCACGTGACTCAAGTTCAGTGGTCCAACCCACATCAGTGCCACCTTCACCTGCATCAGTATTAACTTTGGACCATCAATATACACTCAATTCCTCAGTGTATCCCCAGTCCACCAATCACACCTTCAGAGTTGATACCCACATCAGTGCCTCCTGCCTCATCATCCTCATATTTGCATCAGTATTGAGTTTGGAATATCAATATACAGGCCACGGGATTGGTCCACACATACACATTTCAGATGAGATTCAGTTGTAATGTCTTGTCCTCTCATGCTTTCTTTGTATTGTACTCCTAAGTTCTTTTTGTACAGAACAATGGAGCAAAGGGGACACTTCACTGATTTTAAAAGATCTCACACGTGAAGATGGCAACTCTGAAGGTGTAATTGTGGTGGACTGGGGAATCGAGTATACGCTGTCAATAAATGTAGTCGTGGTTTATCTGTGCCGATACATGTACGGCGTAAAGCATGGGGAAAACATGTGACGAAATGTGAATTGGAGGACTGTCCTCAGTGTTAGTTGCTTTGCACAACGGAGTGGCCAGTACAGTACGTGACCATATCTGGTCACGTGATTACTGCAGCAACACTATTACTGAGGAACCACAATGTCCTTGAGGAAAAGCTGGAATGCTGGTTCTGCCGTTTCTAAGGTCTACAGTAGTTCTCCAGCAGCAAACTTGCCACTCATCAGCCGGCGCCGAGCTTGAGCTGGCGTTTAATGGTCTTCATACTCGGGAAACAGAAGCCCCAGTTCTTCTTCTTGTCATCCGGTTGGTGGTAAAGGATGACATCAGTGAGACCCTCTGTGTTTAAGAAAGGGTGGGATGGAGAAAGGATTTGCAACAGTATGAATGAATTAAATATCATGGTATATGACCAATAATTCTAATACATAGCCGTGTGTGGAGGAGCAAAATGCCTGAATCAATATAAAGTGCCATATGTTAATTATTTATTTGTGTGTCTGGCTGCATCACAGCCCATCCCTTATGGGATTATTCAGATCATTTAAATAACAGTTTTTCCAGTGCCAACATGCTGACACAAAAATAAATAAACAAAATAAATAAATACTGCATACTTCTGATCAAATGTACATAAATAGTACATTAATAGTCCCATTAACATTAACGAGAGTGTGTGTTGTGTATGGTGAATTGGACTGATGCGTTAGAAACCAGTTGGCTCTTTACCTGCAACATAGATCTGGTCTAGTTTCTCAGCAACCTTCTGAGGCAGCCCAGCCTCCAACAGAGCGGATTACTACAACAGCTCGGGCGTCTCCATTGGTTCCTGCTCCTCTGTGCCCCCGTTCCTGATAACATGCTCTGTAGCCATGTCGTCACATCTGTGTGGAGAGGATGAGATTAGAAGAAACAGAGGGAAACAAAGATTTGAAGCAAATAAACACTCATTACAAACCAAGCAGAGGGGTTCCACAACACAGTGGTTTAACCAGTGGTCCTTGAGGGGGTTCCAGGTGGTCCCCAGCTAAATGATGTTGAGTTAGTAACCAAATGGACCCTTGTAGATCTATTAGGGACCGTACCTATGTTCCCCAGGTTCTATGTTCCCCACTTTCTTACCACCTAACCTTACCCCTAACCATAACCTCACTAAACTAATGCTGTGAGGTGGGGAACATAGAACCTGGGGAACATAGAACCTGGGGAACATAGGTTGGACCCCGATCTATTATATTTGCAACGCTTTCATTTTATGCTTTAAAGAGTAAAAATATTGTATAATTGATTTACAATTAGTCCACACAATTAGAAAATGTAGAATAATTTTGATCAACGTTTGTCTGTTATCTCTCCTATGGCACATCGATACAGAATGGAATTGTGGACAAAATCTTATCCAACAACAACAAATATTCTAAGTTTTGGTTCCGAGAGGCAACATCTCATCAAACGGGTGTCCGTGGCTCAAATCAAATTCTGAATAAATAATGGTCCCTGATGTGAAAAGGGTTGAAAACCAATGCCACAACAGATAAGCCTGCACACCCAACGTGTGCAGATTGGCACCACTGATCTTATTCAGTTTTTGAAGCAGGATGATCCACGTTCAAATACAGTATCATTCATGAGTCTGGATCGATCGATATGTGAATAATGAACACAGTACAAGCTAACGCTAGCCTAGCTCTGGTCCATAGCGTAACGCGATGGACCAGAGCTAACGCTAGCCTAGCTTGCTAACAGAGCTAACAGAGCTACCCTAGACCCTTAATAAATTCACCCGGTGTTGGTGTGAGAAGTGTGCAGATTGGCACCACTGATCTTATTCAGTTTTTGAAGCAGGATGATCCACGTTCAAATACAGTATCATTCATGAGTCTGGATCGATCGATATGTGAATAATGAACACAGTACAAGCTAACGCTAGCCTAGCTCTAGAGCTAACGCTAGCCTAGCTTGCTAACAGAGCTAACAGAGCTACCCTAGACCGTTAATAAATTAACCCGGTGTTGGTGTGAACCATAGAGTATGGTGTGAACAGCAGATCAAGTTACGCGGCCGTTTCCTTCCTCAAAAAAAGATAATTAATAGACTATTTATGTTGTCTTACCGTCGGGGTTATCTCCCTCCATTCATTCTGCTCGCTGCTGGATGCTTGATGGTGAAATGGGAGAGTGTTTACAAGTCTTCGGTGCTTAACCCAGTTGCTTTTTTGATACACTCGGACTGAAAGACCTGCCCGCGAAAAATACTCTTACACCCATAGAGTTATAATAAGTATAAATATAATAAGCATAATAAGCATAATAACTAAGCAATAAGTATAATAAGCAAGTATAAATATAATTATTATAATAAATATAATAAAATCCAGACGCTTGTTGTGAGGTCACTTCCTGCCACTCATGGACATCCTGTCTACCATGGATATCCATGAGCTGGGGGGTCTGCAGCTGCGTCCCCCTCTGGATGTTTCCACCGTTGGTTACATTAACCTACTGTTACGTTAAAACAGCTGTGTGACTTGTTAAGTTCCTCAGTGCCCAAAATGCGCTTCTCACTTCATAGCCAATTAGCTCAAATGAACGGCAGCTGTAAACTTTTCTGTCTTTGGTGTCTCGTGTGTGTGTGTGTGTGTGTGTGTGTGTGTGTGTGCGTGTGTGTGTGTGTGTGTGTGTGTGTGTGTGTGTGTGTGTGTGTGTGTGTGTGTGTGTGTGTGTGTGTGTGTGTGTGTGTGTGTGTGTGTGTGTCTCCAAGTGAACGTTTTCTGTTGATCAAGCAGCTTACTTCCCAGTATCTCACTCTAAAACCATAAGGACAATTTCATTTTTCCATCCTGCATGAAAGCAGGCCTATTGCATTTAGTCTACGTTGTGCAAGTTGAAATTCATAGTTCTATATTGCCTTTGTTAGCCGAGATATTCTTTCTTGAATTAATGTCTTTAGTTTGCAAATATTGAAAAAATATATCAAGTTTGGGTCATTGTCAATCTTTACATCAAGGCAAATTGAAATGGCTTATGGTATGGAAATGAACACAACTGTCATCAGTATAATAAGGCTATGTATTAATACCACGCTAATACGCTATACAAAGAAAAATATGGTGCTACCTAATTTCTGATGGTGCTACTTAATTAAAACGTAGGTGGCACCAGTGCTACCTGTGAAAAAGTTAGTCTGGAGCCCTGGCTGGCGCACAAGCAGGCCATACATGGCCTACTTGTGCACAAGGCGCAAGTTGGCACCTCGACAGAGTGCAGTTTTAGTTATTATTATAAGGCTGGCAGAGCGGTTTTGCACTCTATGAAGTACTGGCGCAGCGGCACCTCTGCATTCAGTCTCATAGTTCCTTTAGAAGATAGCGGTAAAGTGGGTTCCAGACGATACGCGGTCACCGCCTCCTAGTAATTAATTTTCAATGAGAGGCGGGCGGCTATTTCTGCCGCGCAGCGACGTTTTGAGGTGGCGAGCGGGCGCAGTCCCGTGAAAATCCCTGCGAGCGTGCTCGTTTGTGCATGCGTACATGGGCAGTGAGAGATGGATTGTGTTCATCTTTGTGAAATACCGTGTTGCGTTTACTCACTGTGCAAGTGTGTTTGTGTCTCACCGCGGTGCGGTAACCGCTGACCCAAGCGGCAGCCATAGCGGTGACCGTGTATCGTGTGGAAGGCACTTCTGGCCTGAGCTCTCACACACTGGCACACAGTGGTAAACATTTAGGCTGCCTGCTCAAGACAAACACCATAGTATGGTCAATTTAAGTACCTTCCACACGATACGCAGCTGCCGCTTGGGTCAGCGGTTACCGCACTGCGGTGAGACACAAGCACACTCGCTCAGTGAGTAAACGCCACGCAGTATTTCACAAAGATGAACACAATCTCTCACCGCCCGCATATGCATGCACAAGCGAGCATGCTCGCGGGGATTTCACGGGACCGCGCCCGCTCGCCTCGCCGCCCCAAAACTTCTCCACACAGCCAAAATAGCCTCCCGCCTCCCATTGAAAATGAATTACTAGGAGGCGGTGACCGTGTATTGTCTGGAAGGCACTTTATTCTTCGAAATTCGGATGGGCAATTAATTTAATATTTGGCAGTCAATCTATAAAATTACTAATCATTACATCAATTTTTATAAAAAGTATTTATGTATTTTCAAAATACAAAATACGTATTTGAATCTTAAATACATTTCTCTGGCCTGTATTTATATTTTGTATTTTGATACATTTTTTGACCCAGTATTTGTATTTTGTATCAAAATACTTTTCAATGTATTTTCGCCCATCTCTGCCCGGATCCAAAATATGTCCGCACACGTTAAAATGCTCTCCTGTCTTTTCCCGTTTAAGTGGTTAACCTGTCATTTATTTATGTTTCACTGTCAACAGACTGTACGTTGCTCATTATATTCCTGTGTATTGACTGTACATAATATATGATCCATATTCCTTAAATGTCACTTTTTGAAGTGTGTGGATCGAAATATTAATATGGAATGAAGTTTTGTACAGAGCCAAAAACATGAGTTGTGAGTCTTTATTTTCCTAATCATTATGCATGTCCCCATTTGACTACAGTATATGGGGAGTTGCATACAGTAGGCACAACTAGACTACTACACCAAGGGTCTTCAACAAGGGGTCCGGGACCCCTAGGTGGTCTTCAGTCACTACAGGGGGTCCTCCAAATCTTTGTGTGATAGAAACCTTTTTTCTCCTTTTTTATATTAACCACTTGAACCCTAGCGTCCATATTCTGAGAACTTTAGCCAAAAAAAGCAGATCTACAAGTACAGAGTGAAAGGTCAACTGTATTAAGTATTGATGGTTCAAGTGGTTAAATATCTGAAAACACAAATTGACATGAATCCAAAACACACACACACACACACACACACACACACACACACACACACACACACACACACACACACACACACACACACACACACAGTATACAAGTTTTCAAATAATTGTTGTTGAGTGTTGTGTCAGGCCAAGTAGTAATGTTTGCCTCTGAGATAGAGTATAAGAATTGTCAAATGGACATATACTCAGGTAAAGTAAAAGTAGTCCTACCTCAAAATTGTACTTGCGTACTGTGCTTGAGAATAGGCTAAAAATCTACTTACTCTGCACCACTGAGTAATAAAGACCTGCATTTCATCATGGCTGCTGTGTCTTGCTGTTGGCTGAAGCAGGTCTTATCTCATCTGAAACAGCATAGTCTAGTCTCTCAAGAACAGAGTCGACCCTTTTCCACTGCAGCTTTAGCACCACACGACACTACACCGCACCGCACCGCACCACATAAACATATCTACATTTTCCATTACACAAAAGTACCCCTATCGGTAAGAAACAAATTGACCCTTTTAACTGTGATTATAATACAATATGATTTTGTATTACAACTATCCTAATTATAATCTATCTATAAATGCGACAAATCTCTGCGTGAAAAGGATTTCAGGGCAAACAATACAACAAAAATGTGGGCTACCATGAAATCAATTACAAATATGAACCCTACCAGGAAACCACTGCACTCAGCAGATGAGGGTTCCATGGCAAATGAGCTAAATGATTTCTATCTCAGGTTTGAGACACAGGATTTTTCTTCTGAATGTAACAAGGTCATTAGCAGTATACCAATAGGGGGAGATGTCCCAAAAATAGACATCGACCATGTTGAAGTAACTAAACTGTTATAAAGAATAGATGCCAAAAAGGCTGCAGGCCCTGATGGTGTTTCATCTTTTCTTTTAAAGACGTGCGGAGGAACTTACGCCAGCTTGGGCAACTGTCTTTCAAAGGTCAGTGGATTCACAGTCAGTTCCATCTCTGTGGAAAAGGGTAACTATTATTCCCCTTCCCAAAAAAGCTGTTCCCCGAGAAAATAATGACTACAGACCTTTAGCCTTGACTCCCATTGTAGTCAAGTGTTTGGAAAAGTTGATGGTGTGGAAGATGAAGTCGAACTTGCATGGACAATTAGATTCACATCAGTTTGCCTACAGAGGTAACCGTGGCACTGATGATGCAATACTCACAATAACTCACTCAATCCTGGGCAATCTTGAAGATCCCAAAGCTCATGCCAGACTACTCTTTGTTGACTTCAGCTCTGCTTTTAACACCGTGCAGCCACACATCCTTTTTAATAAACTGAAACAAATGTCTGTCAACCCATATATCATCAGATGGTATCACTCTTTTTTAACCAACAGGACCCAACAGGTCAGAGTGAACCAGACAATATCACAGACCAGAGGAATAAGTACAGGTGTTCCTCAAGGTTGTGTGACTGTGAGCAGTCCCTATTTATTTACGGCATACACTAATGACTGTATCAGCATTCATCCTAGTGTTTCATATATTAAGTTCTCCGATGACACAGCCATTTTGGGTCTTATAGACGATAAGACAAGCACCTCTGTGTATGAGCAGGAGGTAAGCGGTTTTGTACAGTGGTGTGAGGACCATCACCTCACTGTTAACACAAAAAAAACTGAAGAAATGGTTTTCGATCCAGGTCATGTGGGGGACCAGACCACACTCCATTACTCATAAACAATGTCAATATTGCTCAGGTCGATTCATACAAATACTTGGTCGTGCATAATGACAGCAAGTTATCCTGGGATGTCCATGTTAATCATGTGTGTACTAAGATCCAGCAGCGACTTCACTTTCTGAGTAGGCTCAGGGTGTTTGGTGTCCAGCAGAGAGTGATGTTGCTTTTTTATCATGCTGTGATCGAGAGTATTTTCCGTTATACAATTTGTGTGTGGTTTGGTAATTTGACTGTGAGGTCAAAAGCACAGATTAATAGACTAGCTCGGATTGCATTGAAGGTGATGGGTGTGAGGGAGCACCCCACCCTTCAAGCAATATTTGAGGAAAGTGTAGTTAAGAAAGCTAAGAGAATAATTGCTGACCCCTCTCATGGTCTGTATTCAGAATACGAACTGCTACCCTCGGGTAGACGTTATAGAGTCCCAGTTAAAAACAAGAAAAGACATCTGAACAGATATATACTCATTCATTCCCATATCCGTTACTCTGCTAAACTCAGGCCGTTAGTAGGGTGTGATGACTGTAGTGTAATGTAATGTAATGTATGCACTTGACCTGTATGTCAGCACTGTGTGTTGTGCACTATTCGTTGTAATTGTCTGTCTTGTCCTGTTGTATGTTATGTAGCAGCCTGCATGTCCAAGACAAATTTCCTTCGGGACCAAATAAATTAATCTTGAATCTTGAATACAGAGATCTCCATATATGGGCATAACATGGACGCAGACAGACAGATATCTCCATATACAGTATGGGCATAAATGTACACAAGCAAACAGATGGTCAAAACGGGTCCTATGACAACAGGTATAATGGGGTTTGCATTAAAGGGCGGGGCATTCATTCCCTATTTACATCGTTCCCGAGTTGGCCAGGTCGCCGACTAGACGCTGAAGGGCGGCCGAGCTTCTAGTACACTATAATGAATTATAACTGTGATTATAATACACTATAAAGTATTAATGTATTACTATGATAATATAATATACTATAATAGATTATAATAGTGGTTATAACACAATAGAATCTATTATGTATAACTATATCCTGGTGGTCTAAATGACAGTCAGTGAGTGATCAGTCATTATGAAGTGTTTGGCCCTGTTTGGCCTAGCTCAGACCTACTCTAGATTGGATACTTTTTAGTACCACGTTTAGTACCACTTCCACACCACTCTACCCAGGTCCTTGTTGTGGAAAACCTGGCACAAGTGGGTGGAGTGAAGAACTTTTCTTTGACGATGGTAAGTCAGATTGGAAACGGCGTGACTCGCTGCTTGCTGGAGGCTATACTTCATACCATGGGACTGCTTGAGTGAAACACAATGTACAGAACAGTCAGATCAGTGAATGATGTCACTGTACAGTGTACACACTAGGGGTGGGCCACATGGAAATATACAATATCACAATGCTTTTCAAAGCTGTATCACGATACACAATCTTATCACCATTCTTTTTCATGTTGGTTAAGTTACTTAGCAACCACCTACAAGGTAATTAAAACTAAAAAAAGCCGATTTCAGCATGCTACAACTGGTCATATGATGCAAAATGCATCATATGACCAGTTGTAGCATGCTGAAATACTAACATATCTAAAAACACAGATTGAACACAAAAAATAATTCAGGATTGTGTTGATCGTGTCCCACACAACAATAAAATAAGATCTGGTTGTCCCAGAGGTGACCTGGTCCTTTAAGGGAGAGTGTTTTCTGCTGGTGATTCAGTCAGAGTGTATCAAAGGGTGCGTTCGTAAATGCGCACCGGGTGTGGCTAGGGTTAGGGGTTATGGTTAGGTTTAGGCATAGTTTTACTGAGGTTAGGTTTAGGGTTAGGCATAGTTTTACTGAGGTTAGGGTTAGGGTTAGGCATAGTTTTACTGAGGTTAGGGTTAGGATGAGTGTAGCTGCCCTCGGTTATGAATAAAGATGAAGCGGTTGTTTCCAAACGGGTGTCTTTTATTTTCGCCTCTTCACACAATGAAGCATCATCGAACACCGTGAAAACTATGAAAATAGAATAAAATAATATTACAAATACATTCAGCACTTCATAGTTTCACGTCAACCATAAAAACTGTATTTCAATCAATGGCTTTTCAACAATTCAATTCAACAATAAGATAATTCATTAATGCAGTGATTCATTTCAATTTAGTTAAAAGCAATCAATCAATAACCCAGTCAATTTAAACTGCCAACAAACAAATACCAAAAACAAACAAAAGAACAAAGCAAAATATACAAAACTCAAAACGAAATACCAAGCAAATACAATTAAAGAGCTCCCAAATAATCAACAATGAAGCACAAAACCTCAAACAAAAGGAAACTCATGTTGCTACCTTGTTGCCGCTAACCGGGGGTTGCAAATCCTGTGCCAAGAAGAGCCACCTTTACCAGCTTCTGGTGCCCCAAACAGTTGGTGATAGCATGGTGCTGTAGTATAAACAACATGAACAGAGCTCACTCAAACTGGTAAGACATTCCTTAAAGATTCAGATATATGTTGCAAATGCTTACAAACAATTCATACCTGGCCAAATTGCTTTCCAAACAAAAGCTGTGGAGATGTGCTGGCCTGTGCACCTGTGGCAGCTAATGCTGCTGCTGCAATGTAACACTGTGTGTCTGAATGAGTGAACTGTGAGGCGTGCATGCATCACATATAGGAGCTCTGGTCAGTAACAGGAAGTATCAGCAACAGGAAGTATCAGCAACAGGAAGTATCAAAATAAAGTTACAGGAAATGTCAAATTAAAGTAACCAAAATTAAGCAACAAAAAGACAAAACTTTATTATAGAAATAATTCGAGTTTAAAAGTCTCAAGTGTCACAGACACTTACACTCCCCCCAATCATGTTACCAGTATAAGAAAGAACATGATTCACAGCATCCATTTAAAAGTCAGTGAGGTTTGGGAGGATAAATCTTGCTTAAATCTTTCTTCGTGATAAAGTCCTTCTTGTAGTTACTATGACTGCAACCACTATTCCTCCAGAGGTGACAATACCTCTGGTTGGAATTATCTTCGTTTACGACAGTATTACGATTGGGACGAACCTGGGGGACATTTGGCTTGTTATGGACTAGATCCAGAGGTTTGTTGCTCATGGACAATGTTGCTTCTTGAAGCTGGGAAGGACGACGAGAACTTCTAGCTTCTTTTCCTGGTTTCTTCTTCTGCTCCAATTTATGTTTGGCTCTACAAACAAAACTGCTGTGCATGTCTAATTCTTCAAGGGTGTCAGAGTCACTTTCCCGCTCTATAGACTGCTGTGAGCCTTCGGTTACACTTACATAATCTTTTGTATCGAGATCATTCTGCCTGATGTCACTGAGCAGCTGCGAGGAGAGTACATCCTGGGATACATTATCCTTATTTTCAAGTCTCCGTTTGGAGTCCGATTCCAAGACTGTCGGCACGTCAGTGGATGGAGTTGGCATTTCTCTGACGGTGATGCAATTGATGTACCTTTGCCGATCAAAATGTGGATTTGAAGATCCTACTATGCTCCACCCCAAGACAGTTCTTTGAGCGAATGGATCATTGTCGTCTCCAGTGATTACCTCGAGAGGTGCTAGCGCTGCTGGGCAGTCGGTTCCAATTAGCAGTCCCACTTCGCAGTCTTGCAATGGAGGCAGTATATTTGCTAGCTGTTTGAAATGGGGCCATTGCAGAGCAGTATTCTTGGTGGAGATGTAAGACTTATTCACAGGAATACAATTGCGGGTGTAGGCATGGTTTAGTCGGATCTTCTTGTCAGAATGCAGACCTCTGACTTGCAGCCCTCGTACATTCATACTTGGAGTAACCGTATCAATGGCCGTCATGGTACTGAGTTTAAGCTGGACGGGCTGGGTGTCTACTGCCAGGTCTCCAAGGATATTTTCCAAGACAAATGTGGAGTTACTTTGCGTATCAAGTGCTGCATAGGTTAGAACCTCTCTCTGTGGCTCCTCCTCAGACGATATAAATACCGGAACAATGGTTGTGGTGGCAGAAGCAGCTTGTCGGAACACTGTGTGAGTCGTGGCAGTATGGATCTCTTTATCACCATGTCTCTCCGTGGAATTAGACTCCCTCGCCAACTCTCCCCCCATCGCCGCTTCTCTCACCGGTCTTTCATCTCTGTCATGCAAGCAGGTGGGATGAGGTCGGCCACATGCGCCACAGGTATGTCGCCTTCTGCATTCCTTGCTACTATGTCCCCTTCTCAGGCATCCGAAGCAGAGTTGATTTTCAAGAATGTACGATTTCTTATCTTCAAGAGATTTCTTTGCGAAGGTGGGGCATGTTGCGATACCATGTCCTTCCTGAGTACAAACGGGGCAGGTGAACAAAGGCTTGGAGTTCAAGTCATTACTCTGGGCACTGGTGTGGAAGGCACTGGTTCTTTTAGATGTGCTCTCATCTGCCGGCCAGCGATTTACCATGAAGGGAGAGGCAATGGGATTACAAGCTATACTAGCTTCTGTTTGAAGATACTTAGCAAAATGTGAGAAGGTCGGATAGTCTCCAGATTCATCCAGTTCCTTGACTACCACTCTGCTCCATCTGCGCACAATCCATTCTGGTAGCTTTTTGAGGATTTTGTGGTTCTCCTCACAATCATTCAGAATGGATAATCCTTTAACATGTGGCATAGCCTCCACACAACTCTGTAGGAAATCAGCGAAGTCTCTGAGGGCAAAAGGATCATCTGAACTAATGTTGGGCCATTTCATTAGCTTGTCACGAAAAGCCTTTTGTACGATAAAGGGGTTTCCGTATCTGTCTTGTAAGACCTTCCAAGCTCCCTGGTATGCATCATCGGAGTTTCTGTAAAAGAAACCTTCCACAGCCCTGAGGGCTTCTCCAGCTAGATAGTGCTTCAAATAGAACATTTTCTCACTCGCAGAAAGTGGCTGTCTGTCAATCAGTGCCATGAAAGACATTTTCCAGTCCACAAATTCTAATGGCTCCCCAGAAAAGGTTGTTGGCTCAGGAGCAGGGAGACGGTTGATACTTAGTGAACTTATGAGTGACTTGGTGAGACCTTCTGTATCCAGAGTAGCTGGTGAAATACTGGATGCTTGCATAGACTGGGATGGTGTTGCCTTTGGATTTGGTTGAGGAATTGATGTAACATTTGGAGTAGCAGAGAGTAAATTGTTAATTGGGTTGTTGCAGGGTTCAAGGTCACCTTGAAAGTTGTCATATGCCTGAACTCGTGCTGCTGCTACGTTAACATCCCGTTGAGCTTTAAGCTGCTTTAATTTAGCTTTTGCCTCTTGCAGTTTTGCTTGCTGGATGTGGATTTCCTGCTGATATTTTTCCTTCTCCCTTTTAGCAGCAAAATCTGCTTCGGCATCAGCTCTCTTGCTGGAGCTAGTATTGGAGTGATTGCTGGCTATGGAAGGGGTTTGTGGCTGCAATGGGTGGGTTCCACGGGACTGTGCACGGTCATCTGCACCATGTGATGTTCCAGAGATAACTGTTTCTGTGTCAGTATGTCCAAAAACTGAGCCAAACTCCTTTTTATTTAAAGCAATTCTGACATAGGCTTTAACAAGCTGCTCATTGAAAGGTTTGCCCAGAGTTTCCAAGTGCTTATTTACTATTTCGCAAATATCTGAGGTGATTATTATGCAGGTGTCCATTTTCTTTACGATATCTGGGGTAGGAGTGGAATTTTGCTGAATGGACTCATAGCCTTCACTTATTGCGGCGTGGTTGTTCTGAATGTTGGTTTTGATGTCAACAAGGTCCTCTGCTGAACAAAATGATTTTAATGCCTTTCGAGACTCTCTTGCAGCATGCATCCAGGTAGTGTAAGCTTTGTTAAATGCCTTTTCCTGTTTTTTCAATTTATCTGCATGCATCTTCTGGCCCTTCTCTGTTAGGGTTCTTTCACGGGTACTTTGTCTGACCTGGTCGGTCACCGGCTCTTCATGCTCAATAGCATTGGGTGCGTTGACTGTTCCCCCTTCATTTTCAATAATGTCCGCTGAGTTGATAATTGTTTCTTCAGGTATCAATGCTGGTTGCTGCATATTGACTGTAGTCTCATCATGTTCTGCCATTTTGTTCGAATATTGACAATTCAGTTTAAACAACCATTGAAACGCAAGGCTTCACAATATGTACCACTTTGACCCTCAAAGTAATATAGAAAACAAACCAGCAAATGTAGTACCGACTCAAATGTCCCCTTTAATTGCCATGTATCCATCAACACAGCTTAAATACCTTGTTTAAACAACCATTAATGCAAGGCTTCACAATTATTTACCATTTTGAACTTCAAAGTAATGTCAAAGAACAAACCACCAAATGCAGTACTGACCCAAATGTCCCCTTTAACTGTCATGTATCAATGCAGCTCAAATACCTTGTTTGGCAAAACCTGAAATCCCTTCACATCAAAAAATACATTTCGTGTTTCACCCCTTTGTCTTTGTTCTTGTAATTTTATTTTATTTTATTGTCCTTTAAACGACCTTCAGTCAGGTGAAGAGTAGAGAATACCTGTCATTTGTCCTTTCAAAGCATGTGTTACCGTGTGTTGGGTGTTGTGTGACAAACTTGGGGCATGGGCTGATGATGAGGAAGATGGTGAGGAAGATGGCTGTAGACGAACTGTTGGTGTTGATGTTGAGTGGCTTCTGCGACAAGTTTTCACTGTAGCTGCCCTCGGTTATGAATAAAGATGAAGCGGTTGTTTCCAAACGGGTGTCTTTTATTTTCGCCTCTTCACACAATGAAGCATCATCGAACACCGTGAAAACTATGAAAATAGAATAAAATAATATTACAAATACATTCAGCACTTCATAGTTTCACGTCAACCATAAAAACTGTATTTCAATCAATGGCTTTTCAACAATTCAATTCAACAATAAGATAATTCATTAATGCAGTGATTCATTTCAATTTAGTTAAAAGCAATCAATCAATAACCCAGTCAATTTAAACTGCCAACAAACAAATACCAAAAACAAACAAAAGAACAAAGCAAAATATACAAAACTCAAAACGAAATACCAAGCAAATACAATTAAAGAGCTCCCAAATAATCAACAATGAAGCACAAAACCTCAAACAAAAGGAAACTCATGTTGCTACCTTGTTGCCGCTAACCGGGGGTTGCAAATCCTGTGCCAAGAAGAGCCACCTTTACCAGCTTCTGGTGCCCCAAACAGTTGGTGATAGCATGGTGCTGTAGTATAAACAACATGAACAGAGCTCACTCAAACTGGTAAGACATTCCTTAAAGATTCAGATACATGTTGCAAATGCTTACAAACAATTCATACCTGGCCAAATTGCTTTCCAAACAAAAGCTGTGGAGATGTGCTGGCCTGTGCACCTGTGGCAGCTAATGCTGCTGCTGCAATGTAACACTGTGTGTCTGAATGAGTGAACTGTGAGGCGTGCATGCATCACATATAGGAGCTCTGGTCAGTAACAGGAAGTCTCAGCAACAGGAAGTATCAGCAACAGGAAGTATCAAAATAAAGTTACAGGAAATGTCAAATTAGAGTAACCAAAATTAAGCAACAAAAAGACAAAACTTTATTATAGAAATAATTCGAGTTTAAAAGTCTCAAGTGTCACAGACACTTACAATGAGGGTTAGGTTTAGGCACTCACTACTACACTGAGCACACACCCGGTGCGCATTTCCGAACGCACCCTTTGATACACTCGGACAGAAACACCAGAGCGATCTAAGGAGAGTGGCGTCACGCTTTGAACTCGCCGCAGACCGGAAGTGGCTTCGCATGGAGCCGTTCTTATTCCTAGCGAGCCTCTGCCCCGTCCGCCCCAATTCTAGCCGAGTCATTAATTCACTGGTTAGTAGACCAAATCACGTCTTTTTCACCATTGTAACGCATTCACGGGCCTCTCTAAGGTAGATAACATTATTAAAAGAGTGAAAAAGACGTGATTTAGTCTACTTACCAGCGAGTGAAAAATGAATGGGGCGGACGGGGCAGAGGCTCGCTAGGAATGAGAACAGGCTCCAGTAAGCTAGGCTAAAGTTAGCTTCCCACCATAGAGTAAATAGGCTTTCCACGCTTACTATGGGAGTCGACGTAAGTGACGTAACTCTCTCTTCTACAACTCTGAGAAACACCAGCAGGGGGTGCAGAAAACACCATCCGGTCTGACAACACACTCTACACAAGCAGTTCCAGGAAAGAAACCTAAAAACATCTCTTTCTAGGCCAGTGGTTCCCATTTCTAAAGTAACAATTTATGGACTTTTTAATACCTCTAAAATGAAAAAATGTCAAAAATTAGAGGCAGAAATTGTGAAAAGAATTAGAAGTTGTTTCTATTGCAATCTTATAATAAATTCTTCAAGCAAGCCAAGGAGTCTCAGCTAATGCAACGTGAGACGCCCACTAATGATCCAAACCTCCCCTCTTCCAACTGATAAACTCACACACAATTCAAATAGATGGAGAGATGATTACCTATATGCAGTTATTATACACACACACACACACACACACACACACACACACACACACACACACACACACACACACACACACACACACACACACACACACAGAGAGAGAGAGAGAGAGAGAGAGAGAGAGAGAGAGAGAGAGAGAGAGAGAGAGAGAGAGAGAGAGAGAGAGAGACCCCGGAACTGCTTGTGTAGTGTGTGTTGTTGGAGGACACGGTTAGTGGTAACACACAACACAACGCACGCATCGCTCTGAACCATGAAGTTATAAAAACCTAACTGACTTCTGTTTGAAGCAGATGTACCCACAGTCCCACACCAACAAGCGGGAGGAGGGAGAAATCAACATTTTAGTTTACACTGTTTGGTTTACGGAGCAATTTCATCGCAGTTTTACGAGGTATGTTCAGTAACTTCAGTTAATTTATGTCACGACTGTGTTTGTTGTAGTACAGAGTGAAGCGCTATTCACTTCACCGTGTTGTAGTTTCCTAGCTGGTTAAGTGAATAGCTCTTCACCCTGGACTCAGATAGAGGCTTTACTGGGTTGCCAACCCTCCTGAATCCAGCAGGAGTCTCCTGAATTTGGACCCCATCTCCTGCCATGCTCCTGGATTGGCATTTCAACTGGATTTCTCCTGGATTTATCAAACTGAACTGAGGTGAGGAGGAGGTGAGACTCAACCCCTAGTGCTGCAGTCTCCTCAGGCTCCTCCCTCAGTTCAGGCTGATACCAAATCCAGGAGAAATTAAGGAGAAATGACAATCATCAAACAGAGACAGTCATCACGTCACACAGGACATGTGAGATGAGATGACCCCCAAACCCCAAGCTTAGGGGATGTGGAACTGGGAAGTGTATGCAATCATACTGAGATATTCACTTATTAATGTTAGTACAGATGGGTCTTACATTGCTTCAGTAATGAAATCAATTTCTGTACACCTACTTTTTGTGTTTTAATGGCTGAAATTGAAGGCCTACCCATCATTTCCCAATTTCCAAAGTAAAGCAAAGCAATAATAAAATGATCAAAATTCTAAAATTCACCAGAACACAGGAAAATACATCTACTCTGTTAAAAGGTTTCAGGGGGAGGACCTCCAGTTCCATGAAGCCAGGTCTCATCATGGCACTAACATATCAATCACTAACATAAAGTCTCTTTTCTCTCCACAATATTACTAGATGAAATACCTGGAAGTGCACACAAACCATAGCAAAACAAAAGGGAAGCACCACCTTGTGGTATCAACTGGTATTGCATAATTATGTTAACTGAGTGTCGCAAGGTCCATTTGGTGCATAATATATTGAGTTGTGCTTTGCCTTGAGGGACTGATAGGTGGGTAACTGGAAGAGTGGGCACCTCACTGTTAAAATAGCTTTTTATTTCTCTCCAAAATGTAACAAAAAAAGCAATTGCAAAACCTGTGAATATAGTCAGCATTATACATCATTATTATGACACAAAATAATTGTGGCATAAACAATAAGTTGAAGGGTAATTAAGTCTTATAAATAATACCATGCATATTCAAATCATGTACACATTGCATTATTTCAGAGTTAGACCTTAGCATAAGCACTTTTCTTTACTTAATTTTTTACATTTTGAACCAAAAAGAATTGTCCAGATTTCTCAGGTGCCAGCTCTGGCATTTTCTCAATTTTCGAACTTTCGAACTTTCTTTCGTAAATGAACGCTCTACCTGATCGTACTGCACTCCAGCGCCACACGAAAGTACCTAAAGTAGCAGATCTACAAGCTGGAAAAGAATACAATATTTACTCACATTGGAAACATTGGTGTAACTGTAACTTAACCCTGTGTGTGTGTGTGTGTGTGTGTGTGTGTGTGTGTGTGTGTGTGTGTGTGTGTGTGTGTGTGTGTGTGTGTGTGTGTGTGCAGACGCAGCCCACTCCACTCCACCTCCCCCCACCTCAGCCATGGCTGACAACGCCCCGGCTGCTGCCAAGAGAATGAGACTGGACACTGACCATGATGTGAGTTTCACTTTTTAAAACTTTATTGAAACTTCTTGAAAACCCATTCCATACAATACAGTATCTTTTACAATATAATGACATGCCCAAAATAGGGATGCCAGCCAGGCAGGTTGAAAGTGGGTGAAAAAGCAAGTTATGGATTGATGTTTAAAATGTGGGTCTAAAAGGGAAAGGAACTGGTTGAACTAACGTGTTCCTTAAACGCGCTACGTCCAGCCTGGGAAACTCCCCCGAGCTTCGACTCCTCATGCATAGAAGGAAGCATGAGGTCAGTCCGTTGCTCTCCCCAGGTAGGCAGAGGGAGTGTAGCGCCCAGGATTACATTAGATAATTGACACCGGGGAAAAAAATGGGTTACAAAATCGTGGGATAAAAATGTAGAGAAAAATAAAATAATGCTTGGCTGTTAAGGTCGATGCATACTCCACTTTTAGAGCCGAATTTATTTTGGTTCGGTTCGGGGGGGGGGGGGGGGGGGGGGGGTCACAAAATATCGGTGAGCCGAATTAATGACATTATTCATTTATAAATGTTGCCGTTGCACTTCAGGAGGACAGCACCAGTGCACCTCTACCACCCTCACTGGATGCCGAGCTGTTTGAGGAACCCAAGCATCCCAACACGGTGTTGGAGGGCCTGAACAGACTGCGCCTCAACGCTACCCTGTGTGACTTGATCCTGTGCTGTGAGGGACAGGAGTTCCCGTGCCATCGTTACGTGCTGGCCTCCTTCAGCTCTTACTTTGAGGTAAACAAACAACATTTATTGACCTGCTGCTGTTTTAGCCTCGCATAGCCAGACTCTATCACACTTCGTGGATAGTCTGGTTCAGAGACGCGCTGGCCATTGGGAAAAGCGGGACAACTCCCGAATGGCCGGTTCATTCACGGCCGGTCCAGGCCGGCCATTAGGAAAAAAATAAAATGTCGGCCTTCGTTCCATTTTGGGGGCTGGGCAGCCAACAAAGTAAATCGTCACTGTCGGGCAGAAACCTTGTTTCTCCAAGTTTCAAATTTGTGAATTTCTTCTCAAAGCAAGCCCTGCTTCATCATACTTCATCATTTTGTCGCACAAAAGTAGCGAAAACAGCAGATCTACAAGCACACAACGCCTCGCGGTGCGAGGCGTTGTGTGCTTGTAGATCGGCTGTTTTCACTAGTTTAAATGATTTTTAAAATGATAAATACAAGGTTTCCACCCGACAACGACAAAATATAACTCATGTAATTTGCCCACTGGCTTACTTTGTCACAAATCTTTGAGTAGCAGCAGCGCTGTAGAGAGATCTCTCTCTATAGCACGCAATGAGGGCCTCTCCAACTATTTTTCCCGGGCTGAATCAGGGGCCCAGCAAGTCCCTGGTCTGGTTCTTATCAATGCATTTTCTTTTTTCCATGGGGCGGTTACACAGAGATTCAAATGGACTCTACTGGTTAGACCTACAACAACTAGAGGTGTAACGATATAGTAACTGAATTGAAAAATCGATTTTAATTTGCAATGATCTACTCTATCGATATGCAAAAGCAACATATCGTACCGTCTGGCTTTGTATCGTATTGTTTTACAATGCAGATAATCAGTATGGAATCGGTTTGTAATGCAAACAACCGATTGTACGGAAACAAAGTATTTGTGCCTTGTATTTAACAATTTTAAGAAGGAAAATGAAAAGAGGGGTCTAATTACTTTTCCATTCCATATAGCTACTCTTGGTCTATCGATAAATGTGTGTAATCTCTGTGTGTGTTCATGCCAAGGTGTGGGTGTGTCCACGTGTTGAACTATAATGCATGGGTATTTTTATTTTTATCAAGTCCTTTATCTCCATATACATTCTTGTTTTTTCTCTTGTTTTTTTTTCTCTTGTTTTTTCCTTGTTTTTTTCTTTCTTTCTTTTTTTTCTTTTTATAATGGATTTTTTTTTTGAACACTCTTATAACTAATCAATGTCTTAATTCATGAATACGTAGGATAGGCATTCACACTCTTTCAGCTTTTGCCTATTCCTTTTGATCACCTGTAACAATGATTATATGAATGTATGACCTGTATAAAAGTATGAGATGATCAAATAAACTAAACTAAACAAAAATGTATTTGCCAATTGCTAGAGAATCACTTATGCTCCATGCTCCAACTGACATTTATCATATATCCATAATATTAGATAAAACCTGCACTATTGACACGTTTCGCACAGATTTATTGTCTTTGCTAAATAGTTACTATATCGATTTTAAATCATTTTAGTATTTTGATTTCAGTGGGTTAGGGAGCATGCGTACAAGTGGCTAAACATGTCTTTTTAGAGACACAATAAGCCCATTCCCAACATGAAACTGCAATCTTTCATGTTTAGGTGTGACTCATGGAGGGCTAGTAGTGTTACTGTAAATAGTGATAAAGAATTTGTAGGCTCATTGTGTCTGAAAAGACACATTTAGCCACTTGCACGCATGCCCCCACCCACTGAAATCAAGCTCGCTAGAATCAAGAAAACCAAGGAGTAAATTAAAACATTTTGACACTCATCTTTTCTTTTCTCTAATTACAATCTAAAATATGAACCCTTGTTGTAAAAACAACTAAGTTGTCCTTTCAACCTTCCACAGGCCATGTTTACATCTGGGATGAAGGAGTCCACACATGAGAGGGTGACCATCAGTGGAGTGGAACCTGAGACCATTGGTTTGTTGGTCAGCTACGCCTACACATCGAAGGTGTCCATTTCTGCTGCAAATGTACAGGTAATTATCGTGATTAAACACAATACACAAGCTCACAGCGTGGCACCAAGTGCCGCACTGTGAGCTTGTAGATCTGCTATTATTTTATTTTTTTATCATGAAAATTTGAATTTTGACCCGAGTGTTTTTGAATTCTTCTAAGATTTTCTGAAAAACCTATGTTTCTACGTCAGCAATCTGGCCAGCCATCGTCAAAGAAAAGGTCCTTTTCACTTAAATGGAGCTCAGTTAGCCTGTTCTTGAGAGACTACTATGTCAGTGGTTCTCAAACCTTTTCATGTGAAGGACCCCCAAAATGATATGTATTTGGCCACGGACCCCCATCTCAAAATATTTAGTTCCACGGACCACCCAGAAGCAAAATCTTTGTTATAAACGTTTGCTTTAAAAATACATATATTCAAAGATTTGCACACATTTTCACGACTTTAAAAAAAATAGCAGATCTACAAGCTCGCAGCGCGGCACTCGGTGCCGTGCTGTGAGCTTGTATATCTACTATTTTTCAATAGTTAAAGCATTAAATAATGTTTGGCCTCAATGCCAAATGGGTTAATAAACGTATTTTGTTCATTGGGTCTCTAGGCCCTTCTGGCAGCGTCCAACCTGTGGGACATCACTGCTGTTCGAGAGGCCTGCTGTGACTACATGGAGCGTCACTTGAACACAGACAACTGTGTGGGCGTTTACTGCTTCGCTGAGGCTCACTCCTGTGACAAGTTAGAGAAACACAGCATGGACTACATCTTAGAGCACTTCAGAGTCGTCTACCAGCAGGTCAGTGATTGAGAGATCATATCGTTTGTTTGTCTGTTGTTGGCTTTATCTTCTATAACTTTGTTTTATTACCATCGCCCCCAAGCGGGGGTCTGACTCTGTGGGTCCTCCGCCCGTATTTCTTTTAACAGAGTAGATGTATTTTCCTGTGTTCTGTTGAATTGTGCGTGTCTTATACTTTCATCAGGCTTGCTTTACCAGCATGGAAAGTGAGGGGTACAATTTAAGTCATTAAAACACAAAAAGTAGGCTTACAGCAATTGATTTGAAGACCCATCTTTAATAATAACCAGGCATTACTTAAATGAATATCTCTGTATGATTGCATGCACTGGCCCAGTGCTCTGGGGGTCCTCCCCCAGAAAACTTTTAACATAGTAAATGTAATTTCCTGTGTTTTGGTGAATTTGGGGAGCTTGTTACCAAATCTGGGAGAAATTCAGGAGAAATTACATTTCAGGAGCACCGCCGGAGATGGGGACGGAATTCAGGAGACTCCTGTTGGATTCAGGAGTGTTGGCAACCCAGGATGTAATGGGAGATGAGCTCTATACTTCTTGTCCGATGAATAGATAGCCTCTCTGCTGTTCTTCCTTTTTGTTTCTTTTTTTATCCTGACTATGATTGTGTATTATGAACTCTAGCTCCTTTCGGAACCTCTCCCTCCGCTATGCAGCTCCGAGATGAGGTTCCTCACAGTCGTCAACCAGAATCGTCCGACTGGGGGGAAGATCTGCCGCTCGCGAACACTTCTTACCTTTTGAGAACATTCTTTTTTTTTTTTTTTTTCTATCTAATTTTTTTCCTTTTGAGAACATTCTATCCAAAAGTAAAGGTCCTATGCCGGCCTCATCTGTCTACTTCTCAAGCGTGGAATAAAAATCGAAGCAACGTGTTGATGAAAACACAGAACCGGCTGACAAAATGAGCGATATAAACTCTTAATTTCAACACGTTACTTCGATGTTCTTTCACACTTGATAATAATGATAGTTACCTACTCCTCCCGCGGGGGAAATTCGGGTATCGCAGCCCAACCCAGCTGCTTTTTTTCAGCTTAACCGAGCTGAACCCTTATGAGGCAGCCCACAAGGAGCGCAAGGGGGGGAGCAGTGATAGCTGTAGTGGGGGATCGTACCTGCGACCTCTGGGGTCTCCGGAGTCCTAGGTATGGACACTAACCACTCAGCCATCACTGCTCTGAGAGACCGGCACTGGACCTTTACTTTTTGGATAGAATGTTGACAAAAGGTAAGAAGTGTTCGCGACTGTCGGATCTTCCACCCAGTCGGACGATTCTGGTTGACGACAGCACAACTTGGAGCTGCATAGCGGAGGGAGAGGTTCTGAAAGGAGCTATATGAACTCAAACACTGTGCTAATCCACTGTATTTATTTCTATCCCTACTAGGAAGAGTTCCTCTCCCTCTCTATGGAAAGACTGACACAGATTCTGTCCAGTGACCACCTCAACGTTACCAAGGAGGACATGGTGTTTGAGGCAGCCATGTTATGGTTGGACAAGGATCCTACCCGCAGGCTGACCTTTGAAAAGGTCAGTTATCTCTTAGAAAGGTCCCTGCAGAACAAACTGAGTTGTGCTGACTGATTTGGAGAACAGAGAGAACCAATAGCGATGCCCTTTTGGGGCATAGAATGTCCGCATTCCAACAGACTAGTAAATCAGGGGTTCCCAAACCTTTTTGTCTCAGGGCACCCCATGATTTTTTCTTTTTTAATTCGAGGCACCCCTACATTATAATTTTCACTCCCTGCACCTTATATTTATAGCATATATCGTTGTTGTCGGGTGGAAACCTTGTATGTCCAAAACCGATCATTTTGTATTTACCATCTATAAAATGTACTAAACTAGTGGAAACAGCAAATCTACAAGCACACAACGTGCCTGTAGATCGGCTGTTTTCAATAGTTTTGTGCAACGGTCTTGTATGATGAAGCAGGGCTTTGCTTTACCAAAAGACGTACACATTTGGAACTTGGAGATACAAGGTTTCTGCCCGACAGTGACGATATTTTTGTGATTATGTTGCGAGGAAAACGTTGGGATAATAGCTATTTTGGTTAGAACTGACTGAAAATAACTTTGTACTTCAAGTTTAAAATGATACTAAATATTTTTTCAAGTGTCCACTCCAATTAGATTCCAAATATTATCAAATGATCTTGCGGCACCCCTGGACTGCCATCACGGCACCCCAGGGTGTCCCGTCAGCCACTTTGAAAACCCCTGTTGTAAATAACTAGGCTTCTATCTTCTATGTGCTCTGCAACAGGCACGTGCACACATAGACATCAAAGGGGGCTTGAGCCCCTGCCCTTTTATGCGTCTGTAAAAGCTGCCCTCTGCAGACCATGAATGCAATTTTTACTAATGCTGAAACTGAAAGAAATGCAAATGCCCCTCTTTCCATGCCATACCTGAAGGCAGCATTCAAGAGAATTGTCTCGTCCAAACTCTCCTGAACTTGAGTGCAGCATCTTATGTTCAAAGAATTGCCCTCTCTGTGTAGAAATCCATGCCGTTACGCCACATCTCCAGTATTGACTTGATTATGCTTAGTTCAGTGTGGTATCAAGCGCCGAAAATAGCGACCTTCAACGCATCGCAGAGCGACGCGTTGTGAGCTTGGAGGTCTGCTAATTTCGACATTTCCACCAAAAGGCCCTTTTCGACATTTCAGCCCCTACCTCTCTAACATTCTCTGCACGTCCCTGCTCTGCAAGGTGCTGGATCAGATCCGTCTGCCTCTCATCAGCCCGTCCTACCGCCACACTGTGAGTCAGTCTGTGGACCAGCTGAAGGAACTCAAGGGCTGCCAGAGCTTCATCTCTGAGGCCAGGAAGCAGGCCAGGAGCCGGGGCAAGAACCGGCCCAAGCCTGGCGCTACCACACGCCCAGGCAGGAGAACAGGTACCCTGGCTGGCTGCCTCACACATGCATGCACCATATGGAAGTGGTATGGATGGGACCATATGAAAATGTCATATCACGATTATTGTGGCGAAGGAAATTGCGATTCACGATATTATCGCGATAATCAAAATCCATTATCCTGGCGCGGAACATTTGCCCAAAAGTAGCCGCTCACAACGCATGAGTGTAGATTGGCTATTTTTTGGCAAAGACATTTGATAGAGAGTGAAAAAAAAACCCTGTATCAACATATAAGTAACTTTTACCAATTATAGCGGGTTTAAATGGTACTGGATATGCAGCTCTGCAAATAAAAGGTGAATTGATCCCAGTGCATGACGAAGGACAATTTCACGATAAATTAATCTTCACGATATGATTTTTGTGATTGTTTTTTTTGTTTTTTTTTATCACAATAAACGATAATATCGCTTAGCGCCCCATCCCTACTCACACATGCATGCACGATGGAACTGATGGTGGGGCAAAATGAAACAAACAATATATCCTTGAACTCTTAAATCTGTCTCCCCCCCCCAAGTGATTGTGGCGTTGGGAGGACAATGTCGGAATGCTGAACACTCTGACAAGATAAAGCGCTTTGATCTCCTGACCAGCCAGTGGAAGACTCTGGGACGTCTTCCAGACTCAGAGTACGGACATCATTCCGTGGTGATGGCAGGTGAGATCTACAGTATGTGACACGTTGAGAGCTTGTAGACCAGCTGATGAAATGATTAAATATGCACTATAGTTTAACACATTTCGTGCCAAAAACAGAGATCTCCGACTTGCGGTCTTTTTAATGCGAGCGTATTAATGTCGCTGTTGGCTACTGTAATAAAGATCCGCGGTTGCCAGGAGACGAATGCATGCAAAGATAACCCTGGAAATGAAAAGCGCTTCTCCATCCAGTTCAACTTCTTCTTCTGCAGGGAAATTGGATCATCTCTGGATCTAGGTTTCCACAGTGCCCATAGTCCATTCACACGTTGTTTAGTGGAGACTAGGTGAAGTTGCATCAACCGGAGAAATGTTTTTTTCTGTTAACATTCCACAATCATATCCACACAGACACTCGCTTGTGATTGCCCTCGAAAATACGGTAAAAACACTGAAAAACCCTGGCAGAAGCTACTGAATTAATTAATGAATACATAACAGAATATGAGGTAAATTAAGAATTTCCAAGCACTGTAACTGTATGTATGCGATAATTGTTCGAGTCTATTTGAAAACAGCTATACTTTTCCTAAAGCAGAACCTGTACATATGACATGTACTCCTTCATTTGAGACGTGTGCCTGCTCATGCGTGCGAACCACAGTGTGCTCAGTCCTCACACAGATGATGATCAAATAACATAACATGGCAAGGAGGCACAACAAAAATATTGCACTTAATTCATGTTTCTTTTATTGGACGATAATACCACGATATCAATATCACGATCAAATCTCAAATATAATACCGGTATTTCAAATATAATACCGGTATTATAAAAAGCATTACCGCCCAAGCCTAGTTCACAGGTCAGGCCTTGTTCAACAGTTACGTGTGAACCATGACAATAATATTGACCCAAGTCGTGTATGCATATTAAAGTCTTTATTTCTTTGACAATCACCAAGCCATAAGTTATTTTTAATTCTTATCTTCTCCCACCATACTGTAGGCTCTACGTTATATTTGACGTCGTTCCGAGGGGAGATGTGGCGCTATGACGTTACCTGTAACTCCTGGTTGAAGATGGCTCCCATGAATGAAAGTCACGGTTTCATGAGTAAGATCCACAAACTATAGCCGCTTTCCAATCCGAGGGATTCACACTTCGAAGTGCGCATTAGGTTAGATCTACAAGCTCACAATGCGTCGCAACGCAACACATTGTGAGCTTGTAGATACGCTATTTGGCGCGGCCCAGTGACGTCATAGCCCTTGAAATGCGCACTTCAAAGTGTGAATCCCTCGGATTGGAAAGCGGCTTATGGCATTCACTTCAACAAAAGTTAGTCAGGTGCTGCTCCTTAATGCATATTTCTAATCAACCTAACTAATAATTTGCAAAAAATGTAGATTTTCTTTTTTTGTACGTGGAAATGTCATTTGACATTTTTTTAAATGTATCCACAACTTTCCTACATCCCATTGTGCATTGCACAGAAGTTGCACGGAGCTTCCGGTGCCGCAGCCGAGTGTGATCTACAAGCTCACAACGGTTGCATCTGCAACGCGACATGAGCTTGTATGTCTGCTGTTAACCGGAAGTGTGGTGCAAAAAAATCTCCAGTAAATTCCCGCGGAAAGAGGTGGATCATTTTTGCTAAACACTTTTTTATTTATATTACTCCTAGAGATTTTGTTCAAACATCTCTATAGACCTGTGATCAAGACAGATCTGAAAGATTTTTCATTTTCCATCCTGATTCATTGGCAAACATTGGCTTCCATAGTTGTCTCAAATCATAAACACAGCGTGCGATTGCCATGATATTTGGCACACACATTCCCAATTCAAACCCATTTAGGCCTAGAATTATTTAATGCTTTAACTAGTGAAAACTAGCAGATCTACAAGCTCACAACGCGGCACCGAGTGCCGTGCTGCAAGCTTGTAGATCTGCTATCTTTGAATATATCTTTTTAAAAGCGAACATTTATAACTCAAATATTTTCTTTGGTTGGTCCCTGGAACAACCTACTTTGAGATGGGTTTGGGGGTCCACGGCAAAATGCATGTAATTTTGGGGGTCCTTGAAAGTTTGAGAAAGTTTGAGAACCACTGGTTTAGAAGAAGGATTTATAGAATCGGGTGAAAAATATTCAAAGACACATTTAACTCTCATACTGCTTTGGACGTTCCTGTTCGCCCCAATTCTCAAGAGACCTCCGCGCCATTACGGCGCTCGTTCGCGTTCGTTCGTTCATTTACCTTGTTGAAGCTGATGAGGGGTCGCGCCGCCGTGTACTGTAAACACATTTTCCGCGGTGATGGTGTAAAAAATCCATTATGCGTTAACATCAACGGAGACCAATTCACTTCCTTGTTGATTTCTCTGGCTGTGAGGCTCTGTGGCCAGTGACTGGTCTGAATGCACGTAACAGGCAAATCACATTCATTCTCAGCATGACGCCGCCCTCTGCTGCCTGGCAGACCAAAGTGCACTATTGCACAATCAAAAAAAAAAATCATAATAAAATAAATAAATGTCTATCTACTATAACGTCGCAAAGGTAAGCCGCTTTTTGATGGCACCAGACCCAATAAATAAATAAATAATCTGGCAGTAGGAGAGTTAATAGCAGATCTACAAGCTCGCAGTGGTGCCACGCCGTGAGCTTGTATATCTGCTATTTTTTCATAGTTAAAGCATAAAATAACTCAGATTTGCGATCAGGCCTAAATGGATTACATTTTACAACATTTTGCGGATGACGTCTTTTTCTCTCTGCTTAAGCCCACGTAGGCCTGGTGACGCTGGACGGCTATGTGTATGCAGTGGTCGGCAAGAAGGATTCCATGGAGCGCTACGACCCCAGCACCAACACCTGGCAGATCATCAAGTGTGCTGGGTTGGCCAACCACTGTCATTCCAAACGGACTACTATGGTCGCGGTAGATGGACTGCTCTATTTCATTGGTATGGAACAGGTTTTCTATAGGGTGACTACCCGTCCCCGCATCCTCACAGGACAGTCCCGAACAAATGGCACAATGTCACGCAAATGAAAGATATGGAAAGAAGAAATTAGCTTCAGATTCGGCACGCGCGTTCCCCGCCACGGCGCGGAGTGCCGTGCCGGGCCTCTGTCCGACCCGATGCGCGGTTTTCCCGAACCGGCGCGAAACGTTCGGAATCTCCGTACGCGGAGATGATTGTTGACATCAGACTGTTTCTGAGGAAACCGGCGCAAGCGCTGACTCATTGTGACATCACATCATAAAAGGCTCTGACATCACGTACGCCACATGAGTCAACAAAAAATGCCATGGTTACCGGCGCGAAACGTTCGGAATCTCCGTATGCGGAGATGATTGTTGACATCAGGCTGTTTCTGAGGAAACCGGCGCAAGCGCTGACTCTTTGTGACATCACATCATAAAAGGCTCGGCCACGTACGCCACATGAGTCAACAACGAGCTTCTAGTTATTATAATCAAGCATCTATACTGGACCAATTGGTGGCAAACCTAAACCAGAATGTTTAGCAACATATTCTCACAAACACCTCTCACAAACATAGCCACCACGTCGAACAAACGTGAAAATTTACAACTGTCCACATTTTAAACATGCCACTCTTTGAACCGCATTTATTTCAATTTAACAAAATTCGCCTTACGCATAGCAGCCACTCCTGACGGAGTGATCCAAAGTTGACCGGCGACGCGATTTAGGTCACAAATGGGCGTAAACACAACGCACTCCCAACTGCCTGCTAGCAGAGATGGAGCAAGGGGGAGGGGGCAGTTCGAGAGAGCACCATCACGCTGTTCTGCTTCACACCAAACACTACACAGGGACACACACTGCCATTGGAATATGATAGGAATTTTAACTTTTAACTTTACCCTTTCTGCAATGACAACCTTCACAATGCAGCTTACAGCAGAAAAATGACTTATTTAAGCCACGTGTGTGTGTCAGTTCTCCATGTTCTCAACACAACATTGCTTCCCTCCATAAAGAGTAGATTATGCATGCGATGTTTGACCAGACACGCGTGTGTGTTTGTGTAGTCCGTTAACAAGCATGGTATGTTGGTAGCGATACTTTTGTACTTTTACTTGATTGATACCTAACGTTGGGAAGTGTTACCGAATAGAGAGAGAGAGAGAGAAAGAGCGCGAGAGAGAGAATCGTATTTCAGAGAGAGAGAGTTCAACTTCTGACGTAATTCTGGAGAGCAGATCTGCAAGCTCACAACGCCTCACGCAAGACGCACATCGAGATGTTATCTGCGTGAAGATCAGCTGATGTGTGTTTGTCTCCCGTTCTGTCCAAGCAAGAGAGTGAAAGTTTTTTTTTCCTCTCTCTCTTTTTTTTTCAAGCCGCTGCCTGCTGTGAGTGCCGTGCTGTCAACATAAAACGAGCTGCATATCCTCTGTGTTGCTAAAGCTCCCCTATAAATCACATGTTTGTGCAAGAAAGAAAAGATTGTAAATCTGTTGATCCAAATGAAGCCTGAGACTGTACAGCAGCAGCTCTGCAATGAAGCGCAAAGTAGGCTATGCTGTAAAACAATAGGGTGAAGTCAGGTAAATTGGGACACTTTTTGGAAGCGCAAAGTATAGGGTGAAGCAGGGCCGTGCAGCCCATACAGGCAAAATAGGCAGCCGCCTGGGGGCCTCATGCTTACTTACTTAATCCTCTTCTTCCCGGATGGGAAATAAGGCTTCGACGACTCGACGCCATTCATCTCTCTGCTGTGCTAGTCTCTGTGCCTCGCCCCATGTAAGCTTCAGCTCCTTCAGCTCCCCCTCAACCGTTCTCCGCCAGGTGTTCCTAGGCCGCCCAGGCCTACGTTTTCCCGGTGGTGTCCATCTAAGCGCTGCCTTTGGTATCCTCTCGTTGTCCATTCTTAGAACATGGCCTAGCCATCTGAGTCGCCTGAGTTTTATTTCAAGGACCACATCTCTGCATCCTGTTTTGGCGTACAGCTCCTTGTTTGTTATTTTGTTTGGCCAGAAGATTCGGCAGATCTTTCTAAGGCACCCATTGTGGAAGGCACTGATTTTATTCATGTCCCCTTTAACTACTCGCCAGCATTCCGAACCGTACATGAGGACAGATTTCACGCAGCTGTTGTAGAGCTGGATCTTGGTCCTAAGATGGTACTGTCGGGACTTCCAGATTGGCTGTAGTCTTGCGAAAGCCCCACGAGCTTTGGAGAGCCTTGCTTGGATGTCTTTTTTCGCTCCATTGTCCTTGCTGATGAGGCTCCCCAGATATGTGAAGTCCTCTGCAAAATCAAGTGGCACGCCATTGATGGTGATAGGTGTAGGGTTGGTGGTGTTTATGCACATGACTTGTGTCTTTGAGGTGTTGATGTTCAGACCTGTCTGTTTTGCATATTTACTCAGCCTATCCGTTTTCTCTTGCAGGTGATCTCTCTTTGAGGACAAGACCGCCAGGTCGTCCGCAAAGTCTAGATCCTCTAAGTGGGAGAAAGGCGTCCACTGAGGGGGGGGGCCTCATGAGATTATTATTATTATTTTATTTTTTAACCAACATGGCCATCAGGGGGCCCCAGTTGAGCTCTCAACTGTGAGACAGAGAACAGTTGAAGTAAGGGTGAGGGTTAACATTAGCTCATTAGAATCTGAAAAGAAGTCAGGTAATTTGGTCCGCTTTTTGGTAATTGGCCTAGGAAACTAAGAAAAAGCAATGTGTGATACTGAATTTGTTTTTATGATTAATAAGGACTGTTGTCAACATGTTTAAGTTTAATTTATGTAATAAAATAAATTCGTTTTGATCCTACAGCTTTTGAAACAGCTGTCACACATTTTCTTGATTAGCAGTTTTCAGGTAATTTGGGCTACCATATCAGCTGAAATGACGGGCACTGTTACGATGTTAATATTATGGGCTCATTGGGCTGTATGCAGACAAATACATTTACTGCACCCATCATTTAGCTTGTCAGAGTGGTCGTTGGAGCGCCTCAGTGCTGCTGCAGAAGTCACGTGCAACTTCTTCCAGAGAGATTGATTGATTGATTGATTGATTGATTGCATTGGAAATAAATGAGTCAACTGTAACTCCATCAGGTGCTTTTGTTTTACATGCTGCTAGGAATACACCATGGAACAGTGGTTCTGTTCATATCAGGAACCCTCAAATTTTTTCTAACACATTTTTGGACACTGTTCCTACACATTTTGCCCAGTAGCTAGATAGATACATACATAGATAGACAGACACATAGATACATAGATATAGAACTCTGGCGGTGTGGTTCACTTCAAAATCTACATTAGTGGCATTTACCTGTCGCTCTTGCGCATTAAAGCTATACTGTGTAAGTTGCTCAACTGGTGGTCTGTAGCAGTATAGCAAACCGCGGTCGCGTTTGCTTTTTTCGTCCGTTTTTCGCTCGCGGACCGGGCCGTCAGACCACCGCGTCCGCCTCGCCTCGCCGAGACGCTTTCAATGAGGTCTCCCGTGTCCTTCTACGAGCAGCCTGGAGAGTTACATGCTAGACTCCTCCAGTGTAAACACTGCAGTGTACTTCCTGAAGGCGTGTTTCCTAAACCCACCAGAGAGCCCGGCAGTGTATGTTCTGCGCTGTGATTGGCCGGCAGTGTATAACCCTCGCTGTGATTGGCCGGTAGTGTGATGACGCAATTTTTCCGCGAAAACCGGTCCCGGGCAGGGATCATAGAAAACATATAAAGAGAAGGCTTTAGAAGCTGAAAATAACGGAGTGGGGGTTCTAAAACTTTAGCGATTTAACAGCTAGGACCATTTTAAGATTTGTTTTATAAAAAAAGTTACATGGTACAACTTTAACATCATACCTTATTTTAACACACCAAGCCAACACAGAGCAAGCTTTCCTGTACCTGAGGGGTTTGAATAGTAATAAAGTAAATGTCATGTTTTCAAAATGCATAACTTAGAGGGGAGATTCATAATAATTACGTTCAGCCTCATGGTGGTGCTATAACAGCCCACTTCACATTTTGCCCTATAACTCTTTAACCATAGGTCGGAAAATCAAAATGTATTTTCCCCAGGATTCCTTGGGTCATGACACATGTCCCCACATAGGCCACACCCATTTGCATCAGGATAGATTTTCCGCCATTTTAAATTTTCTTCAAAACACACTTTTTGCTCCTTTTCGACATATTTCCTCCAAATCTCACCAAAATCGGTACACATGTTCTCTGGACCCATGCAATAAACATATTCAAGCGACAATTTTCATAGTCCATATTGTTCACCTGTAATATGCTTCCAAAGTTAGTGGGAGGGGCCTATTTATCAGAAAAGGCCACAAATCACAAACAAAACATCCAGTCAAGACTAAATTCGAATCACATGTCAAGGGTTGTATGCTCAACGAATTCCCAGAAGCAGGGCGTGCCACAAATGCACAAAATGCAACCGTTTCATGCCAAAACATGATTTTTGGGGGAGCAATCCTCCCAAAATGAAAGTTTGCTTATTTTGCTGACGCAAACATATTTCTCACATAAGCATATACTATACACTGTATATGCTTATGTTTCTCCATTAGCATATATGCTTATGTTTCTCTGGCAGTGTGAAAGGACTGACAGATACAGATCTCCATATATGCCCATATCAGTTGGAACACTGCTGCAATTTAGCTGTGAGCGCCCGCGAAGCGGGCGCGATCTCTAGACGTGAGCGGCCCGAAGGGCCGCAAACTTCTAGTTATAATACTAATTGTGATGTCAGCGTGATGTAAAACCAATATGTGCTCATATATGGAGATCTCTATTTCTCATATATGGAGATCTCTATTTCTCTATTTCTACTGAAAAATGTTGTTTTGTACAACTGTACATCATGCAAGTACAGTAACAGCAGGGGAAGTAGCTAAGAACGTAGGCAATGATCTGAGCTATCTGCATGCGAAAGTTGGAGTCTGTAGAACCAACCATGTGCTGTGTAAAACTAATTCACTAACTTCTAGTTAGTGTCTATATGTTGGAGGTGGTCACCCTATTATTACATGTCATCCTTTTCATGTTGACACTGAATAATTAAGTGTGTGTGTGTGTGTGTGTGTGTGTGTGTGTGTGTGTGTGTGTGTGTGTGTGTGTGTGTGTGTGTGTGTGTGTGTGTGTGTGTGTGTGTGTGTGTGTGTGTGTGTGTGTGTGTGTGCGTGCCGTCCGACTGGGCCCTAGGCGTCCCTCGCAGTTCTCATGAAGAGCGAGTCCAGGTGGTCAAGTACGATCTTGAAACATCTGTGTGGACAGAAGTCGCGCCTACGCAGATTGCCCATTGTGACCCAGCTGTCTGTACCCTGAATGGAAAGATCTACATTATAGGTATCATACCTGTTCTTAAAGATTACTATACACTAGGGCAGGGTTCCCCAATAGGCGGCCCGCAGGCCATTTGCGGCCCGCGGGGGGGTTCTGTCTGGCCCCCACCAACCCCAGTAAAAAAGATATATATATATTTTCGTGGAATAGTGAAAGTTACAGGTAAGGTGAGTGCGATATGAAACGTAAGCTTACCATAATCACAGTAATCCTTAATCATTTTCAATCATATTCAAGGGCTTTTGGAGAAATGAGACAGACACAGAGCCCTGCAGAGGGAAGGTGATTGTGTCAGACTCTGGCCCTCATTTATCAATGGAGTGTAAAAAATGGTCTATTTTTTTCACCAAATTTTGCGTAGGGCAACGTTTGCGTGGCATTTACGAAAACGTCCTAAACAGACACACCTGGCGTACATTTGATCCCAGCGTTGATAAATGCGCAGGCTGAAATTTAAATAACACGCCCTTTAGGGTTGGACACGGTAACCGCCGTACCGCGGTAAACCGAGGTCTACCGCGGTGTCGGTGTGCTTACCGCGGTAAAAAAAGACAAAAAAAAGTCTATTTTTTATTGGAAAACAAGCGAGTTTTAAAACAGGGGAGAAGCGAGGACCGCATGCGCTCCATGCCGCTCTGCTCTGGGCCGTGTACCACAGTTTGGAAGCCACATACGTCACTCTCACTCAGACACAGACAGTCACTCCTGCAGCTGCCTGCGTAGAGGAGTACAGAGCAGCGTAAACTTTCTTTGTAATCCACTCGACACAAGGATGTTAATACATACCTTGTGTTGTGGCATATCTTTTTTTATTCATACGGATTACTGGCGGAGCGCGGGCCGCGTGGACTAAAGCCGAAAATGAAACTATTTTACTTTTTCCATCGCGTCGCACGTTGTGCCCGTTCGGCGGCGCGTCGGAGATTGTATAACCTTTTCTGTCAAGTCTTGTAACTAAAACCTGTATATAGCAGCACTCAATCACTGCGATTTGAGAGTTGAGACGTGACGTGAGTTTACAGAATCACTGTACACGATCTGACTACCCTTCCTCTTCTGGTTTGTTCACACAGCTGTTTGTGTCTGAAAAGCCTACTAGCTAGCCTACGTTACTATGGTAACCCGACAGTGCAGATCTAAAAGCTCAGAACGCGTCGCGGATGCAATGTGTTGTGAGATTGTAGATCTGCTCCTTTCAAAGCCATACCCGCTGTGCTGTACGGAGAAGTATAACTCGGGCGGTCAGGCTGTGTCGCCTCTCCACTGTGGAGAGGCGACTTTAGGGAAGATGATTGCAATATTTTGGCTTATCGCCGAACCTTAATTAATAGATACGGGGGTGCGGTAATTACCGCAGTACCGTCGGTAAATGGGAAGACGGTAATCGCGGTAACAAAATGTCGATACCGCCCCAGGCCTAACGCCCTTAATTATTCTCGAAACGCCCCGATTTTACGACTAGAACGACCTGAATACGACCTAACAACGAAAGGAAAGCCAATAGAAGAGATTTTACTCCTCACGCTTCAAGTTCAATCCCATGTCCAGTCCCACACAGACCACGCACGCATGCACGCACGCACGCACGCACACACACACACCACCAAGCCCAGCAGCATTTTGGTTCACTGAATCATTATTACCTTTCATCATTAACTCCAGCATAGTGTAGGCCTACTACAGTACTGTAGCGACTGTATAAATTGAGAGACCCCACAGTTACGTTTTGGATATAAATTTAACCCAGTTTCGGCAACGAGCACAATGCGCGTTTGAGTGCTTGAACTTGCAATCATGCACCGTTCCCGCACGGGCTGGTCTTCTCCCCGGTGGGCCGTGGACCCCCAAATAAATCATCCGCAGCGTGCGTGCGCTGGGCTGGGCACAGCCAGGTTTGGACCTTCGGGTTTTATCCATATTTAAAAGGACTCGCGTCACTGTATAAATTGGAGGCTCACGCCTCACGGTAATGTAAGATCACAGCGGCGCCGCGCTGGTCCCGAAAATGCTCTCGCATGCATTCGTAGGCTAGCCTATATAGGCTATGTGCAATTGTTCTGAGCCAGGTCTGCAATCTTAAGATTTAGACTGTTAAAGCACTTAACAGTAGATTGCTTCCATATTGCTAGATTTTAATTGCTTGTCATTGTAACTTGGAAATAAAATCGGCGTGCATGTCCATGATGTAGCTGGCTATAATAGGCTATGCTTTTATAAAATGTAATATTTTCACAGGATTATTTATTATTGTGTTGGATATACATTTTCGAGTGGATACATGTTTCCATTGCCTGTCAGATAGTTAGACAATGCTGCTCCGCACGTCTACAATGGAACAAAGTGGTGTAGGATGAATCCTACACCACCTCTGGACTTGACGTGAGATTTGATCCTACCCTACGCCAACGTCAAAGTCAAGTTGAAATGATAAATGTCGAGACTTCCCTAAATTTCGGTGTACACCCAAATTTTGATCTGCACCACGTTGATAAATGAGGGCATCTGTGTCCAGCTGGCAGCTGATGCCAATAAGTAGTAACGGCCCCTTGTCAATGGATCAAAGGAAGGCAATTATGTCGCTGCACTGTTAACTAGCTGCTACAGATGCATACTTTTCAAGCAGACTGGTTAATTGGTTCTTAACTTATTTTGTTTAAATTTTAAGGAGTGCATTTCTCATAATAATTATAATAATGGTGGTATAAGAGCAGCAACAACACTAGTACAGTGTTTCTCAACCTTTTTTCTGCCAGGGCACACTTTTCATAGCCAAAAGATCCCAGGGCACACCTAGATATATGGCATGTGTGGCTATTTTCAAAATGTTTGCCTATTTCTTATATTATTTTAAAATTGGCCAATGTTTTACCAGTTTTTATATAGTTTGTTGATTATTTTTGATGCTGTAATGGTCTATTTTATTTTATTTCTTGATGTATTAAACAGGTTTTAAAAGTTCTTAAATCGTGACTTCACTGTCAAATTTCAAAAGCCACACCAAAGGTCCGCTGCACAATGCTTGAGAAACACTGCACTAATAGGCCTATATCTGAATTGTCGCTGGAGTAGCAGGAACGCCGCCGTCGCCACCCGTAATGTTGTGGCCCTTGGCTTGGTGCCCTAGACATAATTCGGCCCTTGGCGAAAACTAATTGGGGAACCCTGTATTACACTATTAGACTTATTACGCTATTACACTATTACACTTATTGCGCTATTACACTATTACACGTATTGTGCTATTACACTATTACGCTATTACACTTATTACACTATTACACTTATTAAACTATTACACTATTACACTTATTACACTATTACACTTATTACACTATTATACTATTACACTTATTACACTATTACACTTATTGCACTATTACACTATTACACTTATTACACTATTACACTATTACACTTATTACACTATTACACTTATTGCGCTATTACACTATTACAGTTATTACACCTAGACACAGTTACTCTATTGCACTTACAAACCATTGAAAAGATATAGCAAATACGAACTATCAATAATCGACCAATCAGAAGAGGGGGCGGGGCTAACTTAAACCAATTAAGTACAAGGACTTTGAATCAAGTAAAATGACACTACCCACAAGTTTGTGCGACAAACGGTTGATGAGTTCTAGCAAAAAAAAGGAACAATCAAGTATCGACCAATCAGAAGAGGGGGCACTTCCTGTTTGGCGAAGGAAGTTTGATGCTTCGCCACGGGCACGCCGTTTTACGAAAACTCACGATTTTGATAACTTTTCATCGTTAAGTTGTCTTGTGTATGCCGAGCGAATCTGAAGTTGATCCGATCAACCCCCTAGGAGGAGTTTGTTAAAGTGAGACATGTGAAAACGGCCAAAAATGCGCCAAAACGCCATAAATTAGTAAAAATGGCTGACTTCCTGTTTGGTTTCGGACATGGCGCCAAGAGACTTTTTTTTGTGAGTCTGGACATGATACAAATGTGTACCAATTTTCGGACGTGTAGGTGAAACCGTATAGTAGGGCTGTGCCGTTGACATTTTCTAGGGGGCGCTGTTGTAATCTAGTTCTCAGGGGAGCACCTGGAGATGTTGCTTGGTACACATATTAAAACGTTGCTCCAGAGATATAGTGGAGTAGAAATAAAGATTAGTCTATTTAAACACTTTTAACTCATACTGTGCCTGGGCCAAAAGAGGGCGCCAGAGAGCCAGACATTTCTGTATAGGCCTTCGCTCTAGCTTCCGTCGACACAGCCAGTAATGGCTTGTGATTTCACTGCGACCAGTGTTATGGATGACGAGGAAGTTAGCTAACAGTTAGCTATTAGCTTCTTTATTTTTTAGAAGCCCGATCTGAAGCTATTTTAGTCGCAAAAAAACTTTGTCGCTGCACTGGGAACACAGTTCAGAGAAAAAGGTCTCTAAAGATGTGAGTTTGTATTGATGTGGGCGGCGCGGTGCGGCAGCGTTGCCCGATTACGGGCCGATGTAAACAGAGTCTCGGCCCCGGCCATGGATGGACATTTAGACCGGGGCTTCGTTGAGGCCTCCGATTAATTAATTCATTTTATTAAATATCCCGGACTAGTACGGGATAGGCACCCCGGAATATGTCGCGCCGCCGACAGTATAGATTGAGTTTTTTTTGGGGGGCTCTAAACTTTATTTTAAACCATTTTCAATGGAATAAATCGTCGGACCATCTAGAATCACTTGTTTGAAAGCGTAGGACGACCCAGGACCACCCACATCTCTACAAGCACCTCAGGGTAAGTAAAATAGCAAAAAAAAACATTGTATTGGATTGAAATAAAGCCGAACCTGTCCGGGATAGGCACAAAAAGGGTTAAAATATTCCAGTAAAATAAAAGCACCTCAAAACGCCTTCTAAGGCTGCTATTAAACGGAGACGCTGCCGATCTCATTTTGGATTCGTTATCAAAATGAGATCGCCTTTACACCTCGCATTGGCTCCTCATTGATTCGTATTGTCTGCGTTTACACGAAACGCACCATGTCATGCAAAATGCTGTAGTAGCCTACATATGCCCGTACATATAGGCTACTGTGTATTTACCCTTCAACTATAAAATATAGCCTATGTTGTTTTTAATGAGACATGCTATGCTCCCAAATCCATATTATTATCGTCTGTTGAACTCTGTTCGCATATTCAATGAGTCCCGCGGTGCAGCCAGTTGGCTGAAGTTAAATCGTAGAGGTTTTTTAAAAAGCCAATAAAAGCCACCTGGAAGATGAAGGTTGGAACTATATGGAGCAAATTTCTGGACATCTATGGGGATGGGCGATATAAAGTCGGAAAAAATGCATAACCCGAGCGAGGCAGCGAGTGGAGTAGACTACAGAGGCGCACATGGGTATGGTATAACGTACCTTGATTACAGGAGAAAATAATAAAATGTACTTCTTAAAATGAATTAATCATGCTTGTTGCTAAAAAGTATTGGCAACATGACTGGTGTATTGCATGCATGCCTTCACACGTGCAAGACAACAGCCATGTTGCCATACCTTTGCATTTGCAGAACTGACGCTGCTGGCGGGAGGAGCGCCAGCAGCGCCGGAGGAGGAGGAGAATTTTGTGACATTATGAGCAAGTGGCCTATTCGTGGACTCTGACTGGACAGTAAAAGTTAGGAGCGATAGGAGGACGTTTTTTTGGAGCCGTGTGCAGAGCACATGAGCTCCCTCTGAGTGGCAATGTGTGTCCTGTCTCACCAGAGTCTGTGTCCAGTCAAGAATGAACAGGATCTGCCCATGCGCAATTCTTTGGATGGGATTTATGTCACTTTGAAGTGAGCCGATCTTTTGGATGGGATTTATGTCACTTTGAAGTGAGCCGATTTTTTGGATGGGATTTATGTCACTTTGAAGTGAGCCGATTTTTTGGATGGGATTTATGTCACTTTGAAGTGAGCCGATTTTTTGGATGGGATTTATGTCACTTTGAAGTGAGCCGATTTTTTGGATGGGATTTATGTCACTTTGAAGTGAGCCGAATCTCTGGGATCCGTTCTTTTCAAAGAGCCGTTCAAAAGTTATTTATTTTGTAAATACTTTGTAGATTTTGATTATAATTACAAATCACTTCAATCAAAAACATAGACCTGGAACTGCTCAAATTCACGGCTCCACTTCGAACCGAGGTTTGATTTTTGTGATATGAGCTGTTTCTTTTATCTGTCTGTCTGTCAGCATATTCATTACTCGTGTGAGTAGCCTAATTGCAAAGCATCTGGATAAATCACAATAATTACCTTGAGTGCGCTGCATCTGTGACGTGATGTAGTCCACATTTTGAAGAATTAATCCAGTTTTTAGGTAAAAACAAGGGGAATGCATTATTGCCTGGAATACCATAAATGTTACACGATAAAGTGTACAGTTTACAGCTCCTCGCTGTCAATCAGAACAGCGCACGGCTGCACTGCAAGTGGATGGATCGGCACATGAAGGCAGAGAGGGACGCACAACTATGGGCTTTAATAATCATTAAATGGTCGGTCTCTTGGAAACTCGGAAATAAATGGATTTAATAATTAGTTGGCTGAGAATGGAATACTGGTTTAAAGTAACTTTGATGAGAGGAGAGCTGTTGGTAGCCTAGTGCTTGCGACTCCTGTCAAACGAGCTGTATAGTAGCCAGCTGCGCTAAATACTAAATTGATCTGACCTACATAATCTTTACGTCTTTTGCTGGCAGTTGTAATTGATTGGTTTGGAGAAGGATTCCAATTGTAGGCTATAAACATTTTTAAAAGGCTTTCATATAGGCTAGCCTACTCCTGATATTTTCCAAATGAGGTTTGGGCTAATAGATCACTATGTGTTCAGTTTTGGCTATTTTCTGGGTTTTAATTAGGCCTACAACAACACAATACATTTTCGGTTAGTATGACAGACTGACACTGTTATGCAGCGGGGAGGGGGAGCAGGGGGGCTATGACATCATCGCACTCTCCCTCGCCGGCGATTTCCTTTATTACACAGCTGCGTATTTGATGCGAAAACCCACTTTTCCACTTTCAGACCCGAATTCAAAAAAGTGTCGGATTAGGTCATAAAAACGCGTCTCCGTGTGTCAAAATGGCCGTTTTACTAGTAAAAACTACCTGGTAATTACAAATTCGTCTCCGTATAATAGGCCCCTAAGTCCTGACCTAAGATTTCTGAAAAACTTCAATTTATTCAAACAAAAATAAAATAATATTCTGTATAAATATGTTTCTATACTGTACATAGCAACAACAACACAAAAATGAATCCAATAGAGCCCACTGACATTCTCTATCCTGCTCATTCTTATTGATCAAATAGGTGGTGCATTTGCGGAAAACACAATGGAATGCTACAACCCGAAGACGGACCAGTGGAGTGTGTGTGCCCCCATGAAAGAGCCCCGCTGTGACTCTGGTGTGGTGGTGGTGGATGGGAAGATCTACGTTCTAGGAGGGATGAAAGAATTCGCGGCCATGCTAGAATGGGAGCAAGCATACGACCAGTAAGACACTGCTGGAGTCCCAATAAACAATAGGGCTGGGCGATTAATCGATTTTTAATCGAAATCAGATTCGTTTTGTTTGGAAGATTTAAAAAAAAGAAAATCGTCAAATCGATTTTCACTTTAGTTAGGGTAATTCTGGTATGGATCTCGCTCATTACAGGGCAAAAGGTCCACAGCCCAGTCCTCCTAAGACATGACAAGGTTCTGCAATATAATAAGCCCAAGTCGGACAAAAAAACTGAAATCAACTTATCTGAGAAATAAATCTAATTTTATTTTTAGGCCAAATCAAACAGCCCTAACAAATGATTGCGATTTGCGACTGAATTGTCTTTTTGATATTGAACGCTGGAACTTAACTCATTGAGTGCCTATCCCGAATTAGTTCGGGATATATTATCGCATCCCAGAGTGCCTATCCCGAACTAGTTCGGGATATTAAAAAAAAAAAAAAAAAAAAAAATATATTTTTTGAAAAAAAAAAATTGAAATTTTTTTTTTGGACCCCATCAAATCTAGTGAACATGATTTCAATCGCGATTTTGCATGTTCCACCCCCATACAACCCCATCTAACATACAGGGCAGCCATGTTTGTTTACATAACATGTAAAACATAATGGCGATTATCTCAAGAATGCCTGAACGGATTTCCAATCGGATTTTTTTGTTTGAAAGCTGTGAACAAACTGCACAAATCCACTCCAATGCAATCCAGGATTGCATTGGATTTTTTAGAGCTCATTCTTCTCAGTTTTTTTCCCATGCATGAGGTGTGCAAGATTTAATCATGGCTAAGTTGACGAAAATAAGGCTTCTAAAATGCTTGGTAGCCAATAGCTAACTTCAAGCTAACTTCATCCTCTTCCTGTACATGCACAAAGGAAAGTGTTCAGGCAAGTCATGGCTGCAGGGCTTCTGCATATACCAGCATATCTCTATGGGATTTTCTATGGCCACTGGGCGCCCTCTAGTGGTGACTAGGGTGGCACTAAATGAGTTAACATAACACTAACCTTAAAGGAGTAGTTCACCCCCAAAATGACTTTTTTTCTATTGATTACTCAGGCCATGGAGACTAGAGTTCAATAATATTTTTTGGTTTTTATCACATTCCTAAGACAAAAAAAATGATTTGAGTAAATTTACCCCCCATTGATTCCGGATGGTGACCCGTTTCGAAACGGGTCACCATCCGGAACGAATGGGGGTAAATTCATTGTTATCACATTTTTGTCTTAGGAATGCGACAAAAAACTAAAAATATTATTGAACTCTAGTCTCCATGGCATGAGTAATCAATAGAAAAAAGTCATTTTGGGGGTGAACTACTCCTTTAAAGGGGAAGACCACCCATTTTCAATATTGAACTGTGTCATTAAGTTGTGTGGAAATAGAAAAAAATTTCCCCCTCTTCTGTGTTGCCTAGAACTGGAGGATTGATTTTGGGGTTTGTATTGTAAAGTACAATTTGATGACATCACACATTGTACTTTACAATACAAACCCCAAAATCAATCCTCCAGTTCTAGGCAACACAGAAGAGGGGGAACTTTCTTTCTATTTCCACACAACTCCTCTAAGGTATATTAATGACATATTTCAATATTGAAAATGGGTGGTCTTCCCCTTTAAAGACAATCATTTTATATAAAATAAAATGTATCGATTATGCGAAAATAATTGAGATGATCTCAATAATCTCAAGTGTAATAACAGACATTTCTCTCATGACTATCGGTCTCTCTCCTCGTGCAGGTTTTCCAACAGCATCGAGCGCTACTGTGAAGAGACCGACTCGTGGGAGACCGTGGGACAGATGCCCACCTCTCGCCACAGTGCTTGCTATGCTCTCAACTGCGTGTCTTTCAGGCTGAGGGATGACTTCCCATATCCAGCTGATGATGATGATGATGATGATGATGACGACGATGATGAGGAGGTGGTTGATAGTGATGATGATGATGATGATGATGATGCTGGTAGTTATTATGTGAGTGACTCCGACGATGGCCTCTTTCTCATGGACTATATACCCTATAGTCCATGAGACCCTATGGGTACTAGGGCAGGGTTACACCCCGCCATTCCGAAACACCGCTATTCCGAACGTTGACTTCTAACCCTAACCCTACCCCTAACCCTACCCCTAACCCTAACCCTTACCCTAACCCTAACTAACCCTAACCCTACCCCTAACCCTAACCCTAAACCTAACCCTAACCCTGCTTCGGAATAGCGGTGTTTCGGAATGGCGGACTGTTGCCCTAGGGCAGGGGTCTTCAACAGGGGGTCCGGGACCCAGAGTTACTACAGTTGATCCTCCAATCCTTTTTAAATTAACAACTTGAACCCTAGTGTCCATGTTCTGAGAACTGTGACCAAATATAGCCGATCTACAAGCTCACAATGCCTCGCAACGTGAGGCGTTGTGAGCTTGTAGATCGGCTTTTTTTGGCAAATAGCTTTGGTGTATTAGAAGGAAAAGGAGCAAACCAAGTACAGAGTGAAAGATCAAGTTAATAAACTTGACCTAAGTAATGACGACTCTAAGTGGTTAAATATCTGAAAACACAAATTGAAATGAATCCAAAATACACTGATTGTGCTGTCAAACGATGAAACTATATGGAAACTATGAAAAGGTTGTGGGGGTCCCTGCTTCATCTCTCTCTCTCTCTCTCTTAACTAGGGTGTCCTTGGCCTGAAAACGTTGAAGACCCCTGTACTAGGGCTTTTAACGACTTGTGATTTTTGCAAGTCGACTCGACTCGGTAAAAATTTGAGTTGAAGTCGACTTTATCGTTTGATGACATCATCACATTGACGGCGTGAACGGGGGACAAAACCCGAAAATGTGTTACCTCTGGGCTTCATAGAATAGCCTAAAGTGATCCTTTCTACCTTAATATGGCCTTTGTTTTGATGTTAATATTAGATATTCCACTGCGGCAACCAGCATTGAATAATAGTAATATTAATTGCGACCGTAGGTCGCATTTACTACCAAAACCTCCACCGGCTGTGGAGCGTCCAGGAGAGCCGGGGCCGGTACCTATTCGTCCGCCAAGGCAACGCGGAGACCCCACCCCTCATTTCTCACATGGCCCTCTTCTAGCGCCACCTTCAGGCCGATTTTTAAAACACATTTTTGGACACTGCTCCTACAGTTTTCGCCCTAAAATCACGCAAATGGCTACACAGTATGTCTACACTCATCCCATCAACATGAATCTGTCCCATATAGCGCCACCTTCAGGCTGATTTTTAAAAACACATTTTTGGACACTGCTCCTACAGATTTTGCCCTAAAATCACGAAAGTCACTACACAGCATGTCTACACTCATGTCATCAACATGGATCAGGAAGATTTTGGAAAAACAAATTTTTGCCCATCCCGATTAGGGAGTCTTACTGGTCTTAATTTCTATATAATTTTGGATCCAACAGGATAAAGTTGGTGGCTACTGTTACCACTTCTGACTGCAGTCACTGCACTGTCTGTCCAGCCTGTCAATGTGACAGAGTGGAGATAGCAAGCACACTGATTTATTTTTTATTTATTTTTAACTTTCCCTGGTGGGAGACTTGTCTTTTTTTTGGTTAATGCCCTAATGGGTACTATAGTGTCTTTTCAGTTTTCTGTTATTGTGGGGAAAGTGATTGACATGCGTGCAACGCGTCAGATTGTGAGATGCTATTTTCAGTAAAGCTTTCCCCCATTTTCGGATATACTGCTATGTTGTTCAGTCAAAGCTTTCCCCTCAGAAAGATGCAGGGGTTTAAGTTAACCTGACATTTCTTTATGTTTCACTGTCAACAGACTGTACGTTGCTCATTATAATCCATGTGACTGTACATATGATTCGTATTCCTTAAATTTCACTTTTTGAAGTGTGTGGATCGAAATATTATATGGAATGAAGTTTTGTACAGAGCCAAGAACATGAGTTGTGAGTCTTTATTTTCCTAATCATAAATATTATATCCTGGTGATCCAGTGTTTCTCAAACTTTCAAATTTCAAGGTCTCCCCTTAACTCTGACAGTGTACAAGTATGCGATAACGTCTTGCTGCGCGGTCATTATGGCTTATATGGACACGACGGGCTGATAATTCCCCGAGGTGGAGCAGAGGGGAATTATCAGCCTGAAGTGTCCATATAAGCCATAATGACCAAGCAGCAAGACGTTATAGCACTTATTACCCGGCTAATACATACAATTAATTTGACTCAAAACTAAAAGCAAAACAAAGTATTTCCTTGTTTACAGACGGCTGAAAGTGCGTCCCCCTGAGCGCAACACGGTCGCCTTGGAAAACAAGGAAGTGCTGATCAAATAGAATCCATTTTCTGATACTGCGTCGTCTATTTCTTGCCTCAAATGTTTTTTAAAACATTCTTCAGAGCAACGTTTGGTTGTAAATGACGCTGTGCGTTTGTTTACATGGAAGACATGTTTGATACGGCACTAAATCCACACAGTGCAGCCTGAATACAGCAGCTGCTCTGAGCCTTTGATTAAGCAGCGGTGAATTTAATTATAGAGCGGAGCGGTCATTATACGCCTATAATTCACCGCTGAAGTGAACCGCCGGGTAATAAATGAAGATAAGATACATTTGTACACTGTCAGAGTTACAGACTTGTATGGGTCAATTTAGATCCCCATAAAGGAACCCACAGAGTCCCTGGAATCCACTTTGAGAACCACAGTCTAAGAAATGAAAAGTCAGTGTCAGAGTGATCAGTCATTATGAAGTGTTTGCTGTTTTGGCCCTGTTTGGCCTAGCTCAGAGTCAGACCTACTCTGGTATGGATACTTTTTAGTACCACATTTTAGTACCACTTTCACACCACTCTAACCAGGTCCATGTAGTTTAAAACTTGGCACAAGTGGGCGGAGTGAAGAGGAACTTTTCTTTGACGATGGAAACAGCATGACTCGGTGCTTGCTGGAGGCTATACTTCATACCATGGGACTGCTTGAGTGAAGTGTGGAGGCTTGGATGAGAAACACAATGTACAGAACAGTCAGATCAGTGAATGATGTCACTGTACAGTGTACACTAGGGGTGTAACGATACATTTTTACGATACACATCACGATACATGATTGAAGATACGATACATGGACGATATTGGTTAATTCATGGCGATACGATACGATTCAATTCAATAATTTAAAATCGATAATTTAGCAAAGAAATGAAATCTGTGCCAAACGTGTCAATAGTGCATGTTTTTAAGGGAAACATCTATTATTATGGATATAAATAAGTAAACACTGTGATTCTCCTGCAAATAAATGGACATTATATTTCAACACATTATGGACAAACCCACACCTTGACATGAACACAGAGATTACACACATTTATCGATCGACCAAGAGTAGCTATAGGGAATGGAAAAGTAATTAAACTCCTCATTTTCCTCTTAAAATTGCTAGATTCAAGGCACAAAACGATTCGATACCGATTATCTGCATGTTAAACGATACCAATACGATACAAAGCCAAAACGGTACGATATATGCTTTTCGATTTTTCTATTCAGTTTATATTGTTACACCCCTAGTGTACAGTACACGCATCCATACTGTCACTCATCCACCCCATATAGCTGAGTGGGCAGATCTGTGACTGGAGGCCTTCTACTCTGGGTGGGGAAACAAAAGGCCCCTAGACACACACTCACACTCACACTCACACTCACACACACACACAGAGCCCAGGCTGTGTCAAAATGTCCTGGAGCAAAGACACTTAACACTAAAGTGTTAAATGTGTCACTTCATAGGCTCACACACAACGCATGGTGTTGTGAGCCAAAGTGCTGTCTACACAATATAGTGTTTCGAACAATGGTCTTCAACAGGGGGTCCGGGACCCCTAGCTCGGGGGTCCTTAGAGTTACCGCAAGGGGACCTCCAAATCTTTGTGTGATAGAAACCTTTTTCTCCTTTTTTTTCATGAACCACTAACCCTAGCGTTTAATTCTGAGAGCCAAAAATGGTAGATCTATAAGCTCACAACACCTCGCGCTGCGAGGCATTGTGAGCTTGTAGATCGGCTATTTTTGGCCTTGAAGTACAGGGTGAAAAATAAAGTTTATTAATTATTGAAGGTTCAAGTGGTTAAATATCTGAAAAAATTAATTGACATTAATTCAAAATCTACGATCAGGTTGTGTTGAGGGTCCCTGGTTCATCTCTCTCTCAACTAAGGGGTCCTTGGCCTGAAAACGTTGAAGACCCCTGGTTTATAATCTTATTGTCTCATTCGTGTCTGAATATTTTGTGAAAGCAACAGAACAGCGAAAATAAAATACAGTATTTTGGATAAGTAGGTCTAATCATCAGTAATGGCTGATGTGTAACAGGTATTTCACATGGATATTATTTTGTCTTGGAACATGTCAAATAGGCCTTGTGTGTTTTAGTGGGTAGACCTATCTATGGCCTACTGTTTTTGTGCCATTCGTTCCAAATGTAATTTTCCTCCACGGCCACAGTGTTATTTCTGTATAATATAGCACTAGCCCTACATAACCTATATTTATTTTCCAGAGGGTGATTCTGCTAGGCTGGGTTTTTATGTAGCCTATGACGTCATGACACAGTGAGGGAGGAACAGAGAGAATGGACACACACACACACACACGCACACGGAGAGAGAGGCAGATATGGGATTTATGGCTCTTTGAAGTGAGCCGGATCTCTGGGATCCGTTTCTTTCATAGAGCCGTTCAAAAGACTGTCTCATTTTGGTAGTAGTTGCTTTATAGATTTTGATTATAGGCTAATTACAAATCACTTAAACCCTATACATTTTGGCCATATATACATTTCCGATATTTGAAAAAAGCTGATGTTTGTGCTCACATTGCTTTGCAACACGACACATTGTAAGCTTGTAGATCTGCTACTTTCAAAATATTCTTTTACATTTTATCCGTTGGAAAACTTCAAAAACGGGACATTCTGCATAACGAGTAGTCTACTTTAGTACATTTTGATACCAATACCTTTGCACTTTTACCCAAGTACATTTTAGAATTTTTAGTACTTTTTCCACCACTGTTCATTAGAAAGGAACGGCTCCCTAGTACACTGCGAACCGGATCCCATCGTTCATTTCAAAGAGCCGTTCAAAAGACTTGATTCGTTGGCAAACGTCCCACCTCTAACACACACACACACACACAGAGGGAGAGAGGTAGACAGACACTACTAATGCAGGGAGGAGGTTGGAGAGAGAGAGAGAGAGAGAGAGAGAGTAGCAGCAGTTTGTTGGATACACGTTGGATCTTTCTGTGTTTTTATTCATGAAGGAGAAGCGGCTGGTTGTTGGATCCCAGTAACGGCATCATCATGTGCACACCGTGTTGTTTTTCGCAGGTAAGACACTTTTTATTATATTTTATTTCGTGTCATCTTTTTGTTGAACCGTTTTTACAGCATTAATACGAATATTATTAAAGACACGAGAGAGAGAAGGGGAGCGAGGACTGACTGAGCCTCGATGGGTTTGTTTTTGTTTTGTTTTGTCTTCTTTCTTCGACACAAAAAACGTCGAGTCTTGTCGTCTAAACGGCCAGAGTGTTTGCTAATGTTCCAACGCCGCTCGGGGTTTTCGTTCCACGGAGGGTTTTTAATTCATTTAGAAGAGGCTGAAGTTGATTTTTTTGGCGGTGCCGAGCAGGGAGGATTGAAGAGGTAGAGAGGGTCTTGTTACATGGACGCCGGTGACCCGTCGAATTCGGTGACTGCACTTTTTTTCAATTCAAAGCAGCTTTATTGGCATGAGAAAACTTACGTTTACTTTGCCAAAGCAAGTGTCAAAATATAATAAAAACTGCTGAAAATAGGGAACATATATACAGTTAGAGGGGGTACAATACAGCATTGTGTAAACAGAGCTATGTCACATTTTGTCGTAATGTGCACTATATACAGGTTAAGAAGCTTTTTTTTTTTTTTTTTTTTACAAATGGCAGCCTTTCTTTCATATAAAAGATAAATAGTATATAAATAAAAGGGGGGGAAAAAATTAAAATGTGTTTAAAGGTCGCAGCTGTGTTTATACTGTGTGTGGAGTAGGTCTGGATGCCATTCAATGTTTTGTAGGGTTGACTACAAACCATGGCTTGACATCTAGACCTACTGCACATACAGTATGGAACCGAGCTGCTACCCTTAAATGCATTTTGAGAATAATTAATGCTGCTATTTGTTCGAAAAGCTTTTTACCCTGTACATAATAACATGTCACAATGCAACATAGGTCTGTTTATACAATGCTGTACCCCCTCCCAATAGCCTATTATATGTTACCCATTTTCAACTGTTTTTATTTTGTATTTGTGAGTCGTGACACTTGCTTTGGCAATGTAAACGTATGTGTTCTCAAATTGTATTCCATTCTCTGGTCTTCTTTTATCACAACAGTTCACAAATCTTGCAGCTGTGTTCGCACATTGTTGTATTTCTCCCAGCAGGTATGGGAGTTTTTCCACCATTGGTCATGTTTTCAAACTCACTCACTTTGGGTGTGTGTAAATCTGTGGGAAGTATGTGTCTCTGTCTCTGATGACTACACATGTTAATTCTGTTGACATCGCAAAGCAGAGACCTCTAGAGGCACGCAGTTCGATAGGGGCACACACGTCGGTGTAACGCGCCAGCCACCGTCGCCTGGCTGGGAGTCTCTCTCTCTCTCTCTCTCTCTCGTTCTGTTCGCCATCTGATCTGATGTGAGGCGGGCAGCGCTGTGTGGTTTCCATGGTGGTTTCCAGATGTTTATGAAGCATTGTGAACGCTAGAACAGATCTGTATACAGCCAGGTTGACTGTTTGTTTAGGAAACCACCGTCTGGGACGACAATGAAGAGATGCCCCGTGCGTGTGGCTCATCTTTGTGGCCACTGTCACAGTCACTGTGTGTGTGTGTGTGTGTGTGTGTGTGTGTGTGTGTGTGTGTGTGTGTGTGTGTGTGTGGCGAGGGGAAAGAGGAAGCGTGACATTCACAGATTTCTTTAGTGCCTAATTTCTGTGATTATTTGTGTCTGTCAGCTCAGTTTGTGTTTCTCCTTTTTGTGGAGAGAGCCTGCCTGCCCGCTTTGTTTACGTGTGTGTGTGTGTGTGTGTGTGTGTGTGTGTGTGTCACTTGTACAGTACACAGTATTACCATATGCCAGTGGTTCCCTAAAGCCCCCTTTCGACTGGCATGGCCCAAAAGTGATTTGCGTTTGAATACAGGACAGTTAGCCAGCCACTCATCTACATTACATTGTTAGACAAGATGCAGTGATCTATGAAGGGGTGTCAATTACCGGACGGAGTCTGCAACTCTTAACCTGTGGATTTGAGATTTGTGTAATGGAAAATGTAGATGTCTTTATGTGGTTTGGTGTCGTGTGGTGTGGTGCTAAAGCTAGTCGAAAAGGGGCTAAAGTGGTGTCCAGGGGACCCTCGGGTTTCAGCGGGGTCCCCAGCTAATGTTTTACCATGTTAACACATCTTAATGAGCTTGTAGGTCTGCAACAACAACAACACACACACACACACACACACACACACACACACACACACACACACACACACACAGTCACACACAGTCACACACACACACACACACACACACACACACACACACACACACACAGTGACACAAATCTTGTATAAGGGGAGCAGGGTACATAGTCATATTGGGGCTCCTTGACGTAAAAAGACAGTCCCTACTTTATTAGAATTGGATAAATAATAGATACAGTGAGCACACCGCAGGAGTTTATGGTTCAAACTGATTTTCTATTTCCATGCTGGTCATAAGCTGGAAATAGCAGAACTTCCGTATAAGCCGACTTTTCAAATGACGTGTGTTTGTGTAGCACCCGGGATTCAAGCCCAGGTCTCCCACGTGAAAGTCCAACATCTTAACCAGTGACTAGACCAAAGGGATATCCCAATGGACCGGGGGAGATACTAGACTTTTGAAGCCAGGCACTGAGTCACTGTGCTACATTTGTATATAATACAAACAGGCCGGTCTTCCATCCGGCCTAACTGTTACTGTACCATAATAAATAGTCTTGTGTGAGCCTCTGAGGTTATATAATCAACCTGTGTAGACCAGAGGTTTGTTGGGCCCAAAGTCGGGAGAGAGACTTTCCTGTTTATTTCCCACTGAACACACATTCTTTGTGGATACAACTTCAAGGCCACGCTGCGTTGGCCTGCCAGGAATTTAATTACAAGGCCATATCAGCCTGGCCTGGCTCTGTGTGCGCCCCAAAAGCCCCTAAATGAGAGGGAATGAATCTGTATTGAGATGAATGTGTGGGGGGAGGAGATTAGCACGGAATCAAGTCCTAACACTTCCACATCAACTCCCTCTGTCCTGCTGCAGTCACTGTTAATTAATCCTATTAGGGTAAAGTCGTTATTAGCTGCTTGGTTTTCATTAATGTACATGTTGATCTACCAAAAAGCCTGGTTGATCTCGTTAGGGATGGGACGGTAAGCGATATTATCGTTCATCGTGATATAAAACACTCATGATAATCGTATCGTGGAGATTCACTTTATCGTGATATCGTCCTCTGTCATACACTGGGATCAATTCGCATTTTATTTGCCGAGTTGCATATCCGGTACCACTTAAACCCTCTATTGGTAAAACGTACTTATAATATGTACTTGATACAGTCTTTTTTTCACTCTCTACCACATCTCTTTGCCAAAAAAATAGCAGATCTAACAAGCTCACAAGTTGTGAGCTTGTAGATCTGCTATTTTTGGGCAAATGTTCCGCCCCAGGATAATGGATGTTGGATATTTTGATTATCGTGGTAATATTGTAAATCGCAACTTCTTTGGTCACAATAAACGTGAATATGGAATTTTCATATTGTCCCATCCCTAGTGTGTGTACTTGTGATTGGTTGTGATCGCCAAATGTCCCCCACAAGTGTAATAGCAGAATTTTAGAAACAGATCGTATTTGAGTCATTTTCCTGTGTTCCTCACGAGAGAAATTGGTTGTTTTTCATGGTCAAAATGAGGTTTGCAACTAGGAAAACATTCTGGGTGGGGTTAGCTTTAGACTGATTAGTCTTAAAGCTTGGTTGCTGGGTTTGGAGTTGTGACTGATTGTATACTTAATTGCGCGGCAGTGTTGTACACTGACAACATATCTATAAACTGCAGATGGACTATTTCTGGCTTTAGGCGTGGGGTTAAAAATTGCAATTGTATTTTTACAATAGTGATCATAGAATTGTCTCCTAAAATGTTGATATATTCTGTGTGTGTGTGTGTGTGTGTGTGTGTGTGTGTGTGTGTGTGTGTGTGTGTGTGTGTGTGTGTGTGTGTGTGTGTGTGTGTGTGTGTGTGTGTGTGTGTGTGTGTGTGTGTGTGTGTGTGTGTGTGTGCGCCTCCTGTTCTGTTTCAGTGTGCCTGTGTTATCATTTCCTCTGTGGCTCATAGGAAGGGGAGGTTGAGTGGGAGTGTGTGTGTGGTTGTTTACATTAGATTTGGGCATGGGAACGGGAGCAGCTCACTCCTAATTAGCCCAGGAGAAGAGAGGGTCTGTCCTGCTGTACGCTGAGCTTATCTGAACCCAAACCTCACGGTTTTCTCACAGTGTTTGTAACGGTGACATTCAGAAAACACAAAGTTCTCAGTCGCCCTGACTGAGTTCAGTCGTTTGGATTCCATAGAACCGTCTTGCGTCTTCATTAAATATTATTGGTTATTCATGAAAGAACAAATAACGCTAACATTTTACAAGTGGCACTTGGGAATTTGACATTGATTAGATTTACTTTTCAGGTAAGTGGGTATGACATTGGGCAAGGAGAACTTGACCTGTACTTGCCTGATAGGCAATTACCTCTGATACCTTAGTGTCAACCCAATGACTTCTATGGTAGCAAGTTGCACAGCCAATCTACAGCTCTCAATCAACAGGGTTAGTATTTTTTGAGCTTTTGAAGTGGTCAAACTAGCAATATGTTCAGCATATTGCCATCTTGGATATTTCTTATCAAAACAAATGTTAAAGCCTTAATCTGTGATTTCTTCGCCTGGTTGGCAGTATGTAGAACAACAGGAGCAATATTACACTATTGTGTGATTTTCTTTTAGGAAACAGCACTAGTGTGTGTGTGTGTGGGGGGGGGGGCTCCTTTCACACTGTTCACAAATTGCATGACATGAATGGAGTAAGACATGAATGGAGTCAGATTCAACAAGAGAGAGAGAGAGAGAGAGAGAGAGAGAGAGAGAGAGAATTGAAATGGTCAGCTGTTTTATCCATTCATTCGGAACTAAACTCAGTGTTGTTGGTTTCAAAGTAAAAAAAAAAAATAACATGCTTAAACACGTGTCCATGATATGAAAGTCAACACACGTATACAGATGGATGCATAACCCCAATCACAGAGCCGCACACATGTGTGTGAGTGTGTGAGACAGAGAGATTGTGTGTGAGATTGAGTGTGTTGGTGCCGAAGAAAGAAAAGGAGGCTGATGTAATCCCAGTGAAACTCCTGTTCTATCGCTTATTGCGGAGGCATTTGTTGTACGACATAGGAGGTCAGTGGACAGACAGCACGAGCTGTGTGTGTGTGTGTGTGTGTGTGTGTGTGTGTGTGTGTGTGTGTGTGTGTGTGTGTGTGTGTGTGTGTGTGTGTGTGTGTGTGTGTGTGTGTGTGTGTGTGTGTGTGTGTGTGTGTGTGTGTGTGTGTGTGTGTGTGTGTGTGTGTGTGTGTGTGTGTGTGTGTGTGTGTGTACTTAACTGACCCCAGGTCTGGCATTATCCCACACAGAACGTTGTAAACAAACACGTACACACACACATGGTCTGACATCAGATGAGTCAGTGTGTCATTCAGGGGAGAATGAGGTGAGATGACAATTGAGGCATTTAGCAGACACCCAAATCCAGAGCGACTTACACGTGCGATATCGGAATGAATCTTCCGGGCATCTGTCTAACGCAACATTCTGCCTGTACGTTTGAATCCATGGGATTACCATTTGAACAATACCTACTACCTACCTAATAATACCTACTACTACTATAATGATACCATTTGAACAGTGAACCTATAGCATCTCTGAACATTGGAAACTATTGGATACCAAGTAAACAATGAACCTAGCATCTCTCTAATAAACATTCTGCACATTTGAAACTTTAGGCTAAATTGGTAAAGATCGAACCTTCATCTGTCTATAAATGACGTGCTATCCAACTAACGATCCGGTTACAGCTGAAACTAAAGCCCACCAGGTGAAAGGATGAACTTGGCCACGGATTGCAAGAATGAGGTTTAGATTGGCTGATATTCAGACTGATGCTGAGGAAAAACAAACGTAAGAAACAAAACAAACACGAGAACAGGAGGTAGTGACTAAGATAGGGAGTACGTCAGCATGCTGGCAGACATATCTTGGCCAATCCAGAGCTTGGGTCACTGAGATAAGCTTCACTCTGAGACTGGAAAAGACATTTAAACATCCCAGTGACGTGTCTTTCCTCCATGACTCACACTGTCTGTCTGTCTGTCTGTCTGTCTGTCTGGGCTGTCTGTCTGTCTGTCTGGGCTGTCGAGCATGTCTTTGTCCGACTGCTGGAAGAGAGAGAAATTAGGGGGAATTTTCTATTTCTACTCTGTCTCTCTCTTCCTCTCTTTGTCTGATAGCTTGTCAGCTGACGTGTTCCCTCTCTCCCTCTCCCTCTCTCTCTGGCTCTGTGTTGGTCGTAGCTAGGAGCTGTGTGTGTGTGTGTGTACAGTGTACACACGGAGTGATACATTTTTGCTGCGTGTACACAGCTGCCTAGCTGTGCAGACAAAAGACTAGCTTGTCAGTCTGACTGCGTGGAAAAGTGGAACAGAGGACTTGTGTAAAATGTGAGACAATTCAACCGCGCTCTCCTCCTGTACTGAGAGCTGAGCGACTGGCAGTGACGGAGGAAGTACTGGCATGTAGGGATGGGACGATAGGCGATATTATCGCTTATCGTGATAAAAAAACACTCACGATGTCGATAAACGTATCGTGGAGATTTAATTTATCGTGATATGGTCCTCCGTCATGCACTGGGATCAATTCACCTTTTATTTTCTGAGCTGCATATCCGCTATCATTTAAACCCTCTAATGGTAAAACGTACCTATGTTCCGCCCCCAGGATAATGGATTTTGATTATCGCGATAATATCGTAAATCGCGATTTCTTTTGTCACAATAATCGTGATATGACATTTTCATATTGTCCCATCCCTACCGGCATGGTTACTTTAAGTCAAGGGTTTTCAACAGGGGGTCCTCAGAGTTACTACAGGGGGTCCTCCAAATCTTTGTGTGATAGAAACTTTTTTCTCCTTTTTTATGTCAACCACTCGTATCCTAGCGTCCATATCCTGAGAACTTTAGCCAAAAATAGCAGATCTACAAGCTCACAACGCCTCGCGCTGCGAGGCGTTGTGGGCTTGTAGATGGTTGGATGGTTGATTGTAGATGGTTGGAATTACTCCAGGATAGCAAAAAAAAATAGTACTTGAGTAAATGGACTTAGTTACTTTACACTAGTGGTTCTCAACCTTTTCAGGCTGTGACTCCCAAAATAATCATATTTTACCTGGGGACCCCCCACCCTGATGAGCATTAAGAGTTGAGGCATTACATTTTATTTAACACAGTTCTATTGTGAAAATAGCAGATCTACATGCTCACAACGCCTCACGTTGCGAGGCGTTGTGAGCATGTACATCGGCTATTCTCACAATTTCTGCCTCTAATATTTGACAATTTGGCCAGTGTTTTAATTTGTCCTTTTAGAGGTAATAAAAAGTCCTTAAGTTGTCTCATTAGAAATGTGCAGATACCCTCTATACACTTAAACCTTATGTTGGTGTGTTCACTGTTGAGTGAGAAAACAGTGTTTCACATTAAGTTAATCATCTGGGGACCCCTCAAAATGATTTGGGGACCCCACTGGGGGTCCCGACCCACAGGTTGAGAACCCCTGCTGACTGGCAGATCCTGTCATTAGTCAGTCTCTAGTTTCTTCATTTTACCCTGCCGTTGTTTATGTTTCTCTTATTCTCTCTCTCTCTCTCTCTCTCTCTCTCTCTCTCTCTCTCTCTCTCTCTCTCTCTCTCTCTCTCTCTCTCGTGTCTCAGTTGGGCACAAAGCCTGGTAACATGAGAGCAGAGGGTGTGGCGGTTCGGCCGCCTTTAAGCACCTTAGTGTTATTACTCAATTGTTGTCAACTTTACCCACAATGCACCTCTCTCATATTACGCGACAAAACCGTTTTAAGTGGAGCTGGTTTCACTCGGCTGGCTTCATGTCGCACTGCTGCAGGGCTTGACATTTAACTTTTAGAGTCTAGAGAGTCTATTTCCCATTCTCTTGTCCGGGCACAAAAGTCACTTGTCCGGATGAAAACGAGCCATTTCACAGTGATGTCTTTCTTAAACGCATGCATAGGAGTCAGACGTGTTTCACTTTTCATCACAAGAGTTCAATTCAGGTTCTGGTTGAAGCATTTTGTTTGTAGAATTCTAGATCTCTAGCATGGATGTCACCCAAACCAGAATGAATCACTGATGTCTGGGCAGCTGGCTGTATCAACTTGTGTTCAGAATCCTTTTCTCTTTTTCTTTAACCGTAATTTAACAGGCAAGACAAATGAAGTACAGACTCTAATTTACAATTGTGGCCTGGGCTGGCAAAAAGGCGAGGCCTTTTGACTGTGAGAAAGAGGGAAATGAGCTGGGTTCAATGAAATGTGAAAGACGGCTGCTGTGTTGTTTCTTTGTTATCTTGTAAGAAATGACCTGTGTTTCTGTACTGTACCATTTATGTTTCATTTAGCCACTACTTCTTGTTTGTTTATTTAATTCATACGCCCCATTATTGATGTCTGAAGCCAGGAATCTGTGTAGGAGAAAAGAGTATAAAGCCAGCTTTTAACCGCCCAGATTCGGCCACGATTCGCCGCCGGAAAGCGTTTGAGAGCCACCGGGATCTTATCGGCAAGAGGCGCTTGGTGTTCATAAAGCCGGCGGGACCCGGCATATTTTAACTAAATACCATATTCTCAATCTCAACTCTCAATTCCTATAGTCCAAAGCAAAGTCAGTATTCAGTAATAGTGCTGTGCTTTGTTTTGGTGAGAGAAGACAGAGTAGGAACCAGGAGACACTATACAGCAGTGACAGCAGCCAGTGTGGTTTATAATAGAAGACACTCTACTTTCTGATATATATTTTTGGCTAAATCTTGTATTCTGAATATGAATGTGAGTTACATTTGAATACTTTTCAGGGTCTGTATATAAGCCCTTCTGTTGGACTAATGCAGTCTGAGACTTTATCAGGTCTGCTGCTGATATGTGCTGTGCTGCTATTTGTTTTGCCACCGTGACCGCACTTTAATTCCCTGAGAAGTTGCGTGTGTGTTTGTGTTTGTGTGTGTAATCGTATTACTTTACTCGCCAAATGTCCCCAGAAGTACAGCAGAATTTGAAAAAAGATTTTTTTTAAATACATCAACGCCCAACTTGATCATACTACAGCGCCACACAAAAGTAGCAGATCTACAAGTTCGAAACACGTTGTTACTATGTGTCATTAGTTCGACTAAGGGTTGGGTTTAGGCATTGTTTTACTGAGGTTTGGGTTAGGTTTAGGCATAGTAGCATTCACCAGGTTAACATTCACCAGGTTAGCATTCACCAGCGTCGGCAGGTTAGCATTTCACCAGGTTAGCATTCACCAGCGTCAAACAAAGCAGAGGCAAAATGGATAGAGATTGAGAAAGAATCTATACCAATATTGATAAAGACGTTAAAGAAATACTTGACATTAACTTTTTGAGGCACTTGTCCTTTGGACAAGTACATCTCCCATTCACTTTTCCGGCTAACAAAAGTCACTTTGTCTGGATAACAAATTAGACATTTCACAGAAAAAGAAACCAAGAGCCACTTGTCCAACGGACGAGTACAAGTTGTCAGAAACGTGAGCTTGTAGATTTGCTATTTTGGGTGCGCGACACCAGCGTGATTAAACCGCAGCTTTAGGATTTAAGAGGGTTGTAAATGGTAGAATGTGGTAAAAATGGAATTCATCAAATTACTGTGTGTGTGTGTGTGTGTGTGTGTGTGTGTGTGTGTGTGTGTGTGTGTGTGTGTGTGTGTGTGTGTGTGTGTGTGTGTGTGTGTGTGTGTGTGTGTGTGTGTGTGTGTGTGTGTGTGTGTGTGTGTGTGTGTGTGTGTGTGTGTGTGTGTGTGTGAGAGGCAGGGTAAAATGGAATTTATTGATGTTCTTTTCCAGTCGTGGAAAATGACAAAACGGTCCAAAAGAAGTAGCTGTCCTGGAATATTCTTTACATCAAAGGTCTTCAACAGGTGGTCCGGTACCCCTAGGGGGGTCCTCAGAGTTACTGCCGGGGGTCCTCCAAATCTTTGTCAGATAGAACCTTTTTTTCCTCCTCTTTTTAATTATAAACCACTTGAACCCTAGTGGCCATATTGGGAGAACTTAAGCCAAAAATAGACGATCTACAAGCTCACAACGCCTCGCAGCGCGAGGCATTATGAGCTGTTTTCGGGAAAGGTTTGGTGTAGAGGGGGAAAAAGAGCAGACTAAGTACAGAGTGAAAGGCGTTGTGAGCTTGTAGATCATCTGTTTTCGGCAAAGGTTTGGTGTAGAGGGGAAAAAGAGCAGACTAGTAAGTACAGAGTGAAAGGTCAAGTTTATGACGGTTCAAGTGATTAAATATCTGAAAACACACATTGCCATGAATCCAAAATACACTGATGATTGTGCTGTCAATGAAACTATATGGAATCTCTGAACAGGTTGTGGGGGTCCCGGCTTCATCTCTCTCTCAACTACGGGGTCCTTGGCCTGAAAATCTTGAAGACACATGATCTACATGATGTATAACAAGAGTGTGCAGAATAGGAGCCATATTTGTACGGTAATCATATAGAGGCGATGGTGTGTTGATGCATCCTGACACATGAAAGCTACCTTGCAAAATGGCTTTGCATGATTCAGTCAGCAGTGTGTTTGGAAACAGCGCAAACATTTGGATGTCTCTCTTTAAACACACCCACCCTGAAGCCTGTGATGTCCCATGCATGTAAGGGCTGGGCTAATCTCTCAGCACGCTTCTGCCTTAACCCATTTAGGCCTACGATTATTGACCGCTTTAACTATTGAAAAATAGCAGATATACAAGCTCACAGTGCGGCACCGAGTGCCGCGCTGCGAGCTTGTAGATCTGCTATTTTTGAAAAATCATGATTTTTTTTTTGCAAGTCTTTGAATATATCTACTTAAAAGCGAACATTTGTAACTCAAATATTTGCTTCTGGGTGGTCCCTGGAACAACATATTTTGAGATGGGGGTCCGTGGCCAAATACCTGTAATTTTGGGGGTCCTTGACATGAAAAGGTTTGAGAACAGCAGGATTTACAGGAAGGATTTAGAAGTCGGGTCAAAGATCGGGTCAAAGATATTCAAAGACTTGCACTCGTTTTCACGATTTTTCAAAAATAGCAGATCTACAAGCTCGCAGCGCGGCACTCGGTGCCGCGCTGTGAGCTTGTATATCTGCTATTTTTCTAAAGTTAAAGCATAAAATAATGGTTAAAGTGGTTAAAATCTAACGCGACTCGGGCGCGTTCCAGGTATTTGAAAGTTAAAACATGTGATGTTGTTGTTAGCAATACACAGGAGGGGCACGTCCTGTTTTGGCGACGTAGCGTTAAGGCGACGTAGCGATTAGGTGAAATACAAGTGTACCAACGCTTTTTCCCCTCGTTTCTTTTTCTTTGAGGAAGCCACTGATTTACACTCACTAGCAAACTTGTTCTAATAATGTGCAGTGCATGCAGCGTGCCTGCTTGTTACCCTTAATTTGAATATTAAGCCACACTGTGGCTTGTGAAAGTGTTTCAATTGTAGGCCACGTTGATCATTAAATAATAAAAATAACAACGTGCGCTGCGCTGGACGTCTGACACAGTGACTCGCTCATTCATTCTGCAAGTTTCTGTGCCTGGAAAATAGCAGATCTACAAGCTCACAACGCGTTGCGGATGCGAGGCGTTGTGAGCTTGTAGATCAGCCACTTTTGTCAGCCACTTTTGTCACGGAACACGCCACGATGAAGAAGTATAAAAGCCAGGATTTACTTGAGTGATGTGATGTGTGTTGAACGGAAATGAATGGAAATGTGCATGTCGCCTTATCGGCACGGCAGAAAAGCGTGAATGGAAATTTGCATGTCGCCCTATCAGTACGGTAGGAGACCACGTTCGTACATTTGCCCATGTTAGTACACTAAGGCTTAACGCTACGTCGCCAAAACGGGAAGGAAGTGGACTGAAAAGTGGAGGGGCCAAACCAGAGTTCCTATTTATAGGGATATCCCTTGGCCCAAAACATTTCTTCTCTCTATTGATTATTATTATTGCGATAATCAAAATCCATTATCCTGGGGCGGAACATTTGCCAAAAAATAGCAGATCTACAAGCTCACAACATGTCGCAACGCACCGCGTTGTGAGCTTGTAGATCTGTTATTTTTTTGGCAAAGACATTTGATAGAGTGAAAAAAAAAAGACTGTATCAAGTATGTATATTATAAGTACCTCTTAGCAATTATAGGGTTTAAGTGGTACCGGATATGCAGCTCTGCAAATAAAAGGTGAATTGATCCAAGTGCATGACGCAGGACGATATCACGATAAATTAAATCTCCACGATACAATTATCGTGAGTGTTTTTTTTAATCACAATAAACGATACTATCGCTTATCGTCCCGTCCCTAGCCGTGACCCCAGGCCCAGAGGCAAAAACAGTAGACAGTTGTCCCCCACTTTTCTCTACAGACGGGGTTCCCAGGTTGAGCTAATTTAAGCTAATGAAGGGGTTCTCAAACACTTTCATGTCAAGGACCCCCAGTGGCCACATTTGGCCTACTGTCATTCTTGCATGACAAAAGACGGATGGTGTTAGAACCAAACTTAAGTATCAAAAGAAATGAATATCCATGGACCTAGCCTAGACTAGTCTAGAGACAATGGGCAGGTAGGCACTGGTCAATGAACACCTTTTAGTTTGAATGGAAGATGCAAATAGAAGGGGCACGGTGGCGCAGTGGTTAGCGCTTCGCCTCACAGCTAGAAAGTCCTGGGTTCGATTCCCGCCGGGGGACGCTGTGGGCGCTGGGGGGCGTGTTCCTTCCTCCGCGTCATCAGCACCCACACCCTAGGTGGGGTTGGCGATAGGGCCTTTCTGTGTGGAGTTTGTATGTTCTCCCCGTGTCTCCTAGGGTAGATGCCCTCACAAAAACATGCAGTAGTCCTGATTTCTTTACTACCTCCCCCTAGCCAGCCAGGTGCTCCCCTTGGCGCGGCAGGGGGAGAGCGGAAACCAGGATTACAGGTTAGGTAGTTGGCACTGGGTGAGACATTTTCTCACCCAGTGCCAACTTGCAAAACCGTGGGATAAAAACTATAAAGAAATAGGAAGATGCAAATAGTATGCTACACCTACTTAGACTTGCTTAGACATGGCATGTGAGCCGAGTTGGGCTGCTTTGTAAAATATTGCATTTGTGGAAATAATTCCTGACTTTAAAAAATGACTTTACATTATTTATTATAGTTATTTATTACTTAATATTACTACACTTTGTATTACAAAGAAGATTGTGCAATTAGAATTGTGAATGACAGTGCCGTTTCTAAAAATATTTTGTTCCAGGGACCCCCAGAAGCAAGATTGGAGTTAAAAATATTCACTCTAAATGTGGGTCTATTCCGCATCTAGATTAAGGCCTCAGACCCGTTGGCAAACCCGCACATGTCTCTGCTCTAGAGCTGGGGGTAACGATGACAAAGAAAGACCCCACTGTTCCCACTGTACACAGCAAGATTATTGACAGTTGGAGACAAAGAAACATTTCTAGAAATATAACCAACTTTGTAGGAAAAGGATTGTTGATGCAGTTTTTGCCCCCTAGATTTTTTCTTTGTTTTTAATGTTTTATTCAGATAGAAACAGTGAAAGTGGGGGTATGCAGGTGGTGGGGCTTTAATCCCAGGCCAGCTGGGGGGAAGGATGGTAGTTAAGTATGTGCTCTTAACCCAGTGAGCCAGCGGGGCGCCGCGTCTCTACGCACTTTCACTCTGTCATCATGGGTTATTTATGTTGATGTGATTCACTGCTTCACAAACATTTTCACATCAAGGGACCCCCAAAAGTCAAGGAACCCCCATCTGTAAGGATTTCATGACGGGCACCCTCATTGGAGAGGAAGAGAGGATTTGCGCGCTGTGAGCTTGTAGATCTGCTATTTTTTTTTTATCTTGAACATTTATTCAAGTTTTTTTTTAACCCACCTATCTAACCTATTATATGTTTCTATGTCAGTTGTGCACAAACTTTTTTATGTCAAGGACCCCCAAAATGACATGTTTTTGGCCACCCATCTCAAAATATTCAGATGGGTGTTCCAGGGACCATCCAGAAGCAAATATTTACAAATGTTCGGTGCTGTGCTGCGAGCTTGTATATTTCAATAGTTAAAAGTTGTACAAATTCATTGGAAAATAGGGTTAAAGTGATTTAAGTGTTCCTCATTTAGCTGGGGACCCCCCCCCCTCTCACCACAAGCAAGGACCCCTGGGGGTCCACTCTGAGAAGCAGTGATGTAATTTCCAGGCATTCCTCTGCCTCCGCTCTGCAGGCTGTGGATGCTGTTTACCATTAAATGCTCTTAGGTTTTATATCACCGGTAATGTTGATAGCGTTTATAGCACTTATCACTGCATCCTGTATGGACATGCTGGGTGGTCTCCTGGTCCTTGTCTCTGTCAGAGACATTTGACAGGCATATGTTTTTACAGGTGCATTCCAAAAGGTTTGAATATCGTGGAAAAGTAATTCTATTTTCTGTAACGTAACTCAAAAGTTGAAGGTTTTATGCATAAAACAAACCTGCTTTCCTATTCAGAAGGTCTCCCGCAATCTTTTTTTAATATTGTGAGGTTTGCTTTTCTAATATTTTGAGACTTTAGTTTGCATTCATCTACTATGCGGTCATTGCGGTGTGAGCTTATATAGCAGCTATTTTTGGAAGTAGATTTTTGAAACATTTTGCCCCCATGTTGGACACCAGGTTAAAAGTGGTTAGATTCGGGACACACTGGCCGCAGAATTCCTAATCCTCCTGACGTCGTCAAAAAGGGTCAAATAGCGGCCAGCCGATATATCAAATTATTTAAAAGAAAACTCAATTATTTGAGAATAATCGCTTATAGTAAATCGTTATATTTTCAGCCCTATAATAATGGTGAAAGCAGGAGCAGTTTATTTTACTGGTCAGAGAGATAAAGGTCTCCTTTGAAGTCTTTGTTTATTAGTCTTCTAATCTAAACCATCCAAAACATAGTTTATGTAACGATGTGGAATTAATTATAAATATGGAGTGTGTGTGTGTGTGTGTGTGTGTGTGTGTGTGTGTGTGTGTGTGTGTGTGTGTGTGTGTGTGTGTGTGTGTGTGTGTGTGTGTGTGTGTGTGTGTGTGTGTGTGTGTGTGTGTGTGTGTGTGTGTGTGTGTGTGTGTGTGTGTGTGTGTGTGTGTGTTGGGGACTACATAACAGCAGGCAGGCATACAAAGGAAAGACGGAGCAACGGAACACAAAATGAGAACAATAGAAGAGAGAGAGTGGAGGAAGTGAGAGAGAGGTTGAAAAAGAGCTTGAGGCTGAGAGTGTGTGTGTGTGTGTGTGTGTGTGTGCGCTCTCTCGGCTCGTGGTGGCGGTAGGAATGGGGGGATATGAAGACCCTCTACTCATCCAAACACAATAGAGTTGCACCGATACTCCTCTCTCTCCAGCTTCCCTTCCCTCTGGACAGGTTATTATACTCACGTTACATGACTGGATCGGTTACGTCACCGATATCCCTCCCAGCATTTGAGGGACGACATCGACCCTGATGGATACCATTATTGCAGAGTATTGACCGAGTACATTGTTAGGGTTAGGCTCAGAGAAACCATCATTAGAGCACGGAGGAGGTTCCCCAAAGGTTCCCAGTTCCATCCCGGGCTCCGAATTAATGACAGACCTCCGAATGTGTCTTATTCTAGTTTAGACAGAGCAGCTCTGAATGCGTCTTATTCTTCTAGTTTAGACAGAGCCCAACCCAAATAAATCTGGCTCTAAAGGGGGAGTATGCATCGGCCCTTAGTGTCGGAAGTGTCCTTGAGCAAGACACAGGTTGCCTTGTGTGGTGTCCTCCACTGTGTGTGTGTGTGTGTGTGTGTGTGTGTGTGTGTGTGTGTGTGCGTGTGCGTGTGTGTGTGTTGAATGCACATTGTAAAGTGCTTGGACTGTAGTCACATATACCAGGGCTTGACATTAAGGCTTGTCCTGCTGTCCGGGACAAGTAATAAATCCTTCCGGGCAAGTTCATTAAAAATGTACTTGTCCGTTGGACAAGAGGCTCTTGGTTTCACTTTGTCATCATCAGGCTGGACTTTGCTCATGCACCTTCAGTACCTGTGGATTAACACCAGTAAAACGCAAGCTTTTGTGTGGACTATGTGGTTGAACTTGAACACCTGACGATACTCGATACCAGCTAGGGCTGTCACGATTATGACATTTTACGTGACGATTAATTGTCACTCAAATAATTGCGATTAACGATTTAATTGTGTTTTTGTCATTGACAATTACATTTCTGTTTGGCTTTTAGGCTTTGAAGTTGCACATGGTAGATATGACACATAAACTAAATATACAAAGAAATTACTGACATTTGACAACTTTATACTTAAAAAAAGAACATTGACAGTGGAAATAGCAGATCTACAAGCTCACAACGCGTCGCATCTTCCACTACTTTTTGAAAGTGTTTGAAACTATACTAACATTTCTCAACATGGAAACGATTATGACGATTATGCAAAATAATTGCAATCACCTCAAATAATTGCGATTAGACGATTATGTAATACTTGTGAGGGCTCTAATCTTGCTCCCTCTTTTTTTTCACTATGTGGAAACAATCAAGCGAATGAGCAAATATAAATATATATATGTTTTTCAGATGGGCGACGGTGGCAGTGGCAGGATCACCTCGCAGCCAAACACATATTCTCAAGCAACTGCAGATGTATTTTTAACATTTCTTTGGGGGAGAAAAAACATCACACAGGAAGCAGTGTTTTAGAGTGCAGTGTTGCGCTACAGACCATATGTCTGTGTAACGCGGTACAAGCTGGCCACCTGTCAGCTCTCTGATTGGTTGAGTGGATGGGGGGGTGGTGGGGGGGGCGCTGTCATAATAAGAGCTGGTTGCCAAGGAAGACACTCTTTTGTTTTTGTGCCTGTAGTGGAATTCCTGGCTAGAGCGCACCCTTTACACACACACACACACACACACACACACACACACACACACACACACACACACACACACACACACGTGCGTACGAACACATACACTTGTATCGTCACTATAGGGTGGGAACTCTTCTACGTCCAAAACGTTGTTTGTTGAAAACCTGAGGCTGAATCTACAAATGTCTTCTAAATCAGTGGTTCTCAACCTATTCAGGCCGGGACCCCCGAAATAGCCGATTTCTGCCTCTAATATTTGACAATTTGTTTCATTTGTCATTTTACAGGTAGTAAAAAGTCCTTAAATGTGTCACTTTAGAAATGTGCATATACCATCTATACACTTCAACTTTATGCTGGTTTGTTTACTGTTGAGTGTGAATACAATGTTGCACATTAAGTTAATCATCTGGGGACCCCCTAAAATAATGTGGGGGGTCCCCTGGGGGTCCCGACCCACAGGTTGAGAACCACTGTTCTAAATCAGTAGTTCTCACAATTTCACGACTTTTCAAAAATGTTCAAAAATAACTTGAATAGAATCTAAAATGAAACGGATGCCTGTTTTCAACGGATTCATATGTTTTCATTGATTCAGTATTGAAGACCCACAGTCAGGGACACTTCGAAAACAGTAGGAAAACAGCTGATCTACAAACTCGCAACATGTCACGGCGTGCTGCGTTGTGAGCTTTTAAGTTGGCTATTTGTGCTACTTTTGTGACGAAGTAGGACATTAATTCAGCACAAAAGTCCTTAAAAGGTTACGCACATCCATGCACACACACACACACACACACACACACACACACACACACACACACACACAGCGCACATTGTTGACCCTAGTATAGAACCTGCCTCTCACTGGCCAGCTCAACTAACTAATGAAATCTAAATGGCAATCGTGTGTGTGTGTGTGTGTGTGTGTGTGTGTGTGTGTGTGTGTGTGTGTGTGTGGGTGTGGGTGTGTGTGTGTGTGTTAATTAATGGTGGGTTGGGCAAAGTCCTAAAGAGGAAGGATTATCCTGTTAAACTGTGTAGAGACCGAGATCCCACACACACACACTATACTTGTGAGGACATAAACATTTTAGGATGGCATACAATTTTATGCCATTTTTAAAGAATTTTGGCAATTTTGACCCCAAGTAAAAACAGCCGAACAGCCGAAGGAAAAATTGTGCCTCCATCGCAGGGAGGCACAATAGTGTCCCGATCCCCAGTTCTGGGACCACTGACCTAATACTAAACGACTTACCGAGGAACACGAGACAGAGGTGTCTGACTGAAAAGGAAAAAAGAAAATCATTTTTAGTTGGATGGTGTTCTCTGGAGAATGTCAGCGCGCACGACGCACATCCCAGAAAACAGCGTAGATAAACTTTTAACGCTCTGTGTGGAATCCATTTCAGAGCTGGAACGCTTTCTGAAGGGTTCCGAAGTGTCTGTCGTGTGTGTGTGTGTGTGTGTGTGGGAGGGGGGGTTTAATACCATTTCTGCCTCTAATATTTGACAATTTGGCCAATGTTTAATTTGTCATTTTACAGGTAGTAAAAAGTCCTAAAATGTGTCACTTTAGAAATGTGCAGATACCCTCTATACACTTCAACTTTATGCTGGTTTGTTTACTGTTGAGTGAGAAAACAATGTTGCACATTAAGTTAATCATCTGGGGACCCCCCAAAATAATTTGGGGGGTCCCCTGGGGGTCCCGACCCACAGGTTGAGAACCACTGTTCTAAATCAGTAGTTGTCACAATTTCACGACTTTTCAAAAATGTTCAAAAATAACTTGAATCTAAAATGAAACGGATGCTTTCCCTGTTTTCAACGGATTCATATGTTTTCATTGATTCAGTATTGAAGACCCACAGTCAGGGACACTTCGAAAACAGTAGGAAAATAGCTGATCTACAAACTCGCAACATGTCACGGCGTGCTGCGTTGTGAACTTTTAAGTTGGCTATGTGTGCTACTTTTGTGACGAAGTAGGACATTAATTCAGAACAAAAGTCCTTAAAAGGTTACGCACATCCATGCACACACACACACACACACACACACACACACACACACACGTTGTTGACCCTAGTATAGAACCTGCCTCTCACTGGCCAGCCCAACTAATGAAATCTAAATGGCAATCGTGTGTGTGTGTGTGTGTGTGTGTGTGTGTGTGTGTGTGTGTGTGTGTGTGTGTGTGTGTGTGTGTGTGTGTGTGTGTGTGTGTGTGTGTGTGTGTGTGTGTGTGTGTGTGTGTGTGTGTGTGTGTGTGTGTGTGTGTGTGTGTGTGTGTGTGTGTGTGTGTGTGTGTTAATTAATGGTGGGTTGGGCAGAGTCCTAAAGAGGAAGGATTATCCTGTTAAACTGTGTAGAGACCGAGATCCCACACACACACACTATACTTGTGAGGACATAGACATTTTAGGATGGCAATTCTATGCAATTTTTAAAGAATTTTGGCAATTTTTACCCCAAGTAGCAAGTAAAAACAGCCGAACAGCCGAAGGAAAAATTGTGCCTCCATCGCAGGGAGGCACAATAGTGTCCCGATCCCCAGTTCTGGGACCACTGACCCAATACTAAACGACTTACCGAGGAACACGAGAGAGAGGTGTCTGACTGAAAAGGAAAAAAGAAAATCATTTTTAGTTGGATGGTGTTCTCTGGAGAATGTCAGAGCACACGACGCACATCCCAGAAAACACAGCGTAGATAAACTTTTAACGCTCTGTGTGGAATCCATTTCAGAGCTGGAACGCTTTCTGAAGGGTTCCGAAGTGTCTGTCGTATGTGTGTATGTGTGTGGAGGGGGGGGGGGGGGGGGGGGGTTAATACTTGAAAAGATTTCTTGGATTGTCACATCAAAAAGGACGTGGGCCGGGCCTGGGCTGGGCGGGTCGCCCGACCCTAGGAACAATCAGGAAAATCCCTGGATGGAAAGAGAGAGAGAATGAGAGGGAAAGATGGAGAGAAAGAGAGAGGGATGGAGAAGGAGAAACGGAGGGAGGGAGACAGAGAGAGGACAGTTGCCCAGTGGAACAGATCACATCAGATCCCAGTCACGCTGGATTTACTGTACACACACACACACACACACACACACACACACACACACACACACACACACACACGCACACTCTCTCAGCCTGGTGTTAGACACGCGTTCAGCCGTTCACACATGCTCTGTAGTGAGACACAAACCCAAGCCCACAATAGACCTCACCACAGCTGTGTGTGTGTGTGTGTGTGTGTGTGTGTGTGGTACTTGTATCACTATACTTGTGAGGGCCAAAAGAAGAACAGGGGTCTTCAACGGAGGGTCCGGGACCCCTAGGGGGTCCTCAGAGTTACTACAGGGGGTCCTCCAGATCTTTGTGTGATAAAACCTTTTTTTTTCTCCTCCTTTTTTATATTAACCACTTGCACCCTATAGCGTCCATATTCGGATAACTTTAGACAAAAATAGCAGATCTACAAGCTCACAACGCCTTGCAGCGCGAGGCGTTGTGAGCTATTTTCGGCTTTGGTGTAGAGGGGAAAAAGAGCAGACTAAGTACAGAATAAAAGGTCAGGTTTATTAAGTATTGATGGTTCAAGTGGTTAAATATCTGAAAACACAAATTGACATGGATCCAAAATACACTGATGATTGTGCTGTCAAACAATGAAACTATATGGAATCTATGAACAGGTTGTGGGGGTCCCTGCTTCATCTCTCTCTCAACTAAGGGGTCCTTGGCCTGAAAACATTGAAGACCCCTGCCCTAGGCTAGAAGTATTAATAGTTGTATAAAAAATCAAACCTCGGTTCGAAGTGGAGCGGTGAATCTGAGCAGCTTGCTAAATGCCTAAACTGTAAACTGTAAACTGTGCCTGTGAGTGAGTGGTGAGTGTGCCTGGCCTGCACAAAACAGCACCCCTCCTTTAACTAGTGTGTTGTGTGTGGCCACTCAAGGTATTGCCAGGCTACGGACACGGCCAGCCAGCCAGCCAGCCACCCAGCCAGCCACCCAGCCACATACCCACGGACATACCTGTCTATTGGGAGCGCTTTCACCGCTCCAAAAACAGACATCTGTGAGGAACATTTCCTAGTCCTCATAAACCCATTCAGGAAGGGAACCCTTTTCTGCGGTTCTTGTTGCTGTGTACAGCAGTGGTTCCCATTCCCAAACCTCCCAGGTCCAGACCCAAAAGAGAAATTAGATGTTTTCCCAGGACCCAAACTAGTGAAAACAGCAGATCTAGTGAACAAACTAGTGAAAACAGCAGCTCTAGTGCCGCCCGAGTGCCGCGCTGTGAGCTTGTAGATCTGCTATTTTTGTGAAAATGTGTGCAAATCTTTGAATATACCGGTATGTATTTTTTAAGCGAACATTTGGGGGTCCTTCACATGAAAAAGTCTGAGCACCACTGACATAGAAACATGGGTTTTTGAAAAAACCTTAGAAGGATTCGAAATATTCAAAGACAAATGTTCACGATTTTTCAAAAATAGCAGATCTACAAGCTCACAGTGTGGCACTCAGTGCTGCGCGGTGAGCTTGTATATCTGCTATTTTTCAATAGTTAAAGCACCCAGGGCCCAGAATTTGGTGCGACTCCCCTGTTTATCAGACCATATCAGTCTGATATTAAAAGTAGCAACATTTTTACAAATGGCATGTACACATTGACGTCCTCACAAGTATAGCTGTGTGTGTGTGTGTGTGTGTGTGTGTGTGTGTGTGTGTGTGTGTGTGTGTGTGTGTGTGTGTGTGTGTGTGCGTGTGCGTGTGTGTGCACGTTTGGGTGTGGGTGGGTGGGTGGGGCGCGGCAGGAAGGGAGAGGGAGTCTCTCATGTGTAATTATGAATCCTTCTCCGTCTGAAATAGAACACAAGGCCTGTGCTCTCCCCATGAGGAGCTGTCATGTCACACTAACAAGAGGCCCTGTGTGTGTGTGTGTGTGTGTGTGTGTGTGTGTGTGTGTGTGTGTGTGTGTGTGTGTGTGTGTGTGTGTGTGTGTGTGTGTGTGTGTGTGTGTGTGTGTGTGTGTGTGTGTGTGTGTGTGTGTGTGTGTGTGTGTGTGTGTGTGTGTGTGTGTGTGTGTGTGTGTGTGTGTGTGTGTGTGTGTGTGTGTGCGTGCGTGCGTGCGTGTGTGTGTGTGTGTGTGTGTGTGCGTGCACACCGCTGAAAGGCTCTGTTGTCAGCAGTGAGTGAACCTCAGAGTGGGAGATATTCTTCATCATCCTAACTGTGAATGAGAGAAGACAGCGGTGGTGTAAAGTAACTGAGAACATTAACTCAAGCAGGGCTTGACGTTAACCTTTTGAGGCACTTGTCCCATTGGACAAATACATTTCCCATATCACTTGTCCGTGCACAAAATATCACTTGTCCGGTTGAAAATGAGACATTTCACTGTGATTTCTTTCTTAAATGCATGCATAGGAGTCAGACATTGAAATAGAATGAATAACAAAAGGACTGCTCCCTCCACTCCATAGTAGCGACTTTAAGCAATGGACGGTTACGGCAGACGGCAACGGTAACTGGAAATGATCAGTGCTCGATATATAAACTTGCCGCCGTCGTAGCCGTCTCTACAACGCCAGAAGCTCCCTTTCCACGTAGTGGCTTACAACGTCTGCTGCGTAGACGAGTCGCCATGGGAACCAAAGAGTTCAGTGAAAGGGGTGGGAACCCGTCGCCAACGGCTGATGGCTTAGCGATTTTGACTGCTCACGGCGATTACGTACTCTGCCTGGTGTTGCCGTCCTGAAAATCGTCAAGCTCTCTAATATGGGCGGTCCATAGTCTGCATAGAGCACAAAGCTGCTTGGAGCGTCACAGAAAAAGTGAAACCAAGAGCAACTTGTCCAAGGGACAAGTACATTTTTAATGAACTTTTCCGGAAGGATTTATTACTTCTCCCGGACAACAGGACAAGCCTTAACCCATTTAAGCCTGGGATTATTAAATGCTTTAACTATTGAAACATAGCAGATATACAAGCTCACAGCGCGCCACCGAGTACCGCGCTGCGAGCTTGCAGATCTGCTATTTTTGGATAAAGTCATGAAAATTTGTGCTAATCTTTGAACATATGTATTTCTAACGTTTTAACGTTTGTAACTCAGATTTTGCCTCTGGGTGGTCCCTGGAACTAAATATTTTGAGATGGGGATCCGTGGCCAAATACATATCATTTTGGGCGTCCTTCACATGAAAAAGTTTGAGCACCACTGTCATAGTAGTCTCTCGAGAACAGACTAACTGAGCCCCAGTTTTTTTTTTTTTTAAGCCGAACTTGTTCGGGATCGGCACTCTGCGATACGATAATAAAGCCGAACTAGTTCGGGATTGGCACTCAATGAGTTAATATTAAGCCCTGATGAATTCATATGTACCACGTCCTAACCCTGTGTATGTTCGTATTCCTAGCTGGCGTGTTGCTGTGGCACGGCGGCCTGCTCCTGCTGCTGTGATTGCTGTCCTAAGATCAAGCAGTCGACGGGGACGCGCTTCATGTACGCCCTCTACTTCCTGATGGTCACCGTCACCTGTGTGGTCATGATGAGCCCCACGGTGGAGGACGCCATGAAGGAGGTACGTCACAACCAGAGAGACAAATCAACAGCAATCAGGGTTTCCTGCAGGAAAAAGGCTTGGCCGGGGACTCTGGCAGAAGAGAAGAGAAGAATTTATGAAAGATTAATACTTTTGATGTTCAGAAATGTTCAAAAACGGCACATGTACAATCTTGCAGCTTTTGAGCTTGTAGATCTGCCTGCTATCTTTTGAATAGCTAACATATAAATGGATGAAGTGGTTTAAATGATTTTCAACACAGGTTCTTTATTCTTTTATGTTTCCTGAAAAGTAGCGGTTTTGAACAGAACATGCAAGGTTTTCTCTCTCTCTCTCTGTGTGTGTGTGTGTGTGTGTGTGTGTGTGTTTTGTGTGTGTGTGTGTGTGTGTGTGTGTGTGTGTGTGTGTGTGTGTGTGTGTGTGTGTGTGTGTGTGTGTGTGTGGTCTCATGCAGTGGTTTAGCACAGCAGACAGGCTGCTTGGCCCCTCCCTGGTTGTAATTGCATGTTTCATATAGAAATAGAAGCTTAGAATCTAGATTAGTCTTGGCTACTTACTGTCGTGTGTGTGTGTGCGTGTGTGTGCGTGTGCGTTAGGGCTGTTAACATTCCTCAGAAATGTAATTAAAGTTGAATATTGGTCTTAGTTACAACTTGGCCCAAATAGCGAATGATTGCACACATAGACATACAAGGGGGATTGAGCCCCTGCCCCCCCCCCCCCCCCCCCCCCGTCTGTAAAAAAGTGCCCTCTTCGTGCCCTTACGCCACATCTCCAGTATTCACTTGATTATGCTTAGTTTAGGGTTGTATCAAGTACCGAAAATAGCCGACCTCCAAGCTCATAACGACGCGTTGTGAGCTTGGAGGTTGGCTATTTTCAATATTTCCACCAAAAGAGCAGAAGTGTACACATTATAATACCAGAAGACTCCCTAAATCGGGAGATAAGCGACCACCAGGTCGCATACACAAACTTTAGAAGGCAATGGTAGCCAATCCGGAGGGAATATGTGAAATGGGACAGATCCATGATGTTGATGACATGACTTTAGAGATACTGTGTACTGCTTTGTGTGATTTTAGGGCAAAATCTGTAGGAGCAGTGTCCAAAAATGTGTTTAGCAAGAATCAGCCTCATGGTGGCGCTACAAGAGGGCCATGTGAGAAATGAGGGTGGAGGATGTGGTTTGGCAGCCAAGGAGTGTGTGTGCAAAGTTTGGCATGGATAGGGGCAACGGTGGCGGAGATATGAGTAGGGCAAAAGTGTGATGTGAAGGACAGACTGGCGGACGGACTGACAGACGGACAGGCAACAATACAAGTCTCTCTTTCTCTCTCTGGCACAGAGTAGCAGCACCGACCAAAGACCATCCCTACAAGAAACGGAAAGTATTTGCACGCCCACAAGTTGGCTAATTCTGTGGAAAGAAATTGCTCACATTGCTCAAGTAATGTTGTGACGATTTAGAGTCTGCCTTCTGCATAGACAAGTGATTAGAAGAGTGTAGTTCCTCTGGATTCTCCTTCATCTGCAGCCCCTTGATGCGGTGATGAGCTCTCTGGTGTCGAGCTAGAAGATTTATCTAGAATGGATCCTTTTCAACAGGGCTTTGTCCTCTTCCCGTAGGCTACAGTCACATGATGCATGTCTTCCTGTCAAAGGTTGTTTTCATGGAACGGCACCGTCCAACAGACACAGGAAGATGAGAACACACACACACACACACACACACACACACACACACACACACACACACACACACACACACACACACACACACAGGATGTCCCACGAAAAACCAATGGTCACCAGCTGCTGCAGGTCGCGTGCTCGTTTTTGCCAACGGGTCTGAGGCCCTAAGCTGGATGCAGAATAGATATTCTGCGTCTAGCTTAGGGCCTTAACTCAAATCTTTGCTTCTGGGGGTCCCTGGAACAAAATATTTTGAGATGGGGGTCCGCGTCCAAATACATGTCATTTTGCGGGTCCTTGACATGACAAAGTTTGAGAAAGACACGTTTTGAGCTTGCCGATCTGCTACTTTTCCTGGTTTTGAATTTGAATCCTGAAAAGGTTTTGGTCATAATGAGGTTTCCTCCCAAACAGAGAAGATCTTGCCAGTGTGTTCTTCTCAAACCCTTTCATGTCAAGGAACCCGCTAATTGAAATGTTTTTGGCTGCGGATCCGCCCGTCTGAAAATATATTGTGCCAGGGAGCCCCCACCGATACAAGATTTATTGTTGTTGAAATGAAAATAAAAATATAAAAAAAAAAAAAAGTAAAAAACAGAAGCCGTATTTTTAATCATTTCCTGAAAAGTTAACAATTTTGGACATACAAGCTTTAAGCCTGACAGTGATGTCACACACACAAAACACAAATCACAGAAGTCAAGGCCTCTGATTTGTAAGATGCTAATCAGCTGCAAATTACAACCTAACCCAGTGCGCTTCTCAAACTTATGTCAAGGACCCCCAAATTTATAGTTCTGGGGTCCTTGGAACAAAATATTTTGAGATGGGGGTCCACGTCCAAATACATATCATTTTGGGGGTCCTTAACATGACAAAGTTTGAGAAATCTATAGAAAACTGTACAAAGACATTTGTATTATCTGCCTATATCGGTGGTTCTCAAACTTTGTCATGTCAAATGATATGTATTTGGCCGAGGACCCCCAGCTCAAAATATTTTGTTCCAGGGACCCCCAGAAGCAAAGATTTTAGTAAAAAAAATCACTCTGAATTTGCCTCAAGCTAGATGCAGAATAGATAACACGCAGCTCAGACCAGTTGGCAAACGAAAGGTCGCCTGCAGGTCGGACTCAGGATGAGTCGAGCCAGCGTTTTGTGAAGGTCTGGTCCTCCTGGGACCCCCCTCCCCCAGGGGTCCTTGAGGGAGTTCCAGGGGGTCCCCAGCTAAATTAGTTAATATAGCATAAAGGTCTTCCTTGCTTAAACCCAGTAACAACGATTCTACAAATGCCTTCTTATCTGGATTTCATAAAGAACTTTAGTTCTTTAGTTTTTTCACATTCCTAACTCCATGATTCAATTTTGGAGGAGTCTGCTGCGGTCGTAGACCAAAATGTAATTATACAAAAGAACGATATAAACTCCAAAACAATTCTCACGGTGTCATCACTGATTATTCAAAAACAATGTTTTAAACATGGTTTTGCTCTTGTTCAAATTAGATTATTGGCTCGGGAATGCCACAAAAACAATCTCAAGGCTTCGTGGAGTGAGTAATTAAATGTATCATGCAACAGGCATGATACATTTATTTTAAGAAGTACATTCTATTTTTTTCCCTCGTTTCTACGGTTTCTTTGGCTGGATATGGCAGCCTGGAACGGTTGTTCAAGTGCAGCTAAACTTGGCATGTTAGTAAACGTGCCACAATTAACAATAATGCATTGCACCTGTGCAGCTGACCTGCGGAACCTGGGAATATACCATTCTGTCAAGATGGGTAGAATACAAGTGTGGATAATATAATTATAATACCTTGTTAAAGTGACCATTTTGTTAAATGTTGCATTTGTAGTTATTTTAATGTAATTTAACAACATAACCAGCACAGATAGACAAAGAGACATTCATGGATTTATATTTAAAAGTAACTTTTATTTTCCCCCTGGCAGCTGCATAACCCTGCCATACCCAATTGACGCCCCTGGTTAAACAACAACATTGTTAAATCATTTGGAACATTCTTAACACTGATCTTCTCTTAATGGGGGTCCCTAGACCCTTTGGATTGAGGGGGAGGGGGGAGGGGGGTCCACGGCCAACATACATATACATTTGGGTTGGGGGTCCTTGACATGAAAGTGTTTTGGGAAACACTGTGGTAGTGGAATAGAGATGTCGTGTGTGTGTGTGTGTGTGTGTGTGTGTGTGTGTGTGTGTGTGTGTGTGTGTGTGTGTGTGTGTGTGTGTGTGTGTGTGTGTGTGTGTGTGCGTGTGCGTGTGTGCGTGCTGCGGGGAAAACGGGCCGTTAGCTAGCGAGGCCCTTTGTCTCACTCAGCAGCAGATTAGCATGTCCATGGTGTCAGCCGGTAAATCTACACACTCTCCTCACACAATGACTGCTCTCTTAGCTGCCATGGGACGTCCCACTGTGCCCTGTGTGTGTGTGTATGTGTGTGGGAGAGAGAGACACTATACTTGTGGGGACCAAATGTCCCCACAACAAGAAGGATACTAGAATGTGAGAAATGGAGATTACAAGGATCGGCCGTTTTCCTGGTCCTTGAGAGGGAAACGGTTGTTCTTTGGTTGAAAAGAGATTTTGAGATAGCTTTTACAATTGGAAAAAGATTCAGGTTGGTCTTAGCGTTTGGATCAGACATTTATTGGGGTGCGATGTACGCACAACAGGGGCGTAGGCAGCGGTAGGCGAACGAGGCGACCGCCTACCAACTGAGAAATGATCTGGCAAAAAAAAAAAAAAAAAAAAAATCTCCCAAAAAAAAAAAAAAAAAGTCTCTTATTTCCATTGTGTAAAGGCCTGACTGGGCAGTAGGCCTACAGTGTGGAGAGGACCATAGGCCTATAGAATGTCGCTCAACCAGTTCCATTCATTGACTAGTAGGCGGCCTGGCCATTGAGAAAGTGTTACCCTTTTAGAGATATGTAAATTTGGGCTGCCGGGCTATTTAACTCAAGTCGCAACAACAGAGACAATAACACACTGAACAAAGTCCATTCTGCTTTCCTCCTACCTGTAGGATATCCTCTGTTCCAAATGAATAAAGTCCTTAATGTAGTAGGTAAACAGCTTCCAAACACAATACGTGATCATTGTGTTGTTTAAATCCAGCACTGCTGGATTAAGAATTGACATCTTGTTGTCTCTCCAGCTGTAGCATATTAAAACTCATTAAGCAAGCCTCTTCCATAAATGTAAGGCCCATTCCCACTGGGCCAGATAACAGATAAAAAATATATCTATAATATCTACCACAGATAAAAGTACCTGTGGCAAATATCTGTGCATGGTAGATATATATTTTTTTTATCTGTATCTACCATCCACTTTGAATGGAAAAATATCTAAAGAAAGAGTTTTTTTTTTATCTGTTATCTGGCCCAGTGGGAATGGGCCTTAAATAAAAAATAAAATGTATTTCATTAAAGGAGTAGTTCACTCTCAAAATTATCGATATTTTCAAGCTCAAGCCCCGCCGCATGTTGTTGTGAGCCATGTATTTTAAGGGACACAAGTTTACTTTGAACTAATTTAGCTAGTGTTGTAATCACAAGTTGAAATAGGCCTATGTCACTATTTGGGAGCAATGTTCGCCTTGTTTGTAATGCGCCATACTGTGCTTTTTGAAAATAACTAGCCCTTACACTGAATATACTGGAATAGTGTTTTAATTATAACCTTGGGGGGGGGGGGGGGCTGGCATTTCGCCTACCAAAATTTAATTCCTGGCTACGCCCCTGACGCACAATCTATACTTTGGCATCTGGAGAAAGAGATTTTTTTTATCTGTTATCTGGCCCAGTGGGAATGGGCATTTATGGTTATGGTTTAAAAGTAGCGAAATATATTGAAATATGGAGATCCACTACTAGGTTTTAACAAAGTGTTTGCAAGGGTTTTAGTGTGTGTGTGTGTGTGTGTGTGTGTGTGTGTGTGTGTGTGTGTGTGTGTGTGTGTGTGTGTGTGTGTGTGTGTGTGTGTGTGTGTGTGTGTGTGTGTGTGTGTGTGTGTGTGTGTGTGTGTGTGTGTGTGTGTGTGTGTGTGTGTGTGTGTGTGTGCATAGGCGATTTTAAGGGGTGTCCTAGGGTGCACGTGCACCCCCTGGCCATTTTGATTTTTTTGATCATAATAAACACAAAGAAGAAGAACATCTCAAATTCGCCTTTTTTGACCCTTTGAAGCACCCATAGCATGACTTCTAAACCAATCACAGCAAATGGGGGGCGGGAGGTAATAGGACTACTGGTTTCTCAACCAATCACAGTGACTGTCTGAACGTCTCTGACAGCACAGCTGAAAAACGAACGGCAGATGATGACACCTGCAGATTTATCTAAATAACAGAATTAAACAGTTGTTTCACAGTGGAATATGCTACCTGGGGTTAACTACAGACATCCATAGGACATGTGGATAGCTTTTACATTTACCATACGTGAACTAAAGTTTTCGGCGCTGCTCAACGAGGCTGGATTACACGATGTGTTCTGTGCCTCCAAGGAATAACACTTTCTTCTGGGCACCTCAATATAACATTGGATATTTTCTTGTCATTTTCTTAAGGTAAGACATGGCTTTATTTAACTATCTGTTCACTGTGGAGTTAGCCAGCCTGTTTTCTTCTCCTCCGTGTGTGTGTGTGTGTGTGTGTGTGTGTGTGTGTGTGTGTGTGTGTGTGTGTGTGTGTGTGTGTGTGTGTGTGTGTGTGTGTGTGTGTGTGTGTGTGTGTGTGTGTGTGTGTGTGTGTGTGTGTGTGTGTGTGTGTGTGTGTGTGTGTGTGTGTGTGTGTGTGCGCGCGCATGCTTGCTTCACTTGCTTGTAAATATTGGTAGCTGCTGGTTATGGATCTTTGGTGGTGTGGTTGTGCCACACCACCAATGTAAATGACTGCTTGATTGCTTGATGAATGATGATTAACTTGATGTTTGGCTTTATATGTCCTGGCTGTGCTGCCTCTGTCTGCAAAATAAGTAAATAAATCCTATAGATAGACATATGGTGTCTAGAAAAAGAAGCACCTGTTTTACACTTTTTTTTGTTTATATTGTGTTACATTTGGGTACAAAATTAACTGCAGAAATCCGCTAAAACAACATTACAAAACCGCTAATATCCCCATTTTTTTTTCGAACGTCGTGCATTTTTTTTCGAACGTCGTGCACGCGCGCTGCGCGCCTTCACTTGCTTGTAAATATTGGTAGCTGCTGGTTATGGATCTTTGGTGGTGTGGTTGTGCCACACCACCAATGTAAATGACTGCTTGATTGCTTGATGAATGATGATTAACTTGATGTTTGGCTTTATATGTCCTGGCTGTGCTGCCTCTGTCTGCAAAATAAGTAAATAAATCCTATAGATAGACATATGGTGTCTAGAAAAAGAAGCACCTGTTTTACACTTTTTTTTGTTTATATTGTGTTACATTTGGGTACAAAATTAACTGCAGAAATCCGCTAAAACAACATTACAAAACCGCTAATATCCCCATTTTTTTTTCGAACGTCGTGCATTTTTTTTCGAACGTCGTGCACGCGCGCTGCGCGCGCGTGCATGAGGTAATAGAGGTTGTGCACCCCCTGCTGGAAGAGGCTAGAATCGCCTGTGTGTGTGTGTGTGTGTGTGTGTGTGTGTGTGTGTGTGTGTGTGTGTGTGTGTGTGTGTGTGTGTGTGTGTGTGTGTGTGTGTGTGTGTGTGTGTGTGTGTGTGTGTGTGTGTGTGTGTGTGTGTGTGTGTGTGTGGCGAGAAGTGAAATGCTCCCCGTTTTTTTTTGTCTGAATCGGAGGTAGGGAGCGCTCGCGTGTGTTCACTTGGACCTTCGCAACGCTCGGTGTCTCGCGTGGATCAAGGTCGCCTGAGGTCGTCATCACTGAAAACAAGTGCTCCTTTTACAAAAACCAGGGCGCATTCCTCTCCTAGCCCCTTTTCCACTGCAGCTTTAGCACCACACTACACAACACTACACACTCTACATTTTCCATTACAGAAAAGTACCCCTATCGGTAAGAAACAAATTGACCCTTTTAACTGTGATTATTATACACTATGAATTTGTATTAACAATCCTAATTATAATGCACTATAATGGATTATAATACACTATAAAGTATAAATGTATTACTATGATAACTATAATACACTATAATAGATTATAATAGTGGTTATAACGCAATAGAATCTATTATCATGTATTACAACTATATTCTGGTGGTCTAAATGAAAAGTCAGTGAGTGATGAGTCATTATGTAGTGTTTGACCCTGTTTGGCCTAGCTCAGACCCACTCTGGATTGGACAGTTTTTAGTACCATACTCTTTTCACACCACTCTACCCAGGTCCTTGTAGAGGAAAACCTGGCACAAGCGTGCGGTGTGGAGTGGTGTGGTGTGGTGTTGGGCCATGGCTATGGAAAAGGGGCTTATCGGAGGCCATTTTGTTTCTTGATTGAACTTTGGGGAGTTTTCTCTCACAAGGAGACGCACAGTGGGACTCCTGCTCTCTCCACCGGTCTCTCTCTCTCTCTCTCTGTGTGTGTGTGTGTGTGTGTGTGTGTGTGTGTGTGTGTGTGTGTGTGTGTGTGTGTGTGTGTGTGTGTGTGTGTGTGTGTGTGTGTGTGTGTGTGTGTGTGTGTGTGTGTGTGTGTGTGTGTGTGTGTGTGTGTGTGTGTGTGTGGTAGGTAGCTCACAGCCGTCCCCATAGTAACGGTTGAATGGCCTGTGTCGTTGTAGTCCAGTGCATGATGGAGTACCTGTTGAACTATTGTTAGCCTGCTAGAGGAGTCTTGGTGCTCCCAGCTTTCTGGGTCCCAATCCAGTCCCGCTCACCACCTTCGTTGCCCTCACGATCAGCCGATACTGATCCAAATGTCATGTAATATGTACAGTGTATTATACCGTATTATTACCCGGCGTGTTAGAATGCTTGATTCAGATTGGTCGAGCGCTGAAATCAGAGGTCTGTTATTTCTGGATAGCAGACCGCTCCGCTCTATAACAGACCGCTGCCTAATCAAAGACTCAGAGCAGCTGCTGCAGTCAAGCTGCACTGCGTGAATCTTGTGCTGTATCCAACATGTCAGCCATGAAAACAAACACACAGCGACATTTACAACTAAACGTTGCTCTGAAGAATGTTTTTAAAAAATATTTTAAGCGAGAAATAGACGACGTAGTACCAGAAAATGGACCTTATCTAATCAGCACTTCCTTGTCTTCCAAGGCAACCGTGTTGCGCTGGGAGGACGGCCAGCGCAACACTTGTGGAACACTTCCAGCCGTCTGTAAACAAGGAAATACTTTGTTTTGTTTTTAGTTTTGAGTCAAATTATTAATTTGATTTAGTAGCCAGGTAATAAGCGGGATAAATACTGGCTCCTTGGGGGTTGTTCATATATAACATCCCTTCGAACTGATAACTCAGGACTCAGTTATCAGTCCGTCGGGATGTTATATATGAACAACCCCCGCGGAGCCAGTATTTATCCCTTACATATATAATAATAATAATATATATTACTTTACATGTTCCAATATATGCATTTAATTCATAGCATTGAGGGTATGCACGTGACATCATTGTACCCGGAATGATGATGATCAAGGGAAAAACTAGTCTAACCTAACGCAGACATTCTATGCCCCCGACAAATTTCACCGGGTCCTCTGTAGAAATGGGACGTTCGCGAACGAATCGAGTCTTTAGAACGGCTCTTTGAAATGAGCGATGGGATCCGGTTTGCGGTATAGGGAGCCGTTCCTTTCTAATGAACAGTTGGGGAAAAAGTACAAACATTCTTTATTTGCAATGTAGATGTAAATAACTAAAGTAACTAAATAACTAAAATGAGACAGTCTTTTGAACGGCTCTTTGAAAGGAACGGATCCCAGAGATCCGGCTCACTTCAAAGAGCCATAAATCCCATCTCTATTCCGGCGTCTGGATGACTCCTGCTGCTGTCCGCTTTGAGTAAATGAGGAAGTGATCCGCGGTGGAAAACGAGTGATAAATCATAGCGATTTTATAATGATAATGGATAAACCTAAACAAACCAGTTCACATGAACAATACTATAATAAGATATCTGAACGGCTGCATTTATTTTATATACAATTAAAAGGTCATGCTAGCCCAGGCTTTCTTTTTCTTCCGATCGCCAAAATAAGCCTGGGTTTCCGAGGCTAGGGAAAAACTAACCATAGCTGTGTAGCAGTACTATACTAAACTCCTCCGGAAAAAAATTATCTTGACTAATCAACAATCACAACGATATAAAATACAGTACCAATTAAGTTCCAGAAATTAGTTTATAGCAGTCAGTTAGGGTTACAGACTGTGTGTGTGTGTGTGTGTGTGTGTGTGTGTGTGTGTGTGTGTGTGTGTGTGTGTGTGTGTGTGTGTGTGTGTGTGTGTGTGTGTGTGTGTGTGTGTGTGTGTGTGTGTGTGTGTGTGTGTGTGTGTGTGTGTGTGTGTGTGTGTGTGTGTGTGTGGGGAGTGGAGAGGGTACTTTGATTAGCAGTGGTCTCTCCTTTCATGTCGTGCGGAAAACGATATAATTGTTGCACCATCAACCGCCCGCCGTAATTAATGCGTTTACAAGCTGCCCCGCTTCCCATCGTCTCTGTGGTGTCTGTTCTGTGGTGCTCCGTGCACAGCCTGGTGGGACGTTGACTCACTGCTTCCAAAACGGATATCCATTACCATGTATATACCATTATCTATCTGATGAAGACTGTCCATGCTTCAATTCAATTCAAAGGGCCTTTATTGCAGTGTTTCTCAAACTTTTACATTTCAAGGTCTCCCCTTAACTCTGACAGTGTACACTCTCAGAGTTACAGACTTGTATGGGTCAATTTAGACCCCCCCCCCCCCCCCTAAAGGACACCACAGAGTCCCTGGAATCCACTTTGAGAACCATTGCTTTATTGGCATGAGAAAATATAACATACAATTTAATCAACTTAAAGGAGTAGTTCACCCCAAAATGACTTTTTTTTCCTATTGATTACTCATGCCACCGAGACTTGAATTCATGGATATGTTTTAGTTTTTGTCGTATTCCTAAGACAATAATTTGATTACAATATTTGTTTCTTCATTGATTCTGGATGGGGACCCGAATGCATTTGGGTCCCCATCCGGAATCAATGGGGGTAAACTTACTATAATCCATTTTTTGTTTTAGGAATGCGACAAATACAAAAAAGTATTATTGAACTCCATGGTGTGAGTAATCAATAGAAAAAAATCATTTTGGGGGTGAACTACTCCTTTAAGTCAAGTTTTGCGGTACTTTATTGGAGTATTTCCAATTGTCTATACTGCTTCCACTCCGCTACATCTCAGCTACATATTTTAAGAATATCAAAGCAATAAGCCACAAGAGGCGAGTGGCTGCGCCTCGTGTTTCCCAACGCCTCTCAGCCGGTGTATACTACCCCGGTAACCCCGGTGCTTTTCTAAAACGGTCACAATATTGCAACATGAAAACCATAGACATGTACCAATTAAAACTATTCTATCTCACTAATAATACACAATAAGGTCTGCTCTGCAAGAAAGTATTTCCCGGCCAGGCTGCAGAAACAACACAGGTGCAGATAATTGGTGCACTGTGGAACACCGTGGAAAGAAATAACGCACCTGGGTTTGATATAAACTGATTCAAGGTGTGGGTTATAGTCTCATATACCACAGCAACCAGCCAATCAGAATCAAGGAATGGAACTAGCCGTTTTAGAATATACTTTTACCCACTGCAATTATTTTGTTACTATAGTTGCCTTGTAGATTTAGCTTATTATTCCAAAACATATATTAACACTAAATTAACACTAAACAAGGCGCTAACTTGTTCTCCTGCTATACCATCAACATGTGGAACGCCCTTCCACAAGCCCTAAAGGAGAGCAAATCCCTAGCCTCCTTCAAAATTGGTATGAAAAGTCACCTTCAGACAGCAGCTACCCGTGACTTGTAAATAGACTAAGCCCCCATGCTCCCCCCCCCCTTTTTCTTTGTATTCTGCCTTTTGTATTTGATGTTATGCTTTTGAAACTGATATTATCCTAGATAAAGTACTATGTTCTATCTGTCTGTCTTTCAATGTTATATGAGATACTTAAAGTGTGGTTCCTGTGGAAATAAGCCTCGGCTTTCTAGGATCTCCTTTTAGTTGACCTTGTACCAGTGATTTGTACTGTCATGAAACTGTACTTTTTTCTATTGCAAACTCCTAATAAATTCTTCAATCAATCAATCAAAAACCACTTCAGCCCTATTTAAACTTTGTCTAGTTGAAAATAGCCAATCAACAACTACCTTTTATACATTTCAAACATAATGACACGTCTGATATGGGAAATTCTGAACGAGTACCATTTAGATTCCAATTATTTTGTACTTTTACTCAAGTACATTTTGACTGCCGCACTTTTTAACTTGTAACAGAGTCTTTCTACATTGCGCTAAGTGGTAACAATACTTTTACTTGAGTCAAATGTCTTGCATAGTGCTGCATAGGTTTACATTGCCAGAGCTTCTCCTAGAAGACTCTATTAATTCCCCGGGCCAACGGAGGCCGTTAACGGTGGTTAGATAACATTCTTTCACAGAGGTTTTAACACACAACAGGGTAGGCGAATGGAACTAATTATATTTTATTGAAGTTCATGGTGTGTACATACTGTAAGCCTTAAGTTATTAAAGACTCCTCCTTCTTTATGGAGTAGCTGTATGCATTTTCACTGCGCGTCTTTACGAGTCTGTCAGTCAGTCGCCCATCTGTCTGTCTGTCCGTCTGTTTCACTAGTCTCTCTAGTGGTTCAGCTCGAGACCCAAAAGGGAAATGCGATGTCTTCCCGCGACCCAAACTAGTGAAAATAGCAGATCTACAAGCTCACAATGCGTCGCTGGGAGCTTCATGCGAAGCCGTACAAATTTGTCTGCCACCCACAAATGGGTCCTGACCCAATGTTTGGGAACCAGGGTGCTCTAAACTCTCTCTCTCTCTCTCTCTCTCTCTCTCTCTCTATCTCTCTCTCTCTCTCATACTCTCAAATGTTTCTCACTCTTAAGCCCCTTTTCGACTGCAGCTTTAGCACCACTCTACACAACACTACACCACACCGCAAAAATATCTACATTTTCCATTACACAAAAGTGCCCCTATCGGTGAGAAACAAATCACCCTTTTAACTTTGATTATAATACAATATAAAGTTGTATTACAACTATCCTAAATATAATACACTATAATAGATTATAATAGTGGTTATAACACAATAGCATCTATTATCATGTATTACAACTATATCCTGGTGGGTCTAAATGAAAAGTCAATGAGTGATCAGTCATTATGATGTGTTTGGCCCTGTTTGGCCCAGCTCAGAACTACTCTGTATTGGATACTTTTTAGTGCCACGTTTAGTACCACTTTCACACCACTCCACGCTGGTCATTGTAGTGGAAAACCTGGCACAAGTGGGCGGTGTGGAGTGGTGTGGTGTTGGGCCATGTCAGTGGAAAAGGGGCTTTAAGTGTATATGGGTCATCATGTCTGTCTGTCTGTACGTCCGTCTGTCTCCCTGTCCATCCTCTGTATGTGTGTGTGTGTGTGTGCTCTTGAGTGGTTGAATGGAGGTATTTAAAGTATTCATGCTTGCAGTGGGACACGGCGAGGCCTCTTTAAACAGGCCTCGCTGAAGGAGACATGAAAGGAGGAGTGTGTTTTCCTCTACACGCGTGACGGGCCCACACAACACCATGACCAACACATGACTGCTCTCAGCACAACACATGTGTGTTTAGATGTGTGTGTGTGTGTGTGTGTGTGTGTGTGTGTGTGTGTGTGTGTGTGTGTGTGTGTGTGTGTGTGTGTGTGTGTGTGTGTGTGTGTGTGTGTGTGTGTGTGTGTGTGTGTGTGTGTGTGTGTGTGTGTGTGTGTGTGTGTGTGTGTGTGTGTGTGTGTGTGTGTGTGTGTGTGTGTGTGTGTGTGTGTGTGTGTGTGTGCGTGCGTGCGTGCGTGCGTGCGTGCGTGCGTGCGTGCGTGCGTGCGTGCGTGCGTGCGTGCGTGCGTGCGTGCGTGCGTGCGTGCGTGCGTGCGTGCGTGCGTGCGTGCGTGCGTGCGTGCGTGCGTGCGTGGACAGCATTTCACGTCCCTCAGATAAACCCATTATTAGTCCTAATGATATCAATTATATTAAACGTTCACTTCTCATGTATATTTTATGAAGGAGAAGGAAACAGGCCGCACTCTTGTAGCCACAATATTTATTTACAGAGAGGAAACCCAACGTTTTGACCTCACTAGGTCTTCTTCTACTCTACTATTCTATTCTACTTCTTCTACTAAATTTCCCCCTTGGGATAATAAAGGTATCTATCTATCTATCTATCTATCTTCTTCGGGGGAATGATCAATGATGTACGTTTTAAGCACAACATGTATACCGTAATTGCTGGACTATAAGCCGCACCTGAATATAAGCCGCACCAGCTAAATTTAGAACAAAAAAACAAATGTTTACATATATAAGCCGCACCTGACTATAAGCCGCAGGTGTCCTTCCTGCTTCCCGCTAGAGCGCCCCTGGTGGCCGTTAGCTGTATAAATCTATTTATAAATCCTTGTTAAAGACCATTGTAAAACTAACTAACTGGCTGTTAGCTGTAAAAATCTTTATATAAGCCGCGCCGTTGTATAAGCCGCAGGGTTCAAAACATGGGAAAAAAACTGCGGCTTATAGTCCGGCAATTACGGGTACATAAAATGACTCCCCAGTGCACCCATTGGCAGCTCCTGAGTACATCTCAGGTCCTTCTGCAGATGTTCTATCAGTCTGTGATGTGTCTTCTACTCTCCTCTTCTTTGTGATTACCTGGGGAGAACATTGATTCTCAAAGTGAGGTCCAGGAGCAAAATGCGTTACTATAACATCACAATATTCTTTAACACTTTATCCATTTATATGTTGGCTATTAAAAATAGCAGACCTACAAGCTCACAGCGTGTCACTTTGTGCCACACTGCGAGCTTGTACATCTATTTTAGTTCTTTTTTCTTTTAGCACACACAAATCTGAGATAAATCCACTTTTCTGAATTCTCTACCATTAGTCTGAATGGAAAACCGGATGTCCGGGTGGCCTCATCTACCGAAGGATCATGGGAAATTGAGTCCCTGCTTTAGTGTGATGTGTATCAGACAGCCATCTGATATTAAGGTGTTGTGTTGTGTTGTGTGTCAGATCCCCTACTACAGCAAGGTGTGTGAGCAGCTGTCAGCGGGGGAGAACTGCAGTGCTCTGGTAGGATACTCTGCAGTCTACAAGCTGTGCTTCGGCATGGCCTGCTTCTTCTTCTTCTTCTTCCTCCTGACGCTGGGCATCAAGACCAGCCGGGGCTGCCGTGCCGCCGTCCACAACGGGTAGGCCACGTTCTGCCGCCTCCTGCCTGTTCACAAGCATTATTACATTAAAGGACAACTTTGGGTTCATATTTTAGATTGTGATTAGAGAAAAGAATAAATGGTTTCATTTACTGCTTTTTATTGCCATTTTAGTATATTGATTTCAGTGGGTGGGGGCATGTGTACAAGCATTTTTAGACACAGTAAGCCGGCAATTTCTTTGTTACTATTTACACCAGCCCCCATCTCACATCTGCCCATGAAAGATTGCGGTGCATCTGACAACGGACAACAGTCTGGCCACGCAAGACTACATTTGAGAGAGAGACAGTGTAGGAGAGACAGCCTCCTCCCCACTTTCGTTGTGGTTTGTAACATCGCACACATTTATCCTTATATAAATAAAAATCATCTAAGCATATCTAGCTCGTAGCTTAGCAGAAATGACATTTTAATATATATTTTCATGAACGAAAATGCCAGCTTCAATTACTCGCTACGCGAGACTACAGACAGTAGGACAGTTGAGGCAAAGACAGTGTTGGAAATACACAAGACAGTAGGACAGCTGAGAGGGAGACCGTGTTGGAGAGAGGAAAAAAGAAAACTGTCTCTTTAAGACTCATTCACGTTGTTGTGTGTTTGTTGGCTGCTACAGCTGTGTGATTAATTTAATTGGTGGGTTAATGGGGTATTTACTTCCTGTTGTGTTCCAGGTTCTGGCTGCTGAAGTTCATTGCTCTGGTAGCCTGCTGCGCCGGCGGCTTCTTCCTCCCCAACCAGGAGACCTTTCTGGAAGGTAAGGCTGGGTTTTATCACCACACTTAATATTAGTGAGGTCTGGTTGCAACCAGACTATAGCACTTGTCCCACTTTATTCCATCTTCCATCGTCTCCTAAGTAAACTTTTTTTTGTCACGCTACATGGTGGCAGCTAGCACGCACTCGGGCCATGTGTCAAATCGACCGGCTTCATCGGGACATGCATGCGTGCTATTTTGCTAAAAGATACTTTATATAGTTTATTGTATAATCTCAACTAGCTATTTTCTTGTAGTACTTGTCCGCCTTTATTTCATCCCATCCACCTTTCCATCTATCTAGATCAGGGGTTTTCAAAGTGGGTGACGGGGCACCCTGGGGTGCCGTGACGGCAGTCCAGGGGTGCCGCGAGATAATTTGATAATATTTGGAATTTATTTGGACACTTGAAAAAATATTTAGTATCATTTTAAACTTGAAGTACAAAGTTATTTTCAGTCAGTTCTAACCAAAATAGCTATTATCTCAACGTTTTCCTCGCAACATCATCACTAAAATATTGTCACTGTCGGGCAGAAACCTCACATCTCCAAGTTTCAAATGTGTACGTCTTGTATACGTCTGTGTACGTCTTGTATGATGAAGCCCTGCTTCATCATACAAGACTGTCGCAAAACAAGACTGTCGAAAACAGCTGATCTACAAGCGCTTGTAGATCTGCTGTTTTCACTAGTTTAGTGCATTTTATAGATGATAAATACAAAATGAACGGTTTTGGACATACAAGGTTCCCACCCGACAACGACGATATGCTATAAATATAAGGTGCTGGGAGTGAAAATTATAATGTAGGGGTACATGAAAATATTTATGGGGTGCCCTGAGACAAAAAAGTTTGGGAACCCCAACCCTGCTCTAGATAAACTTTATTTTGCCGTGCTACTCCTCCCAGCGTTTTGGCGGCACACACTTAAATCTAGTGGCTTCATCAGGACACACAGTAGTGCATTTTGCTAAGAGATACGTTGTATAGTTTAATTTATATACATTTAGAAAAACGAATCAATAGAATAATCGCTAAGAAAATAATCGATGTCTGCAGACCCTTTTTGCAGAAAGTGTATTTGTAATGAGCTTTCAATGAAGCAAGTATGTGTCTTGTGTGTGTAGCCTACTACTACTGATGTCTCCATCTGTCTGCGTGTCCTTCTGTCATCCGTCCACAGTGTGGCGCTACGTGGGCGCCGTGGGCGGCGCTCTATTCCTGCTCATCCAGCTCCTGTTGCTGGTGGAGTTCGCTCACAGGTGGAACCATAACTGGTGAGAGAAACATCTCCTCTATGACTGCATATTTACATTAATGAATCTATCATGATTAGAATGGTGTTTGAAGTTACAATGGGTTTGTATAGGAAGGGGCCCTGGATGGGGAGTATCTGATAAAAATTAACCCATTTAGGCTTAGAATTATTGAATGCTTTAACCAGTGAAAAATAGCAGATATACAAGCTCACAGCGCGGCACCGAGTGCCGCGCTGCGAGCTTGTAGATCTGCTATTTTTGAAAAAGTCGTGAAAATGTGTGCAAATCTTTGAATATGTGTATTTTCAAAGCGAACGTTTGTAACTCAAATTTTGCTTCAGGGTGGTCCCTGGAACTAAATGTTTTGAGATGCGGGTCCGTGGCCAAATACATATAATTTTGGGGGTCCTTCACATGAAAAGGTTTGAGAACCACTGACATAGTTGTCTCTCAAGAACAGACTAACTGAGCTCCAGTTAAGTGAAAAGGACCTTTTCTTTGACGATGGCTAGCCAGGTTGCTGACATGGAAACATAGGGTTTTTCAAAAAATCTTAGAAGGATTCAAAAGACACTTATAGAATCAGGTCAAAATTCTAATTTTTCATTTTTCAAAAATAGCAGATCTACAAGCAGCACGGCACTCGGTGCCGCGCTGTGAGCTTGTATATCTGCTATTTTTCAATAGTTAAAGCATAAAATAATGATACACAATAATGTGTACCCGTTATATCAAAGTTGTCAAATATGTGTCATATCTGCCATGTGCAACTTCAAAGCCTACAAGCCAAACAGAAATGTAGTCGTCAACGACAAAAAACACAATGAAATCGTCTAATAGCAATTATTTGACTGATAATTAATGGTCATGTAAGATTACACAATCGTGACAGCCCTAGGGTGATGTGATCCCACCTACGGGTGCTAGTCCGGAGCCTGGCAGCGGCGTTTTGAACCAGTTGTAGTTCTAGACCAGGGGTTCCCAAACTTTTTTTGTCTCAGGGCACCCCATAAATATTGTTTTAATCCGAGGCACTCCTACATTATAATTTTCAATCCCAGCACCTTATATTTATAGCATATCGTCGTTGTCGGGTGGAAACCTTGTATGTCCAAAACCGTTCGTTTTGTATTTATCATCTATAAAATGTACTAAACTAGTGAAAACAGCAGATCTACAAGCACGTGCTTGTAGATCGGCTGTTTTCACTAGTTTTGTGCGACAGAGGTTTCTGCCTGACAGTAATGATATTTTAGTGATTAGGAAAACGTTGAGATAATAGCCCTTTTGGTTAGTTTAAAAGTTTAAAATGATACTAAGTAGTTTTTTCAAGTGTCCAAATAAATTATCAAATGATCTCGCGGGCACCCCTGGACTGCCGTCGCGGCACCCCAGGGTGCCCCGTCACCCACTTTGAAAACCCCTGTTCTAGACTAATCAGACTACAGTGATGTCATTACTCCATTGGAGTCCATGTTAAAATAATTTACCGGGTCGCGGTAAAAGAAAAACATTTTAAAATTCCACAGACACCACCATTGTTCATGGGTGAAAGCATCCTACTTTACCCTACGTTAACACAAATAAAATCCACGCAGAAAGTCTTAAACAGGCGATAGAAACGTCAATGTTTTGATTCCACCGACGTCCGACGCCATTTTGCGCGGCCGAATTCATTAGGGGCACATGTTTTAGTAGTTTTAGTAGATCTAAGTTCAAACATTAGCCAAATTGTAAAATAAATATAAGAAATAGGCAAACATTTCTGAAAATAGCCGATCTACAAGCTCACAGCGCTCGAAAACATTGTATTGAGGACTATTTTCTGGGACCCATTTGAATGACCACCTGTGGGTCCCGGGACCCATTACATTGAAAACCTAGTAACATCACTGAAGACCAGTGGTGCTTTGGGATTTTTTTTCCCGGGCGGACGGTCATTTATTGACGTCACGTGCACGCGCGTGCACGCGCCTCTAGAGGCTATTTAGATAGAAAGGATGTCAGCAGATCTAATGGTGGGAAAACAATAGTTTTCTAGTCTTAATTACATTTGCATTGTTACTTAAGATGTTATGTTCTACTTTCTTTAAATTCATTTAGAAAATACAGCGCTGCAGTAGGATAGAGAAACAAAGTTTGCCTTGAACGACTCTCAAACACTCTAAATACCACAGTAATGGATGAGGACACACACACATCGACACATGCACATGCAGTCACAGCTGGAAACCTAAGTAGGCTATATATCCATATGAATAGAGGCTTGAGGACGCTCACACATTCACCACTAGAAACCTGTTATGCATAGTAGTAGCCACTGATTAAAGTATTGCTTGTAGTTATCGCGGATTCACGGGGTGGGGGGTTGTCGCGGCTCTCGCGGGGGGGTATGCACGCGTTTACACGGTCGTGCACCGTTCGGTGCCGTCCGTGCGCGTGCATGTGGGGAAATATTTCCGGCCACACGGCGTCCGGTCGCGTCCGGCCCCCAAAGCACTACTGCTGAAGACTACCTCTCTCTGTGTGCGTGTGTGTGTGTGTTCAGGAGTTCTGGTGTGAAGTACAACAGGCTGTGGTACGGCGCTCTGGCCCTGGTGACCCTGCTCCTCTACACGGCGGCGGTGGGCGCCGTGGTGTTCCTGGCGGTGTTCTACACCCACCCCGAGGCCTGCTTCCTCAACAAGGCCTTCCTGGGCATCAACGCCAGCCTCTGTCTGGTGGTGTCGCTGCTCGCCATCGCTCCCTTCATCCAGAAACGTAAGGACCATAGACTGTAGAAAAATATGGACGAAGCGAAGCCATTGGTTTCTATGCAGCGCAAATGGCCCTTTCTACCCCTTGGAATGGGTGTCGCCATCATAGAATTGTAAAAGCATCAGAGATGCTATTGGCTGCCAACGGTCACGTGCAACGCAGGGATACATGGGAGAATGTGGTCGGAGCCTCCCGAAATACAGCACACGAAGAAGAACACAGCCGGCTGGTATCAGTTTAGTTGGCCACGCCCCCCCGCAACTTTATCATTTATTTTAAAATACATTGGACCACATTTCGACAAAACGAATATGATGGTGATTAAAAGGCATTTTTTAACTAGCGATAGGAACCATACAGTATTCATGAAAATGTTAATTAAGGTTAGAAAACGAAAGGGGAAAATGAATGGGATCCAATGGAGGGCAATTCTTTTTGCGATCGGCTGGGGGGGAAAACGGCGCAACTAGCGACCAATCATAGGAAGTTTTAGTTCCGTATTGGAGTCATTTTAAGTCGGCAGAACTATGCCCCTGGTAAGGACACACACAAACACACACATACACTAGGGGTGGGCGATATGGTGATAACTATCGTCGAGACGATACAATGTCTCCACAATATGCATTTTCAGAGGTAGGGCTGTCACAATTATTACATAATCGTCTAATCGTGATTATTTGACATTATCGCAAATTATTTTGTCATAATCGTCATAATCGTGAATGTTGAAAAATAACATTGATAGTGGAAATAGCAGATCTACAAGCTCACAACGCGTCGCATCGCGACGCGTTGTGAGCTTGTAGATCGGCTATTTCCACTATCAATGTTATTTTTTAAGTAGTAAGTTGTCAAATATGTCAGTAATGCATTTGTATATTTAGGTTACGTGTCATATCTACCATATGCAACTTCAAAGCCTAAAAGCCAAACAGAAATGTAATTATCAACTACAAATACACAATTCAATCGTTAATCGGCAATTATTTGAGTGACAATTAATCGTCATGTAAAATGTCATATCGTGACAGCCCTATTCAGAGGTATCGTATATATCGTGATACAACGAGGGAGCCTTATAAAACATCCTGTTTAATCGTTAATGCAGAGATTCATTGCAGAATTCAATTTAAACTTGCATTTTGGTCTAAATCAGTAGTTCTCAAACTTTAAAATGTCAAGGTCTCCACTTTACTCTGACAGTTTACAAATGAAACTAAATGGACCCGTAAGGGTCCATTTAGTTTCATTTGTATACTGTCAGAGTTGCATACTTTTAAAGTTCAATTTAGACCTCCCAAAAGGAACCCAGAGAGTCTAGTTTTTGTCAAGTACCTTGAAAAATAACCATAAAAACCAGCATGAAAAAGAATTGTGATAAAATTGTGTTTCGTGATAAAGCTTGGGAAAATATTGTGATATTGTATTTTTCCATATTGCCCACCCCTAACACACACCCACGCACGCGTGGAGACACACACACACACACACACACACACACACACACACACACACACACACACACACACACACACACACACACACACACACACAGAGTTTACAATTTAGGACAGGGGTCTTCAACGTTTTCAGGCCAAGGACCCCTTAGTTGAGAGAGAGATGAAGCAGGGACCTCCAGAACCTGTTAATAGATTCCATTATAGTTTCATTGTTTGACAACACAATCATCAGTGTATTTTGGATTCTTGTCAATTTGTGTTTTCAGATAATTAACCAGTTCACTTTGTACTTAGTCTGCTCTTTTTCCCCTCTACACCAAAACTCTTTGCCGAAAATAGTCGATCTACAAGCTCACAATGCCTCGCAGCGCTTGTGATTTACACTTTCATATACATGCGTAGTGCCTACACATCTTCCTCATTAACCGTGTGTGTGTGTGTGTGTGTGTGTGTGTGTGTGCGTGTGCGTGCCTGCAGTCCAGCCCACCTCCGGTCTGTTGCAGCCAGGAGTGATCAGTTGCTATGTGATGTACCTGACGTTCTCAGCCTTCTCCAGCAAACCCAAGGAAGGTCAGTCACTTCTCCAGCCTGTTGTTGTTTACCTTGTGCCCGTTGGGGGATTATCTGTGTTTTACCTGCTCTATTACAGTGGCCCTCAGAAGCCACTGAGAAATTGTGAAAATAGCAGATCTACATGCTCACAACGCCTCGCAATGCGAGGCGTTGTGATAGAACCATGTTAACAATAGAGCCCTGTTGTACAAAATGTAATGCCTCAACTCTTAGTGCTCGTCAGAGGGGTCCCCAGTTAAAATATGATTATACTGAAAAGGTTCAGAACCACTGCTTTATTATAGCGATAAACAAATTGTGTGCGTGTGTGTGTGTGTGTGTGTGTGCGTGCAGTGATTAACGTGGCCGGGACCAACATGACGGTGTGTTCGTTCCCGATAAACGCCGGCTCGGACAGCGACAAGAACATTGTGGTGGGCTTCGGGACCGCCATCCTGTTCAGCTGTATCCTCTACTCCTGGTGAGACAGACACACACACACACACACACACACACACACACACACACACACACACACACACACTCACACACACTCCTGGTGAGACACACAATTCAATTCAAAGGAGCTTTATTGGCATGAGAAAACACACGTTTACATCGCCAAAGCAAGTCTCAAAACATAATAAAAACAGGTGAAAATGGGGACCATATATACAGTTGGAGGTTCAGCATTGTGTAAACAGAACATATATACAGTTGGAGGGGGTACAGCATTGTGTAAACAGAGCTATAGTTAGATGTTGTCTTTATGTTCAGTATATACAGGGTATGAAGCTTTTTGGAACAAATGTCAGCATTTATTTTTTCTCAATACGATTTCAATAGTATACAAATAAAAGAAAAAAGCCTCAAATTTAAAACGTGTTTAAAGGTAGCAGCTCTGTTTATACTGTACTGTATGTGCAGTAGGTCTAGATGCCATTCAATGGTTTGTAGTCCTTAGGGTGGTTGTATTCCATTCTCTAGCCTTCTTTTATCGCAACAGTTCACAAATCTTGCTGCTGTGTTCGCACATTGTTGTATTTCTCCCAGTAGTTATGGGACACACACACACACACACACACACACACACACACACACACACACACACACACACACACACACACACACACACACACACACACATACACACTGACTGTATTTTCACATTTTAATCTACTCTCTTGTCTCATAGTAACACCACACATTCCTCCGATTGGCTGCCACTTGACAAAAAAAAAGAAAGAAATGCTGCATGTGATTGGTTGTGATGGGACTTGCTGTGTGTCTCCATGTGTTTTCTATTAGGTTGTTTTCTCTCCTGTCATCTGAAGCTACAAATGAATGACAAAAATGTGTGTCTGTCTCTCTCTCTTTCATTCTTTCTCTCTCTCTCTCTCTCTCTCTCTCTCTCTCTCTCTCTCTCTCTCTCTCTCTCTCTCTCTCTCCCCTTCTCTCTCTCTCTCTCTCTCTCTCTCTCTCTCTCTCTAGTTTGACCAACACCACCAGGAGAATCTCAGCAGCTCTGAGGGTGCATAGGAACGGTGAACCGGAGAACGAGGTACACACCAGGCTCGACATTAACCTTTTGAGGCACTTGTCCCTTTGGACAAATACATTTCCTATTCACTTGTCCGGGCACAAAAGGCACTTGTCCGGAATAAAAAAAAAAAAAAGCTTTCTCTTTTGCCCTGTAAGGTCTGGTGTGTCACAAGACACATTTCTTTTCACAGGTTTAAACTGAACTGGGTACATGGTATTTATACCCACCAGCACACTCAAGAAACCTTACATTATCATATGATAAAGTATGGGAAGTCCATATTTTGCACGCAGCACAAAGCTGCTTGGAGCGTCACAGAAAAAGTGAAACCAAGAGCCACAAGTCCATTTTTAGTGAAGGGGGGTGTGTGTGTGTGTGTGTGTGTGTGTGTGTGTGTGTGTGTGTGTGTGTGTGTGTGTGTGTGTGTGTGTGTGTGTGTGTGTGTGTGTGTGTGTGTGTGTGTGTGTGTGTGTGTGTGTGTGTGTGTGTGTGTGTGTGTGTGTGTGTGTGTGTGTGTGTGTGTGTGTGTGCGCGCGCATGTTTTAAACATTGTTGACTCTCTCCCCTCACAGAGAGCACGCTGCTGCTTCTGCTTCGGCAGCAATGACACAGGTGAGACCCTTGACCTTTTGACTTGGAATTTGAGCCGTTAGACCCCCATCTCAACATGTTTAGTTCCAGGAACAAACATGTTGGCTAAGAAAAAATATACGTATTCAAAGGTTTTCACGAACATTTTCTCCGTTCGGCCGTTGAATTGTTTTCACCCTGGCTGCAGAAAAACGCATTTATCTCATATCACGTGTTTGGTCAAAACAGACTGTTTTCTATGGCAGGGGTTTTCAAAGTGGGTGACGGGGCATCCTGGGGTGCCTTCATGCCAGTCCAGCAAGATAATTTGATAATATTTGGAATTCATCAATATCACTTCACTGTACTTGATGAGTTATTTTTCCATCTACGACAACTCTCTTCACCAAAAATAGCTGATCTACAAGCTCACAACACGTCACAACGTGACGCGTTGTGAGCTTGTAGATCTGCTATTTTTGGTGAACCTTCCCCCCAGAATAGGCATGCTGGGGTTCAAGTGGTTAAAACGTCAAGTATAACGTTATTTTCAGTCAGTTCTGATGGAAACGGATATTTCCCCAATGGGATGTAAGATTCTAACTAGCAATATGTTCAGAAGCATCTTCCATAAAATGTTGTATTTGAACACACACACATTCTGTAAGAAGCATTCACTACACAGTTAGTGAATATGGAATATAAATATGGAATAGGTATTTTTTCACACATCAGTGCTGTTCAGACTCGCAGAGCAAGCATTGATTGGTCAGCAAACACCCATGATGTCACTGTTACTAGGAAGATAAGGGCCAGCCAGGTTAACAACATGCCACTGGCAGATATTAGGAATGCCCACACTGACACCTAGTGGAGGAACAACACACTGCAGTCTTCTACAGTTTACAGTTTAGGCATTTAGCAGACGCTTTTAATCCAAAGTGACTTACAATAAGCAGATAAAACATCACAATAATAAACAAGATAATATGTCAGTACATCAACAGCAATATAACAAATGCAAATGAATATCTATCTAGAAAAAACACAATATAATCATAAATCATAAATCATAAAGTTCTAAAAACCTAAAAAACAAATGTGCAATGCTTCTAGTTTACCGTTTCCCAAAAGCTCTTGTATAGTGGTTACTGGATGCTGTAGATCAGTGTTTCTCAAATGGGGGTACGTGGGGGTACTACAGGGCAGGGGTCCCACGGTCATGAAATTCCTGGAAATATTTTGAAATTAGAAAAATATTTTTCCAGTACTGGAAACGTTTTGGAATTGATCAAGGGTCCTGGAAGGTCCTGGAAAAAATATGCATTGTTTTTGGTGATTGATTTTGTTAACTCATTTACTTTGAGGGTTCCTTGCCGCGATTTTCTAACCTTTTGACATGGGCACGTGCGTGTCCATCGTGGACGATACGCACGCACGCCACGGCCCGTTCGCAGCGTGCACGCTTTATTTTTGCTACACTGCCTGTCTTTGGGCTTTGCACATAGGAGTAAGTGACTCGTTATCGCGCTGAATTATTGTTATATAGTCCTGGAAATTGGCTTAAACATTCTGGAAAGGTTTTGGAAAAGTTTTTGAAATTCTTTGGTAAAGATGTGTGGGAACCCTGACAGGGAGGGGGTATGTGAGAAGAACTAGGACATGGGAATGTGTGTTTTAGTGTTATGGTCAATGCTAAATGCCTGAATTGTAAATTGTACGTAGGGCTGTCACGATTATGACATTTTACATGACGATTAATTTTCTCTCAAATAATTGCGATTAACGATTTAATTGTGTTTTTGTCGTTGACAATTACATTTCCGTTTGGCTTTTAGGTTTTGAATTACACATGGTAGATATGACACATAAGCTAAATATACAAAGCAATTACTGACATATTTGACAACTTTATACTTGAACATTGATCACATTGATAGTGGAAATAGCCGATCTACAAGCTCACAACGCGTCGCGATGCTTGTAGATCTGCTATTTCCACTATTTTTGACATGGAAGCGATTATGACGATTATGAAAAATAATCACGATTATGTCAAATAATCACGATTAGACGATTATGTAATAATTGTGACAACCCTAATTGTACGTGTGTGCAGCAGATGACTAGTTATGAGGGGTACAGTACAATAATGTGAATGTAATGTGTGCAGCAGATGACTACGACGAGGAGAAGACGGAGCACACGGGGCAGGACGTGTCGTACGACGAGACAGAGGCCACCGTCTACAGCTACTCCTACTTCCACTTCGTCTTCGGCCTGGGCTCGCTCTACGTCATGATGACCGTCACCAACTGGTTCCAGTGAGTAGACAGTACCATTAACACTTTAACATGATGACCGTCACCAACTGGTTCCAGTGAGTAGACAGTACCATTAACACTTTAACATGATGACCGTCACCAACTGGTTCCAGTGAGTAGACTGTACCATTAACACTTTAACATGATGACCGTCACCAACTGGTTCCAGTGAGTAGACTGTACCATTAACACTTTAACATGATGACCGTCACCAACTGGTTCCAGTGAGTAGACTGTACCATTAACACTTTTAACATGATGACCGTCACCAACTGGGTCCAGTGAGTAGACTGTACCATTAACACTTTTAACATGATGACCGTCACCAACTGGGTCCAGTGAGTACGCTTGTACAAAGAATCAGGGCTACAAACACAGCGTCAGACAAACTCACAAACTCACAGTCACAACAACTGGGCAATAAAAAATATATACAAGTTCCGTTTCCGAATTTGTCGTTTCATATCTTTCCACAAATTATCATAAAATGCTCAACAGTGGGCTCGATAAAAGCCCGGCTCAATAAGCAGGATCGATAAGGTGCTCATTATCAATAAAAGTTACTGGTGACGCTGGGCTGTTTACGAGCTGATGTAGACTCTTTACAAATGTTTATTTGTGTTTATTTTATTTTTTTTATGCAAAAAGCTCTTTGTTCTGTGCTTTCCGTCCAGCTACGACACCCACAAGATCGAGAACCTCCTGGACGGGAGCTGGTCGGTGTTCTGGATCAAGATGGTGTCGTGCTGGGTGTGCCTGTTCGTCTACATGATGACGCTGGTCGCTCCCGTCATCTGCCCCAGGCGCTTCGAGGCCTGAGGGAGACAGAGAGACGCGCGCGCACACACACACACACACACACACACACACACACACACACACACACACACACACACACACACACACACACACACACACACACACACACACACACACACACACACACACAGTAGTGAGAGAGAGGTTAATGTCAAGCCCTGGTGTGTACCTCGTTCTCTGGTTCACCGTTCCTATGCACCCTCAGAGCTGCTGAGATTCTCCTTGTGGTGTTGGTCAAACTAGAGAGAGAGAGAGAGAGAGAGAGAGAGAGAGAGAGAGAGTGAAAGAGAGAGAGAGAGAGACACAGACATTTTTGTCATTCATTTGTAGCTTCAGATGACAGGAGAGAAAACAACCTAATAGAAAACACATGGGTGGGCGATATGGAAAAATATTACTATCACAATATTTTTCATGTTGGTTTTAAGTTAGTTCTTTTTCAAGTTACTTAACAGTACAACCACCTACATGGTAAAAAAACGAAAGGAAAAAAGAGTAACACATCATTTTCACCATTGGTCCTCAAAGTGGGGTCCAAAGTGCATTCCTTTTGGGAGGTCTAAATTTGACCCTTACAAGTCTGTAACTCTGACAGGATACAAATGAAACCAAATGGACCCTCATTTGGTTTCATTTGTATACTGTCAGAGTTAAGGGGAGACCTTGGCATTTTAAAGTTTGAGAAATACAGATTTTGATCAAAATGCAGGTTTAAATGGATTCTGCAATGAATCTCTGTATAAACAATTCAACAGGATTTTTGAGCGGTGGTTACACCGTCTCCTATACGTGGCCGTGTGTGTATGCGTGCGTGTGTGTGTGCGTGTCTGTATGTAGCCTGCAGAGCCTGCAGTACCTTTTCTGACCACACATGTTAAGGGAGGGGCGCTGTTGTTCAGGCCAGACACACACACACACACACACACACACACACACACACACACACACACACCACCGCTCAGTTCACACGGGTGTGATTTTTATTATAGGGCTCTCCCTCATTGTATCACGATATGTACTATATCTCTGAAAAGGAATATCGTGGAGACATTGTATCGTCTCAACGATATTTATCACCATATCGCCCACCCCCACTAATACACACACACACACACACACACACACACACACACACACACACACACACACACATAAAAACACCACTAGTATCGGGTGAGCGTAGTGGGTGAAGGATGCGGTGGCTCTGTGGGCGCCAACACGCCGAGACAATAAGGGACCACCATCACTGCCACCCTCATCTCTCTCTCCACGTGTTTACCTGCTTGTTGCGTTTTTGCTTTTATTTGGTATGCTAAGAAGTGCTTGTTCTATGTTCGCTTCTTGTTCAGAGGAGCATTTCACCCCCAATTTAGTTTTTCTCACTCCATGTTTTAGTTTTTTGTCGCATTCCTGAATGAAGAATCCAAAAATTAAGAAAAAGCAAAACCTATGTTAAAAAAAGGAGAAAAACACTTGAATTACACGGTTGAGTTGTTTGGGGTTTTTATACACATATTTTTGATATAGTTTTGCTGTTATTTTTCTTCAATTCATCAGTTGATTAGTTGAGAAAAGTTATTTTTTGGGGGTGAATTATTATTATTTTAAAGATGTTAATCTATTTGATGCCTTGAAGGCATGCCGTGTTCGTTTGTGTTTTTGTACTATCTTTCTTTGTTTGTTTTGGAGTTTAAGTTACGTTCAGACCTCACAACGCAGGTTTAGAATTGAAACAGAGGAATCCTGGGAGTTCTGCTGTACTTCTGCTATTCCTCTTCTCTTCCGGGGGTCCCTGGCTCAAACCATTTTGGGGTCCTTGGCACTAAAACGTTTGAGAAACACTGATTTTAGAATACATTTGTAGAATCAAACTTGGGTCTGGAGCCATTTAGGACTGAACACAAATCTGTGTCACTTTAGATTTGTCACTTCTGCTTTAACTATTAAAAAACAGCAGATATACAAGCTCACATTGCGGCACCGAGTGCCGCGATGTGAGCTTGTAGATCTGCTCATTTTGAAACTTCGTGAACATTTGTGCAAGTCTTTGAATATTTTTGACCCAATTCTATAAATGTCTTTTAAATCCTTCTTCTGAATCAGTGGTTCTCAAACTTTTTTCATGTCAAGGACCCCCAAAATTACACGTATTTGGCCACGGACCCCCATCTCAAAATATGTTGTTCCAGGGACCACGCAGTAGCAAATATTTGAGTTAGAAATGTTCGCTTTTAAGAAAAGATATATTCAAAGAATGGCAAAAAAACAAACAAACAAAAAAATAGCGGATCTACAAGCTTGCCACGCTGTGAGCTATTTTTATTAAATGTGGAAACCTGTGGTCTCTCTGAGAATTCTTAACCCTGCTTGTGCTTCATGCTTCCATGTTTTACGTACTGTACTGTACTGTACTGTACTGTAATGTTTGTTTGTTTTCATGTTTGGGTGATGGTTGCCAACCGGCTCCTTCTCCCCAGGTCATCTCTGTTCAGTTCAAAGGTCACACCAGAGGGTTGGGGACAAATCCATTTCAGTTAAGAACATGGTACAAAATATCGTATTTATTTTTTAAGTCGGTCATTTTCTCTTTCAAACGAATGAATCAGAATTGTCTTTATGAAAGACAAGTCGGTCAAATTGGAGGCTCTTATTTGTCGCCAACCCCCTTGGTGACAAAACTCATCTCTCAGGCTCACATATCGGCTGGATGTGCCATTGCTAGTTACGTTGCCGCCTTTTGTAGAAGTTTTCTATGCAACTGAACAAGTTTGTTTTCTATATTTTGTTCAACGTGAATCACCCAGTTAGTGTTTATATATGTAAAGCCTAATTTATACTCCGTAGTGCAATGGGCACACAGAACCGATCTTCAAGCTAACAGCGTTCGGTAGCTCTTTAAGCTAACAATGCATCGCGTAGCTCTTCAAAACTAACAACTCATTGCATTCAGAAGCTATTCAAGCCGCCATGTCGCATTCAGTATAGCTATTCTATTCTATCTAAAAGCGTGTCACGTACAAGTAGCTCTTAATAGTTAGCGTGTCGCTTTAGCTGTCGAAGGTAACGACACCTCTCCATACATTAGCTCGACGCAGGTTAGCTTGAAGATCGCTTCTTGTCTTCGGGGTGACACTATCGTGTGATATCCCGATAGAACATAAATTACAAAGCTTTACCGGTCCTGTCGAGCTAAAGCAAGGGTCTTCAACAGGGGGTCCGGGACCCTTAGGGGGTCCTCCAAATCTTTGTGTGATAGAATCCTTTTTTCGCCTTTTTTTTTATTATCCACTTGAACCCTGGCATCCATATTCAGAGAACTTTAGCCAAAAATAGCTGATCTACAAGCTCACAGTGAGCTTGTAGATCAGCTATTTTCGGCAAAGTGCTTTGGTGTAGTGGGGAAAAAGAGCAGACTAAGTACATGGTGAAAGGTCAAGTTTTAAGTATTGACGGTTCAAGTGGTTAAATATCTGAATACACAAATTGACATGATTCCAAAATACACTGATTGTAATGTCAAACAATGAAACTATATGGAATCTATGAACAGATTGTGGGGGTCCCTGCTTTATCTCTCTCTCAACTAAGGGGTCCCTGCTGCATAAACGTTGAAGATCCCTGTATTGGGGAACAGTACGTATTTGTTTCAGCCGCGGTCGTCCAGGGCCGGGCTTCTACGAAGACCTTTCTTACACTGCCTCAGCGGGCAGCCATGTTAAGCCTGTTAACAGGGTAGCCCAGTTAACCACTTATGCCCTACTGTATATATAGCGGAAATAGACTATCTACAAGCTCACAGCTTGTACAGTAGATTCTCTTTCTTTTTTTGGGACAATTTTTTAATTTCCTTTTGAAAATGTTTTCGCCTTTTGCCCAAACATGCGGAGGCCAGGTTGCACACTGCAGCATTATAGACGAGCGGTCTACATGTAGGCAAACGCAGTTCTGAGCTTCGTTACATGTTCTTAGTGAAGAGAATGTCATGTAGCATTAGAGTGTATCACTTATTCAACACTGGATGTTGACTTTAAAAAACAACTGACAAATAAGATCATTTACAGAAATTCTTTGAAGATCTTTCCTGATTTGTTACTCAAGTTTAGATTTATTTTATATGTTCATAAATACAACACAGAATATTGTCAACTGTACATTACATGTTCAGAACTCAAACAATAAACCGGTAATATGTTTGTTGTTTTGTCTTAATTGAAACTTTATAAAACACTTTATAATGATAACTTATGTGTACATTTTGGGCTGTATTTATGTGGTTTGTTAAAAGTATGCTTCTTGTCCAAAACCACTTATACAGTAGCTCCTGTGCTTTTATATTATTCTTGTTTTGATTATTAGTAGTAAAGAATTAGACGAGTAAAACGGTGCTCTGGTTGTAAGCTACAGTGTGACGTGTAACTTTGATCGCATGAAAGGAGGAGGGTAGGAAACTTGTGGAAAACTATTCTTGTAAATAGGGATGGGGCGATAATCCATATCGTTTATCGTGATAAAAACACTCACGATAATCGTATCGTGGAGATTTAATTCAACGTGAAATCGTCCTCCGTCATGCACTGAGATCAATTCACCCTTTATTTGCAGAGCTGCATATCCGGTACCACTTAAACCCTCTATAACCTGTACGTTATAATGTACTTGATATACAGTCTTTTTCTTTTTCTTCATTCTCTACAAAATCTTTGCCAAAAAATAGCCGATCTACAAGCTTGTAGATCTGCTACTTTTTGACTGTTTGGGGATATTTTGATTATCGCGATTTCTTTGGTCACAATAATCGTGACATGAAATGTTCATATCGCCCCATCCCTAATTCGAAACTTGTGGAAAACAATTCTTGTAACCTGCATTTCTGGAAATGCACCATTAGAAGATATGTGCGGTTATCTTTGAAATTCTCTCACCAATTCTTATTGCAAAATTAGCCTATTACAGGGAACTTAAATTTAGTTGGGAGGAGGAAAGGCGCAACTGGTGTCACTCTTTGGCAACATAAAACGTATTTATATTTGTCTATTGTGGCAGGGTAAATAACAATATCAAAGTGTGTTCCTGTTAATGACCATAGTCCTGTTGATTCAGTTTCCGACCATGAATATTCCTGGTCTTTTTCAACCACAGTGACGGATATTTACATTTACTGCCATGTCATGGAAGGAGTGTGTATGTGTGCGTGTGTGACTGTTGTTTGTCTTCAAGGCAACAGGTTGATTCTTTAAATAAAACAACTGTTTCAACAATCCTGTGGTGATTTCCTTTATATTGTAATAAAACATAATTTTGTTAATCTGTATGGTAGAACATGTTAGTACAATATAACTGATACAATTGGGGTGGTTGCATTTTGTCTCCCTGCTCTGCTATTGTGACGTTTAGATGGTGTCCAGTGTGACACAAACCTGATGGTCAATGTTCAATTCTTCCGCTCAGCAGGCAGGCAGGCTCTATTAGCTCAATGGTAAAATGTCAGCACTTATCCAGCTAACATATTGAAAACCTCAGTGACTCACTGGACTAAAAATCTTCCTGAGAGACAGAAGGTTATACTTTCAATTCCTGGCTGGCTTTTTGACAGGAATGCAATTTTTGTTGCTGTTTTAAATAACAATCTGTATAAATCTACCTCTCTTCCCATGGGGGTCTGTGGCCAAATACAATACAAATTGTGGGCCCTTGAAATGAAAGCGTCTCAGAACACTTAGCCTTAGAGAGGCAGAGATAGGTGAATGAATAAGATGACTGCCTGGCAGGCAGAAGATCACAGGTTCAAACCCTGTCTTAGTTGTCAACTTGTCACCAATGTCTTGACAAATGTTGAACACTTTCTTTTTTATTTTAAATTTAAATCTTTCTTGTGAGGCCACACTACATCTTGCCAGATGGGGGTTTGCAACCAAATTGGTATCAATTCACAGGTCTTTGTCATGAACATCTGTGAGAATGCACTTTGTTATACAGAGGGACAGTCATAGTTCAGTGTCTAGAGTGAAAGCCTAGTAAGCAAAAGGTTTCAGGTCCAAGTCTCAGTTAGGGACATATACCCAAATGCTGACATAAAAAAATACTGTCAGTCTACAGTACTTTATATAGGCTGTGACTGATTACATGAAGGCAGACATTTCTTCTCCAATTTCACTATATATCTTTTATAAATGAATGTCCTACTTTATCATACAACAGTGTCACACAAAAGCAACGAAAGCTGCAGATACAGAAGCTTGAAACGTGCTGCGAAGCAACACATTTTGAGCTTGTAAATCTGCTGATTTTGCCATTTATTAATGTATGTGTATTATTTGAAAGCTTTTAAGGCTTGTTGCCTGTCTCAAATGGACTGCACTCTGTCCAGATGCCAACTTGCGTCTTGTGCTCTCGAGGCCACTGGTTCTCAACCTTTTCAGGCCGTGACCCCCAAAATAATCATATTTGAACTGGGTTCCCCTCCACCTTGAGGAGCACTAAGAGTTGAGGCATTACATTTTGTATAACACTGTTCTATTGAGAAAATAGCAGATCTACATGCTCACAACGCCTCGCAACGTAGATCTGCTATTTTCACAATTCTGCCTCTAATATTTGACAATTTGGCCAATGTTTAATTTGTCATTTTAGAGGTATTAAAAAGTCCTTAAATGGTCACTTTAGAAATGTGCTTATACCCTCTATACACTTAAACCTCATGTCGGTTTGTTTACTGTTGAGAGAGAAAACAATGTTTCACATTAAGCTAATCATCTGGGGACCCCTCAAAATAATTTGGAGACCCCCCTGGGGGTCCCGACCCACAGGTTGAGAACCACTGCTCTAGGCCATGTGCAGTGCAATTGTGCGTCAGCAAATTGTGTTAACTCTGCCTACAATACATCTCTGAATCCTATTTACTGACAACATCATCAACACACTGCTGTTTGGCGGTACGTCATGTAAAATAACAATACGACCACTAAACTGACGCTCAATAAGAATTCACAAAGGAACCATGTTGTGAGGAAGTAAATGAAAAACTGAATTGAGAAAACACAGCGACTTGTATTAAACCATGTTAATTGTATTAAACCATGTTAACTCGCCAACTTTGCAGCTGTGTACAGAAAGCTAATTTAGTCTGGTGTTTTTCCTATGACTAATGCTGCATTCACACTGCAGATATATAGTTGAACGTTTTGCTTGCTTGGTCAATGTTATCTCAATGGAAACCAGCTTTAAAGATACAGGACACACACCAAACGAAGGTTTGGAAGCTTTAAAGCTGGTTTCCATTGAGATAACATTGACCAAGCAAGCTAAACGTTCAACTATATATCTGCAGTGTGAATGCAGCTTTAGCCTATGAAAGCTTTAGTTTTGGCTGACAAGACACCGAGATGCCAAACTCAGTTTCACATTTCTTTTTTATTTATGTTTTTAATTTAACTTAAACTTTGGCTGTGCGAAATTTACTGATCTACAAGTTCACAGCCTGTTGCACGTTGTGGGCCGTTAGATTGGCTAGTTTCCACACAAAAAAATAAGTACATTCATAATTATCAGTTGGAACGTCTTTTTTATTAATAACACATTCCTTATTTTTTTAATCTAAGGATCATTGACTTGCCTGAGAATCACAGCTCTTCAACCCAGAATGTGACATTTCTTTACTAAATCACAAACACACACACAAGCAGTGGTGTAAAGCAACTACATATACTTAGAGGGGTACTGTCACCTAAAGGGGTTGAGGGCCAGATTACACTGTGACATGAGCTTCAGACTGAAAACGGTCTGAAACAGTCTGAAGCTCATGTCACAGTGTAATCTGCCCCTCGCCCCCCAACAACAGCTGACCAGTACAGTCATACAGTCAGGCTGTACAGACAATTAATTTGATTGGCTTATAATTGCGCATCCTCACAATGACATCATAAAAATATTAACTTGTTTATTAAGATGATTCTTAAAGTGACAGTAACCCTTTAGGTGACAGGCCCCCTTTAAGTACATTTTTTAGTTATTTGTACTTTACTTGAGTATTTCCAATTTCCAATACTTTTACTCCACTTCATCTCAGATCCAAACATTGTACTTTTACTCCACCACATTTATTTTAACATTTAGTTACTACCGTAGTTACTTTGCAGAAGTAAATTATAATATATATTAAAGCATACATGAACCACTTTAGCCCTATTTTATACTAACCTGACTTTCGCCAGATGGTGGCAGCATTGCTTATGCATTGCTTTACCATCTGGGCTCGCTCCAGCACAGTTGATAACACTCGTAAAGTCCCGGGCCGGACCAATCAGCGGCAGCTATGGGCGGGCTCTGAGCGGCTCTGAGCCAATAGAGTCTGATTGCAGACCACGTGGAAACCCAGGAGGCGGATTCTGGGTGCAACGTCATGCAGACAGGCCAATATGAGTGGTTGGAGTTGGCACGGCCATATCCAATCACCTGCTTTAGAATTTGAAAAAATGGCCCGTCCCTTACATCGGTTGTGCTGGACCGAGCCCAGATGGTAAAGCAGAGCGTTATGCAGGCATACGCAATGCTGCAAACCATCTGGCGAAAGTCAGGTTAATTTTATACCTATGCTGTTTGAAAATAGCCGATCTACAAGCTCACAATGCGTCACGATGTGAGCTTGTAGATCTGCTATTTTCAAATACTTTGTACTTTTACTTTTGATATACTTTGTACATTTTGATACCAATACTTTCTTACTTTTACTCAAGTACATTTTGAATTCCAGACTTTCACTTGTAACAGAGTGTTTCTATGAAGCAGTATTGATACTTTAGTAAAGAATTTGAGTACTTTTTCTACCACTGCACACAAGTTTATTTATACGCAGTAAACGCCATAATGCCCATAATATTATGCCTTCCAAAGCCCCTGCTTTAACGGTCACTATAATAACACACTAGTGATGCAAATAAAACATGCTTTTAATATGATAATCTGTACGGTCCACACATCCTGTACTCCTGGAGATGTGTCCACTTTCCCGCTGTCGTCCATCCACATTTCTCTAGCGTTTCTTCTGTCTCTGACCAATTCAGTTGGTGTCCTGGAAAGCATTGTAGTCTGCAGGGATAGTGTCTGAGAGAGAGAGAGAGAGAGCGAGAGAGAGAGAGAGAGAGAGAGATTATTTAAGTATTGAAGTAGTCACTATATATACTGTATATATGTTTTAATGTGGGAGGGACACGCCCAAAACCCACTCAAAACAGCTAAATCAGGCTATCTAATTAGCTAATATTTTTTAAAACACGCCCTATATAACTGGGACATTCTCATAATGAGTTACTTTTACTTAAGAGTGTGTGTGTGTGTGTGTGTGTGTGTGTGTGTGTGTGTGTGTGTGTGTGTGTGTGTGTGTGTGTGTGTGTGTGTGTCAAGGAATCCAGGGAAAGTGAAAGTTTCATTTTCCGACCTACAGTTCAAGAGTTATTGGCTAGGCCAAAAAAAAAAGTGGGCTGTTATAGCGCCACCATGAGACCGACTGATGTAATTATTTATTATAATTTTATTCTTGAAATTATTATGAACCTCCTCTCCAAGTTTTGAAACTGCAACCCCTATGGTTTGCGAGAGAAATTATACTTGAGTGTGAGTTTTTGCAATTTCCCATTCAAGACAATGGGGAAAATGTATTCACTAATAAATGAATATCAATTAAACGATACAACTTTTCTCTTAGCAAAATAGAAGCACACGATTCGATTGCCGAAGAAGCCGGTCGATTTGACATTTGTGTGTGCGCGAGTGTGTGGCGCAAAAACTGTGGGCGGTGGATATGCGCCGAAATAAAGTTTATCTAGAAAGAAAGAAAGAATAAAGTTTCCCCAGGATTATAGTGCCTGTTGGGCAACCACACTAATAATGAAGAGAACATATGTGCGTGAGCCCACAATAAGGCTCCAGGTAAACAATGAACGTAACATCTGTTTAAATATCATGCTAATCTAAAGCAAGGACTTTTTAATACCTCTAAAAGGACAAATTAAATATTGGCCAAATTGTCAAATATTAGAGGCAGAAATTGTGAAAATAGACAATCTACATGCTCACATTTTCACAATAGAACCGTGTTATGTCAGGGTGGTGGGTCCCCAGTTAAAATATGATTATTTTGGGGGTCTCGACCTGAAAAGGTTGAGAACCATTGATCTAGAAAATAAAAGCATGGCACTTCATTTCAAAAAGGTTGCTGACCCCTGGAGTACAAAGATGTACTAAAACGCAGTAACTTTCCCAGAGAGAGATCAACCCCTACAACCCCACCCGTTCATTCAGATCAGCCAACACAGGGATGCTGACAGAACCCTCGCTAAAAACCCCAGGACAAAAATCCACTCGTTCTAGACAATTTGCCCTCCTGGCCCCCAAACTGTGGAATAAACTCCCTGACGCACTTAGAACTACAGACTCACTCCCTAGCTTCCATTAGAACTACAGACTCACTCACTAGCTTCCACCGTGGACTGAAGACTCACCTCTTCAGACTCCACCTAAACCCATAGCACTACTGTAACACTCCCCTTTCCTCAATGACCATACATGAAGCTAGATAGCATTTTTAGGTTTTAGAAGTTTTTTACTGATTAGGTGTGTGGTCTACCTATGTTATTTTGTTTTTCTAGATTGATATACCTATGCATTTGTTTTGTATTGTTGTTAATGTACTGACATATTATCTTGCTTATTATAGTGATGAATTACCAGCTTATTGTAAGTCGCTTTGGATTAAAAGCGTCTAATAAATGCCTAAACTGTAAACTGTAGATACTGACCGTTGCAGCGGTACTTGAGGTTGGACCAGATGATGTTCTCCTGGGAGAAGCAGAAGACGCCCAGCCGTCCTCCTCTCATGCTCACGTCAATGATCACTCCTGAGTCTGCTACCATGGTGGGCCCCTCGTAGAACCGAGCCCTACACACACACACACACACACACACACACACACACACACACACACACACACACACACACACACACACACACACACACACACACACACACACAGGGGCGTCAATTGGGTATGGCAGGGGTATGCAGCTGCCATACCCTGGGTCCAGGGGGGAAAATAGAAGTTACCTTTAAATATAAATCCATGAATGTCTCTTTGTCTATCTGTAGTATGTTGTTAAATTACAGTAAAATAACTACAACATTTTACAAAATGGTCACTTTAACAAGGTATTATAAATATTCTGCACAGGTGCAATGCATTATTGTTAATTGTGGCACGTTTACTAACATGTCAAGTTTAGCTGCACTTGAACAACCATTCCAGGCTGCCATATGTATCCAGCCCAATATGTACTTCTTAAGGTATGGCAACATGACTGGTGTCTTGCACGCGCGCAAAGGCATGTTGCCATACCTTAGCTTGTTCTGAACTGACGCCACTGCACGCACACGCACACACACACACACACACACACACACACACACACACACACACACACACACACACACACACACACACGTCAATGACCACTCCTGAGTCTGCTACCAGAGTGGGCCCCCTCGTAGGACAGAGCCCTGGGAGGCGCACACACACACACACACACGCACGCACAAATGTTCCGCCCCATGATAATGGATTTTGGTATCGATAATATCGTAAATCGTGATTTCTTTTGTCACAATAATCGTGATAGGCAATGTTCATAAGGTCCCATCCCTACCATGCGCGTGCGTACGCACCTGATGTACCCGAGCTGCGGCCTGTGCTGTAGGAACCAGCGGTAGGACACTTTGTCCTTCCAGCCAGAGTTTCGGGGGTCCTTCCAGAGCAGACGCACCTGGTCGTCCGTGTGGCCCGTGTGCCACAGAGAGTTCCTCAGGTACTCCCCTGGTCCTGTCTTACTCTTCACCGCCTGCAGAGGGAGTCAGAGCACACACACACACGCACGCTAGGGCATTCACCTATTAGAATATCCGAATATCAGGCCCTGTCTATACCTAAAAAATCCCCGGGCGTTTCTGACTTCGTTTTGAAACCTCTACGCCTCCACACGGGCCCGTGTAGAAAAATATGTGTGTCCACACGGTATTATCAAAACGCTATAAATCCCTGTCTGTGCGTCACCGAAGCGGGTGGCCGCGCAATCCGTGCAATCATTGCAGCAGCTATCGGCTATGCATCGTCCAAGTTTCACTATCTTCACACTTTAACATGCACAATTGCTATTTAAACATTAATTTAATATAAATTCGCGAACTATTTCTAGAGCAGGAGAGGGGAGAGGAATCGTCGAGAGTGTGGTGAGCGCCGCTCTCTCTCTCAGCATTAAACGAATGTAACTCTATCAATCAGAACATCGTGGTCAAGCTAGCATCACTTTGTATTGAGAGAGAGAGTGTGGTGCGCTAACTCTATCAATCAGAGAGAGAGAGAGAGAGAGAGAGAGAGAGAGAGAGAGAGAGAGAGAGAGAGAGAGAGAGAGAGAGAGAGAGAGCGAGCATAGAGAGAGAGAGAGAGAGAGAGAGAGAGAAGAGGCAGGCGCGTCTTGTCAGATATGCTCCGTTAACAAGACTAGGGCTGTATCTCGTTATTGATAATGAGCACCTTATCGATCCGGCTTATTGAGCCGGTGGAAAGCATAACTGGTATCTTTTGCGACTGTGAGTTCGTGGCTGACCAGTGACCACCATCTATGAAGATGACATTTGACAAGAGTAACAAATATCATTAAAACAATCATTCATTAGGGCTCCATCCCTAAATAAGACAGCTGAGCTCTCTAATGTTAACATGTCGTGAATGCGCTCATAAATATGGATATTCTACAGAGACTACCATGGGATTCTCTCATAGCAAGGAGGAGGAGGCGAGGAGCACAAGGTGACGTAAGCATGCAAGCAAAGAACTTCTCCGTTTACGGTGTCCACAAGGCAAAAGAAATACGCCCGGGTAACAAAAATGCACTGCAGCCGGAGTTTTGGAAACTATTCGGCTAGTCCTCCGTTTGCATGCGTTTGCATGTGGACACCCATGTGCGTTCGTGGCTCTACCTCCCCGGGGATTAAAAATCCGTTGTCGTCTGGACGGGGCCTCAAAGTCACTATTCGACGTTGTTCACCGAAGTCCGATATTCGCTTTTTTTTTTCTCTCTTTAAAAAAATATATAGTTTATAAAGCTTGGCTGGATAGGAAGTCATAAGAATTAGTTGTCAATGCCCCTGGTGGATGAATTTGTTAATGCTCTATACCAGGGGTTCTCAAATCTTTTTAGGTCGTGATCCCCTAAATAAACTGGGGACCCTCACCCTGACAAGCACTTGGAATTGTACGTATTACATTTAATGTGACTCGGTTCCGCAGATAAATAGTGTGAAAATAGCCAATTGCGAGGCGTTGTGAGCATGTAGATCGGCTATTTTCACAATGTTCGCCTCTTGCTTACTTAATATTTGACAGTTTGCACCCCTTTGGAGTAAGAAATGTCGATTTTTAGCCTGGAATCCAGACGAGGCACTCTTTCAGCACCCACACACACACCTTGAGCTGTATGCCGGGTTCGGCCACCGCCCTGAAGGGCACGGCCTGCCAGTAGGTCTGCTCCGTCTGCTTCCACATCACCACGTAGAAGGACGAGGAGTCCTGGTAGCCGAAGATGAAGCCGGCGTAGTCGTCGTCGATCAGCGTGTTGACGTGGAACGTCCCCTCAAAGTCCACGCCGCTGAACGCCGTGTAGCCTGAGGTAGTGCACGCACGCACACACAGACACGCACACACAATTTAGATTTCGAAAACAAATATAAACTAGACTAAAATATCAGGGAGGTATTGTATGCTTGGTCTTTCTCCGAAAATTGGTGATCTACAAGTGCAAAGCGTGTCACGCTGCGACACGTTGTGAGTTTGTAGATTGGCTATTTTCAGCTTGCAGCTAAGTATAAGGCAATCAGGCATCATTTCTACTGAATTTCTCCTGGATTTGGTATCAAACTTTTCTGGGGGAGGACCCCCAGACCCCCCGCTTGGGGGATGGGGGCAATGCATGCAATCATACAGAGATATTCATTTAAGTAATGACTGGTTATTATTAAAGATGGGTCTTTGATTCAGTCATCAAATACATTTCTGTACGCCAACTTTTTGCGTTTTAATGGCTTAAATTGTACCGATCATTTTCCATGCTATAAAGCAAGTCTGATAAAAGTATCAGACACTCAAACTTCAACAGAACAGAGGAAATTACATCTGCTCTGTTAGAACATCTTGTTCGTTAACGTACGTTTTGTAATAATAATCTAACTAGTGACTAAAGCTGTCACATATTGTAATTGTCTTTGTAGTGGGGTTTAAAGTCCTTCATTTTGTTGTACTGTGTCTGTGCTTGTACCTGTACTGTGCTTGGAAATGAGTTGATCGTTGACAATGTAACTGTGCCGGTGCCTGTACTGTATTGTTGCAATGACAATTAAAGCTATCTATCTAAGTAAAAGATGTAGTGGAGTGGAAGTATCAAGTATCCAAAAATAGAAATGCTAAGACTTGTAGAAAATGTACTTTGTTACAGTATACTTTCCACCAGCCAATGAGGATGATTCTTACCTACAGCCAGGCCAGGGTCAGAGTTCATGGTCTGAACGATCTCCATACCCTGTGGAGAGAGACAACTAATAATAATAATAATAACGAGGGATGAGTATCATAGATCAGTTAGTCTCACATAGCCAGACAACTATTCCACAATCTCTGAATGCTATATAGAGTCTGGAACAGCAGCTCCCTAACGGCGAGTAATGGAAACGAGCATTACCGTTCAAGAAAATATATTTTAAAATGTCATTTCTGCTAAGCAGCAAGCTAAACATGCTTATATGATTTTTATTTATATAATGATAAATGTGTGCGATGTGAGATGGAAACGGAAGTGACGAGGAGGCTTCACTTCCGCTTTATCTCGCACTCATCATTTCTATTCCGGTTTGCCAGACCAAATCGCGGAGGCAACAGTCTGGCCACGTGAGACTATAGTTCAGTGGACCTTCCCAGTCCGCGACCCCCCAAAATAATCATATTTGAACTGGGACCCCCACCAAAATAATCATATTTGAACTGGGACCCCCCCCCCCCCCATCCTGACAAGGAATTGGAATTGCAGGAGTGGTGGCATTACATTTAGTTTGACTCTGTTCCACAGATAAATATTGTGAAAATTATTATGGTTATTTTGAGAGAGAATTGTCCCGCAAGATGATTACATTTTGATATGTTTTATTGTAGTGATAACTGTTGTACAATCTATCTCAATATTATGTTCAATATCCTTACCAGTAAGACGCCTAAGGGGCCATGTCTTGGCCATTTCTTGGCCTTCTAGCCAGTGATGTATATAAGACAGTTACCCATACATGGAGATCCATGTACTGTATGGAGATATTGCTGTGAGACCCCAAACATGCTTTCTCAGATATTCGTTACGTGAAAGTCCTATGAAGTCTATGACATCCGACATCATACATATAATGCCTTTTATGTCCATATATGGAGATCCCTGTCTTTGGGATACAATCCATTTTATGCCCATATATGGAGATCCCCAACAGAATCCCTTTTATGCCCATATATGGAGAATTGGAGATCCCTGCTCGAGTATCTGACATCACTGTGATGTCACCTATTTATGCCCATATATGGAGATCCCTGCTATGAGTATCTGACATCACTGTGATATGATGATATGTGAAAGTCCTATGAAGTCTATGACATCCGACATCATACATACAATGCCTTTTATGTCCATATATGGAGATCCCTGTCTTTGGGATACAATCCATTTTATGCCCATATATGGAGATCCCCAACAGAATCCCTTTTATGCCCATATATGGAGAATTGGAGATCCCTGCTCGAGTATCTGACATCACTGTGATGTCACCTATTTATGCCCATATATGGAGATCCCTGCTATGAGTATCTGACATCACTGTGATGTCACCTGTGATGTCACAGTGATGTGTCAGGGGAATCACTGTGTCAGGCGTTACCCGTCCGGATGTCCAGACACGGACATGAGGTGACGGTTCTGATAGTAAACTGCGACCTACGTTTGCAATTAATATCACAGTGACGTACCAACAAAATTGTGGCCGGAACTACGTACGTCATCCGGAGCAAGACCTGACTCCTCCCTAAGCCCAGTCCCTATAGTTGTCTGGCTACACGAGACTACTGTGTGATTGGCTGACCTGGTTGAGGACCACCCAGTTGGGGTCGATCTGGGCGTCGCCCTCGGGGTCCAGCACCACCGTCTGATAGGCTCTGAAGTCGGTCAGCGTGACCTCAGCGTTCTCCGGACAGATGTCGATCCTGTCGATCACTTTGTCTGCGTCAAAGTCGCCCTGACAGGCGTCTCCAAAGCCATCACCTGACGCACGCACGCACGCACGCACGCACGCGCACACACACATTATGGTTGCAGTGTAGGGATGGGATGATATAGCTGATCTACAAGCTCACAACGAAAAGATTTGGTAGAGAATGTTTTTGCACGAAAAACATTCCTTGGGCTAAAAATGACTATGGTTTAGTGACGAAAAGTGACGAGTCATCACTTTTCACACTTTTGAGGGGGCCGTTTTAGCCCAAGGCATTTTCTTTGTGCAAAACAGATGCTTGCAATGGATTCAGAATCATGAAAAACCCCTAGTTTGACCCCTCATATGCTACTTAAAGCAGATTAATTTTTAGCTTTTTTTCCCTGTATAGTTAATGGGACACCGACTCTAGCGGGTGATAACACCAATTAAGTTACTTCTCAGAAAGAGTTATCATACCAAAACGTAAACTAGAGACATGTAGGAAGACAAAAAATTAAAAAACGTATGGCCACCTTGGGTGGTACCTGTATCAGTATTGGCCCCTGGCCTAAATAACCTAAGCTCTATTCATATAGTAGTAGTGGTGTTATCAAAGAGGGTGAGAATACTCACGGTCCTCGTCTTTCTGGTCGGGGTTCACCACCAGTCTACAGTTGTCTAAGTCGTCCAGTATGCCGTCGTTATCATCGTCGTCATCACATTCATCTCCCTAAGGACGTCAGAGGGAAACGTGGACAGGAGAGGACATGAGAGGACTTGAGAGGAGACAATGTTGTGAACACAGAACCAGGACAAGAGACAGAGCATCCAGAGACACAGATGGAGAGAGAGAGACAGAGACAGAGTGACTGGAGCCCAGACACAGATGATGATGATCTATGAAAGGGTAAAAACGGTCTAAAGTAACCAAGTACATTTAAGTAGATGATGATCTAAGTCAGTGGTTCTCAACCTTTTCAGGCCGCGACCCCCAAAATAATCATATTTCAACAGGAGACCCCCCCACCCTGACGAGCACTAAGAGTTGAGGCATTACATTTTGTATAGTCTTGCGTAGCCAGACAACTATTCCACAATCTCCGAATGCTATATAGAGTCTGGAACAGCAGCTCCCGAACGGCGAGTATCGGAAGTAGCCACTGCTGCACTGAACTGTAGTCCCATTGGAAACATAACAGAAACACAATAGCTCAGACAAAGTCATTCGAGCTGCCTATTATTGTTATGAGTGTATAGTTTATGAAACGTTTGAAAACATCATGAAGGTGACACCAATAACACCAGAGAAAGACAAAATAAAGCCCCCAGAAATGTTGAAAGGACACATAAAGCTTCCAGTAGGACATGTTATTGCTACTGCACCAAGGGGGCAGTTGCGTCACATCCGCTTTATCTCGCACTCACCGTTTCTTTTTCCGTCTGCCAGACTGTATGCCGGGAGCATTTGACCAAATCGCGGAGGCAACAGTCTGGCCACGCGAGACTACATTTTGTATAACACGGTTCTATTGTTGCGAGGCGTTGTGAGCATGTAGATCAGCTATTTTCACAATTTCAGCCTCTAATATTTGACAATTTGTCCAATGTTTAATTTTGTCATTTTAGAGGTATTAAAAAGTCCTTAAATTGTCACTTTAGAAATGTGCAGATATCCTCTATACACTTAAACTTTATGTTGGTTTGTTTTACTGTTGAGAGAGAAAACAACGTTGCAAGCTAATCATCTGGGGACCCCTCAAAATAATGTGGCGGTCCCGACCCACAGGTTGAGAAGCAGTGATCTAAGTTGTAACCTTTCCATCCTTGTCAGTGTCCAGCTGGTTGGAGTTGATGACCATGGGACAGTTGTCCATAATGACAGGTTGGTCACATCGCACGCACGCACGCACGCACGCACGCACGCACGCACGCACGCACGCACGCACACACGCACGCACACATGCACACACACACACATTAATGAGAAAAAAAGGCAGTCTGTGTAAACAATATGAAACATGATATAACTAAAAGCAGTGCTCTGCTTGTGGCCTCCTGGTGGCGCTATAATAGGCTGTATAGGCCTATAAAGAGTGCCATGTCTTCTTCGGCCTTCGACGGGCAATCGGACGCTGCGTTCATGATTTGAGGCATTTTGTTCCGAAAAAGATATCTGTCTTGATTGCGTGAAATTTGGATAAAATCTGATGGAGTAATACCAATATGTTTTACATAAATCAGCGTCCTGGTGGCGCTATAACAGGCCCATGTGAAAGATTCGGGGCAGAGGTTCTGCTCTGGTACCCAGGGAGTGTGTGCACAGTTTTGCTGCCATCGTGGCAACGGTGCTGGCGATTAGTTCTCAGACGGACACACGGACGGACGGATACACAGACACACAAACAACATAGTCTGGGCCATGCCTTTCGGCCTGGCGGAGATTATTGTTAATAGGCTGGTTACCTGTCAATGTTGTCATCACACGTGTCCCCTATGAGGTCATCATCTGAGTCTGACTGCAGGGGCACACGCACACGCACACGCACACGCACGCACACACACACACACACACACACACACACACACACACACACACACACACACACACACACACACACACACACACACACACACACACACACACACACACACACACACACACACACACACATTTAGGAAGATGGGATGTACTGTATTTATGTACATGCATGCACTGGCAGACAGTACATTACTTCACTGCAAATATTGTACTTTTTACTCCACTACATTCCCCTGGGACACAAACTTACAAATAAACCACTTAAAGGGATATAGTTCATCCCACAAATGGCTTTCTTTTTTGATCACTCACCCCATGGAGACATGAATTCATGGATATGTTTTAGTTTTTGTCGCATTGCTAAGCCAATAATTTGAGGAGACTCTTCAAGTGTCTCCATAGGGCAGGGTTTCCCAAACTTCTTTGTCTCAGGGCACCCCATAAATATTTTTTAGGGTTAGGGTCCGAGGCACCCCTACATTATAATTTTCACTCCCAGCACCTTATATTTATAGCATATCGTCGTTGTCGGGTTGAAACCTTGTATGTCCAAAACCGTTTTGTATTTATCATCTATAAAATGATCTGAACTAGTGAAAACAGCAGATCTACAAGCACACAACGCCTCGCGATGCGAGGCGTTGTGCGCTTGTAGATCGGCTGTTTTCACTAGTTTTGTGCGACGGTCTTGTATGATGAAGCGGGGCTTTGCTTTACCAAAAGACGTACACATTTGAAACTTGGAGATACGAGGTTTCTGCCCGACAGTGACGATATTTTAGTGATTATGTTGCGAGGAAAACATTGAGATAATAGCCATTTTGGTTAGAACTGACTGAAAATAACTTTGTACTTCATGTTTAAAATGATACTAAATATTTTTTCAAGTGTCCAAATAAATTCCAAATATTATCAAATGATCTCGCGGCACCCCTGGACTGCTGTCACGGCACCCCAGGGTGCCCCGTCACCCACTTTGAAAACCCCTGCCATAGGGAACCACTGCTGGTCATCAAATTATTGGCTTAGCAACATGACAAAAACTAAATTCTGAAACGGCTAGTTCCATTCCTTGATTCTGATTGGCTGGTTGCTGTGGTATATGAGACTATAACCCACACCTTGAATCAGTTTATATCAAATCCAGGTGCGTTATTTCTTTCCACAGTGTTCCACAGTGCACCAATTATCTGCACCTGTGTTGTTTCTGCAGCCTGGCCGGAAACTACTTTCTTGTAGCTGGGGACTACTTTCTTGTAGCTGGGGACTACTTTCTTGTAGCTGGGGATACTTTCTTGTAGCTGGGGACTACTTTCTTGTAGCTGGGGATACTTTCTTGTAGCTGGGGACTACTTTCTTGCGGAGCAGACCTTATTCTGTATTATTAGTGAAATAGAACAGTTTTAATTGGTACATGTCTATGATTTTTCATGTTGCCATATTGTAACTGTTTTAGAAAAGCAATAAGCCACGCGAGGCTTGTGGTACCTGTGTTTTACACCGGCTGAGAGGGTTGGATCCTCTCAGCCGGTGTAAAATACCAGGTAACCACTGGCCTCTTGTGGCTTATTGCTTCAATATATATATATAACTCGTGGTGTGAGTAATATAAGAAAAGGTTGTTATTCTTTGGGGGTGAACTATCCCTTTAAGCCTGTTTCAAAAGTAGGCCTAGTGAAAATAGCTACAAGCTCACATCGAGTCAACCCATGATCTTCATGATGGCAATTTGAAAATGTGAAATAAATTCAACTCAGGAATGTGAATCCAACATTAATATTTCATTTGACAACTGATAGATGATGCTGATGGGATATTTCCAGTAGATTGGTCTTTTAGATAGATAGATAAATAGATAGATAGATAGATAGATAGATAGATAGATAGATAGATACCTTTATTATCCCAAGGGGGGACATTTTTCACCAATGGGGGGCAGCACCAGCACACAACTGCAAAGGTCACAGGCCACTTAAAGGAGTAGTTCACCCCCATATCTTTCAGTGGCGTAAAGTAACTAAGTACATTTACTCAAGTACTGTACAAGCTCACGAAGCATAGCATTGCAATGCTTGTAGATCTGCTAATTTCCAAAGATTGAGGACTTGAAATGGGGCATTCTGCATAATGAGTAGTTTTACTTTTGATACTGTAAGTACATTTTTGTATTTTACTCAAATATATATAAAAAAAAAAAATATATATATATATATATATATATATATATATATATATATATATATATATATATATATATATATATAGTGGCTTGCATTAGGAAGGACAGTAGACTGACAGGAAATGGGGGGAGAGATGGGGAGTGAGACGAGTGACACGCGGCAAAGGTCATCCGGATCAGGAATCAGACACAGACACAGACACAGACACAGACACACACACACACACACACACACACACACACACACACACACACACACACACACACACACACACACACACACACACACACACACACACACACACACTCTCTCTCTCTCTAGGGGAAATGGCATACAGAGCCCCTTAACCAACCACTGACCACACACACACAGACACATGCAGACACACACACACAAGCACATGCACCACAAAGAGAGAAAAGGAAAGAGAAAGAGACAGAAATTGCATTTACAAGAACAGACAAACAAGTGCGTGCCCCCATCACTTCTCCCTCATCTGTTGCTCTGTCTCCACCTCTGTCTGCCTCATACAAAGTAGCTTTGAAATGTGTGTTTGAAGCAGCGTCACAGCCTGACCTTGTGTTCTACGGTTTAATGTAATGCTTTGAGAGGCTAATAGAACTTTCCCTCTCTGGAGCCCGAGATAAGAAGGATGGAGAACATCTACGACAATGAGAATCCCTTGGAGAACGGGAGGAAGAACAAGAAGAAGAAGACGGGGCGAAGGGCAGCGACGCAGGGAGAAGACATCTATGCCAATGATGAAGTGATCCACTCCCACCACAGTCCAAACACAGCTGTAGTTAAAGGTAAATCAGTGTAATCTAATTGTGTTTATGTGTGGGTTCTTCAATTTTTTTTCTTTTTTTTTCAGGCCTGTGGGTTGGGACCCCCAGAAGGGTCCCCAAATTATGTTGGGGGGGGGGTCCCCAGAGGTTTAGTTAAATGTTAACATTGTTTTCTCACTCAAAAGTAAACAGACCAACAAACAGCATAAGTGTATACATCAAGCCTAGAATTTTGTCTTTTTAGGGGCAAGGCCACTTGGCCTTTGGTGTTGTCCATTTTTTGATGGCACAAAGGCCAAATGCCAGGGCAGGAAGGCCATCAAATTCCATTCCATTGAAATAATGAATTGAATTGAATTGAATTTAAGGTTTAAACTTACTGCATTGGTTTAAAGATGGGGTCTTAAAAAAATGTATATCAGTTTAGTTTATTTCAATATCACTAAACCTTTTTTTCCTTATTTTTGTTTTTGTTTTACTATTTTGAAAAACATTTTTGAATATTTCAAATAGCTGATCTCACAACATGCCGTACAGGGGTCATCACCATGTCAGCTTGTGATGGACATTTTGATAAATATGTTTATTTTTGTCATGGACATACAAAATAACTGTCCAATAATTTTACAAAAGAACATATATAGGCTATCATATTTGGCAAAATGATTGAAATTTCAGTTCCTTAGTTTATTTATTTTTCTCAGTTCTCTGACTGCTGGAAATGTCTCATCAAATGATGCGTGGTTTGCCCGCAAGTTTTCTTTCTTCACCATCTTGCTGATGAGACGAATACTTGACTCCATCCAGTTCCATGCATGGTACACAAATACTAACCTCGCCTCACCAGGCTTACTGGGAGAAAGCCTGGTATTTGTTTACTAAACAGGTTGGTTGATCCGGTCTAGACCGGATGACATCCTATACGTCCCAGTTAGCGCATGCGCAAAACTGGGTTAAAACTGATTCCGGTCGGTAGTTCCAGACAAAATGCAGTCCGTTTTGAATACAAAATGACGTAGGATGTCATCTGGTCTAGACCGGATCAAAATCCCGAAATTGGAAGCGATCCCAGGCTACACAAATACATAAGGCTGAAATTTCACTTCCTTCTAGGACATAGTCGGGGGGCCGCAACTGATATTCAGACATATGCGGCTATCTCGGGGTAGAAGTTGCCAACCTATTCAGAACTAATCTTTAACCCCTTGTGATGTGATCTAGCCTGGTTGGCATCTCTGAAAATGATTTTTAGGTCATTTTATCACTGTATACTTAAAAGTGGTAAAATCGGATTTTGCTCCTATAATGTTGAGCAGATTTGCAAATGTAATTGTATGGTGTAATGTATAAAATACAGGTAGAAGTTGCCAACCCATTCAGAACTAATCTTTAACCCCTTGTGATGTGATCTAGCCTGGTTGGCATCTCTGAAAAAGATTTTTAGGTCATTTTATCACTGTATACTTAAAAGTGGTAAAATCGGATTTTGCTCCTATAATGTTGAGCAGATTTGCAAATGTAATTGTATGGTGTAATGTATAAAATACAGGTAGAAGTTGCCAACCTATTCAGAACTAATCTTTAACCCCTTGTGATGTGATCTAGCCTGGTTGGCATCTCTGAAAAAGATGTTTAGGTCATTTTATCACTGTATACTTAAAAGTGGTAAAATCGGATTTTGCTCCTATAATGTTGAGCAGATTTGCAAATGTAATTGTACTGCTAATGGTGTAATGTATAAAATACAGGTAGAAGTTGCCAACCTATTCAGAACTAATCTTTAACCCCTTGTGATGGGTTCTAACCTGGTTGGCATCTCTGAAAAAGATGTTTAGGTCATTTTATCACTGTATACTTAAAAGTGGTAAAATCGGATTTTGCTCCTATAATGTTGAGCAGATTTGCAAATGTAATTGTATGGTGTAATGTATAAAATACAGGTAGAAGTTGCCAACCCATTCAGAACTAATCTTTAACCCCTTGTGATGTGATCTAGCCTGGTTGGCATCTCTGAAAAAGATTTTTAGGTCATTTTATCACTGTATACTTAAAAGTGGTAAAATCGGATTTTGCTCCTATAATGTTGAGCAGATTTGCAAATGTTATTGTACTGCTAATGGTGTAATGTATAAAATACAGGTAGAAGTTGCCAACCTATTCAGAACTAATCTTTAACCCCTTGTGATGGGTTCTAACCTGGTTGGCATCTCTGAAAATGATTTTTAGGTCATTTTATCACTGTATACTTAAAAGTGGTAAAATCAATAATTTTATATGAGATACTTAAAGTGTGGTTCCTGTGGAAATTAGCCTCGGCTTTCTAGGATCTCCTTTTAGTTGACCTTGTACCAGTGATTTGTACTGTCATGAAACTGTACTTTTTTCTATTGCAAACTTCTAATAAATTCTTCAATCAATCAATCAATCGGATTTTGCTGCTATAATGTTGAGTTTGCTAATGTAATTGTACTGCTAATGTGGTAATGTACAGGTAGCAAAGCTAATATTAGTTGATGGTGGCTAAAGTGATGATGAATATTTTTTGGAGGGGTGGGATGGAGGATATGGCTGATTCTGTGTGTGCAGTCACACCTGGTTGTCAAGGAGCCAAATCTGATATTGACTTGACCTAAGATAACACCTCTGGGTAAAAGCACACAACCTATTAAGTATTAATGTTTAAACCCTTGTCATGTATTCTAGCCTGGTTGTAATCTCACAAATCAGTAATGAGTAAAGTTATTTTAAATTGTCTGCAATAATGTTGAGTAAGTTCCATTGTGTAAATGTACTACTAATGTGGTAATGCAATGAAAATGCAGGTAGCAAAGCTCATATTAGTTGATGCTGGTAAGAGTAAAGATTAATACTAGTAAGACGCCTCAGCGCGACATGCGAGGTCGCACCAATTCTTGGCCATCTGGCCAGTGATGTATATCGGACCATTTACCCATATATGGAGACCCCTGCACGATAGTCAACAATGTTATGTCAAAACATGCCCATATATGGGCATTCCCAGATGTCCTTAATATTGATGACATTGGGACAGGGATCTCCATATATGGGCATAAAATGTATGTTATTTAGTAAAGCCAAGCAGGGCCTTGGCAAGTTAGGGTCTGGGTTTGATGACTGGGGATCACAAGGCATGAGGGGGACCCTAACAGGACATCATCTGGGAATGCCCATAGTGTATTATGGACATTTTATTTATTTTATCCTTTATTAATATATATATCCATATACATATATGGACTTAATATTAACGTTCTCGGGAAGGTAGGGTGTAAATCAGAGTAAAGCAGGCTATTGGCTAGTTAGGGCCTGGGATTGATGACATCAGAAATCTCCATATATGGGCATACAAGGGATTTTGTTTCTGGGAATGAACATAAAATGGTTTTATTTTAGTATATCCTTTATTAATAATACCATGTATCCATATACGTACATACAATATACAGTATGTTATGCCCATACATGGAGATCCCTATCTGAACCAGCCACACAGATATGGGCCATGCCTTTGCCATCTGGCCAGTGATATATATCGATGACATCAGGGATCTTCATATATGGGCATAAAAGTGATAACTGTTACTCACTATCAGAGGCGCATAATTCTCTGCAGAGACACAGATGTGCTGGTGTTAATTCTTATGTTTGCATACCAACTGAAACAAGAAATGTGGATACATGAAAAAGTTCAAGATATCAAAATATCAAGTGAGATATTATAAGCCAAGGTCTGTTAGCATTTAATGTTCTCACTGCCAGTTCACTATAGGAAAAAAGAGAGCCTGGAAATTGTTCCAGCCCTCAACTTTTACCAAGTACAGCTACTATCTCATTGGCAGTGTGTATGCACTCAAAATCAACCAGCAAATCAATTCATGCCGTTTTCTGTGGCCTGTTTTGAAAACTGAAAGCCAATATTGATACATTGCCGCCAACAAGTGATGCCTTGACTCTGCACATCATGAGGACCCACTATCAACGAGGGTATCCAAAGCTACCCTCAACAATCAATTGTGTCTGGCACATGGTAGAAGGCAGGTTGGTCCCCCAGCTTTAAACTTAAAAACCTCTTTAGGCCAGATGCTTGGAACTTACAGTTTGTGGATGCAAGGCAAGTGGAAACCAGTACAGGGCATCGTGTTTGTCGTAAAAGAGGGATTTACTGTAGTGGAGCATATGGATGTGCCCGTGCAGCTAGGTACAAAAACTAATTTGACAAATTAAGAAATAGACCTTGAGTAGTGCCTCAAAAGTTCACCAAAATCATATGTTATTACAAGCATTTTACTGTTATTACATGATTGTATCATTATTATTATTTTCAAATACCATACCATAATTGACCATACCAGAGTGCTTCTTGTTTACTGATTACACATATTTCCATTATTAGATAATACCCAGGACGGTACAGTTTGCCATAAGCATTGAGTGTTGTCATGTTACAGTATATTCAATTGTATTGTCATATTGTCTATTTAGCATGACACGTTTTCAATGTTGTAAATGTTCTTATTCTTAGTCTTGCTGTTATTCTTTGACCTGCTATTTATCCATTTTGGTGTGATGTGTGTTTTGAATTGTGTAATTTCTTGTATACTCAAAATGGACAAAAACACTATTAAAGAAGTTGCCTTTTACCATAATATTTACAAATCTATTGCAATACCATTCAAAATAACTTTCCATATTGTTCTTTTATCTATGTCCTTCAATATAACATGGAAAGAAATACATTTAAAAGTAAAGAATTAATCAAATGCATATGATAATTAATCGGATTATTTGACAATAGCATGAAATGGGCATTCAAATATTGAAGGGCTTATAAAAGTTACCGGAAAATGAATTCAAAATGCCAACCACCTTAAAACATCTTCTATGGGTACCTTCTAACACAAAAAAAAGGTTGTCAGCTTCTACCCAAACATAGCCGCAAAACTCATTTCTGAAGCACTTTTCAGTTTTGGCCCCTTGACTAACAGGGGTTTTTGTCTCTTTTGTCTCTGGAAATAACCCCTGGAAACCCCTTTTTCAACCACGGCATCCCTGAATTACGTATTTCTTTAGAATCTTAATATCATATTACGCTATGTAAATATGCACATCTTTCTCCCTAAGATACAGTTACAGTATGTCACAGTGAAATATCAGTTTCCATCAGAACTGTCTGAAGATAACCTTATACTTGACGTTTAACCACTTGAACCCCAGCATCCCTATTCTGAGGGGAAGGTTCACCAAAAATAGCCGATCTACAAGCTCACCACGCGTCGCAACATGACGCGCTGTGAGCTTGTAGATCAGCTATTTTTGGTGAAAGAGTTGGCCGTAGATGGAAAAAGAACTCATCAAGTACAGTGCGAATCAGGTCTGTTTTACTAATCATAGTGAAGTGATGTTGATGTAGGCAGTAGGCACCCCTGGACTGGCATTACCAACTTTGGGAAACCCTGTTCTAGTAGTGAAATGATTTGTGGTTTGTCAGAAAGAGTCTTTCCAAGTTCCCTTTCTTCACCACCACGGCATAGTTTTTGCAATTCATTGTCCCATCAACACATTATTTTGTCTTTTGCCAAACTCACTCTACCGATCCCTCAGGGGTGTCAATTGGGTATTATGGGGAGAAATATGTCTCAATAATATTTGTGTGTCCAATACCATACTGCACAAATATTTCCAGGATTTGCACAAATATTTTCAGGATTTGCAAATGTTTTTTGTGATAGGTGTATGGCAGGGGTATGCAGCTGCCATACCCTGGGTCCAGGGGGGAGAATACAAGTTACTTTTAAATATAAATCCATGAATGTCTCTTTGTCTATCTGTGCTGGTTATTATGTTGTTAAATTACAGTAAAATAACTACAAATGCAAAACTTTACATAATGGTCACTATAACAAGGTATTATAATTATATTCTCCACACTAAATATATGTATATATATATATATATATATATATATATATATATATATATATATATATATATATATATATACATGCATTATTGTTAATTGTGGCACGTTTACTAACATGCTAAGTTTAGCTGCACTTGAAAAACCATTCCAGGTTGCCATATCCAGCCCAAGAAACCGTAGACCTGTGTAAAAAACTGACTAAAGTCATTTTTTTCAGACATTGTGAAAATAGCCGAGGCGTTGTGAGCATGTAGATCTGCGATTTTCACAATAGAAGCGTGTTATCCAAAATGTAATGCCTATTTTCCATGAGGACTCCCATCTTTGCCATACCCTAGCTTTTGCTGAACTGACGCCACTGTGATCCCTTGTCTCATTAGTTAGGTTGAAAGTTAGTAGTAGCTTAATAAACAGGTAACAGTCCAGTAAAATTCATATGCTGCCAGGGTCAATCCTGTGTTAATTCACACGGTGAACAAGTATTATACGTTGATGAGAAAGACTTGCATTGCATCCTCACCTGATGCAATCATGTAGCACGACATAGTAATCATCCCGACACTTTACCAGTCCCCAAAATAATTCAAATGCTTTATTATTATTATTGAATATTTAGGATAGATTATGTACACATGATAACCAAAATACTAAATGTGCCACGGACATGGACAAGTCTTGCCACAAGTCTTGCCAAAGACATGTTGATGACCCCTGCCGATGTAGATCGGCTATTTGAAGTATTTTAAAATGTTTTCCAAAATATATAAAAAAAGGCAAAGAGAAGTTTATAGGGATAAGTGGTACAGTCAGCTGGGGCATTAAGGCCACTGTGGCCTCAGGGCAAGCCATTTTTTTGAGGGGCACAAGGCCAAACTGAGGGGTGGCCTCCCTGAAATTCCTGCCCTGGTATACATGGTATCTGCAAGTGACAATAAGGACTTTAAATCATTTTTCACAATGGAATATATCGATTCAAACTAAATGTAATGCCAACTCCTACAATTCCAAGTGCTTGTGCAGGGTGGGGGGTCCCCCGTTAAAAAATGATTATTTTGGGGGTCGTGGCCTGAAAAGGTTGAGAACCACTGCCTTAGCTGAGAACAGAAGTGTAATTTCAGAAAGAAATAGGGGGTGCATTGTTTTTCTTATTATTATTATTATTTTTTTTTTTTACCATACCCCCATTTCTAAAATAGCCCCATGGTCATTGCCAAAGACCGTAAAAGGTCTTATTTGGTATGTTCCCTTTAGGCAGGGTGTTTAACTGTACTTTTACTGTACAACATTTCTATTGTATTGTCTATACTTGTACTGTTCCCCATTTTTGTCTAATAAAATAAATCAATAATCAATCCCCTGGTGACCCATTTGACACCCCTTTGAACACATAAGCTCATTGAGATTTCTTTGAGATTTTGAGTGGATAAAAATAATCTTATTTTAGAAATGTTTCTGCAAGTGCAGGAAAACAGGAGTGAGCACCCCACTTTACTTGGGCCTCAAAACAGTCAAATCAAACCCACTTTTTTTTTTTGCAACTGGCTTCGCATTAGTTGACACACTGCCTGTCTGGAGTATTATGGAATGGCATATGAACACTTGTATTTGCGCCCACATGCACATGCGCCCATATTTATAGGCCAGACGGACCCCTCCTCAAAATGTGATTATGCGATCGCAGAATTTCCCACATAATCAGCCAAATGGTGCAGATTATGCGGGGGTCACATGTTTTCAAAAAGGCTGCATAATCGTATGTTTCTGCCAGCATGTTTTGGAACTACCTGCATATTTCACAGCATAAAATCACATAAATAACTGCATATTTTATGGCAAAATCAAGTTTTTTTTTGCCTGCATAATCAATGATTTTAGTTTCGCATAATCAAGGATTTTTTTTCCACATGCATAAATGTACCTAAGCAGACACACACGCACACGCACACACAAACACACTACCCTTTTGGGGACATTTGGGGAAATTACATAGACTTCCATTCATTTTCTGTGGCCTTACCCTAACCTCTATCCCTAAACCTAGTCTGGGATCACTTCACTTTTCGGGCTTGTAACCGGTCTGGAGCGGAAACCACAACACGTCATGTTGTAGTACTCAAAGACTACAATTTGGCCGGAACGATCCACCGAAAACTGTTTTAACCCAAAATAATTCCCCTGCGCTCAAGGACATACTTTTAGGGGCCTACCTAATAAACTCCTTGATGCGGAGTAGTTTTGCTTTTGAACATTTTGTTTGGTATATGCATCTTTTAGTCCAACTGGTAGCGACTGGAAAGACTACACTAGGCTACTCCAGCATTTTAATACGGATTGGGGAAACAAACGGGGGGAACCAAATCAAAGCGACGCCGCTTCTTCTAGTGGTTTCTGCGCTTTAGGTGGAAACCAAACGGCCAGTTGTGAACGAACACCAGGCTTTCCCCCAGAAAGCCTGGTAGGCGAGGTTACCTTAAACCTAACCCCTAACCCTTGTGGGGACCTACTATTTTGTCCCCACAAAGTAGGGAGGTCCCCTGAATGTGACTGTGCTAAATAAATTTAGTCCCCAAATGGGACCATTTACAAAAACACACACACACACACACACACACACACACACACACACACACACACACACACACACACACACACACACACACACACACACACACACACACACACACACACACACACACACACACACACACCGCAAGCTAAAAGCACTCTTCGGTTTTCTTATTTATATTTCCAGGTGCAGTTTGCTCTAAAGCTGTGAGAGGTCTGGTTCTGCTGTGTTTTCTACTTCTGGTTGGGATGGTGGTCCTGCTGAGTCTCCTGGGTGAGCATGCATCAAATCAGTGTTGGTTAGATCATTATGAGGTCACAGAAGCCACTGACAACTACAGCCTATTGTCGTGGAGTCTTGGGGCAAGATTACTTGTGAGAGTAATTACATTACTTAATGTTACACGCAAAAACAAGATAGAAAAGACAACACAATCTGTTTAACCAGCTCCTTTTAGAACTGAATAAGAGTCACCAATCAGCCAAAAAGGCTACAGAATGAAGCAGCAATCTCTCTTGACCTTTTAAACAAAATGGGTTCAAAAGGCAGCCAACAAAACCTGAGTAATGTGTAATATAATAATAAAAAAAGCATTATAATATCTAATAATATTAATGTTTTTGGTCAAGTAATACCTTAAACCAGGGGTCTTCAATAGGGGGTCCTCAGAGTTACTACAGGGGGGCCGCCAAATCTTTGTTTGATAGGATCATGTTTTTTACATTAACCATTTGAACCCTAGCATCTCTATTTTGAGTGGAACATTATCCAAAAATAGCAGGGCGTTGTAAGCTTGTAGATCAGCTATTTCTGGCAAAGAGGGTTGTAGAGGGAAAATAAGTATTTGATGGTTCAAGTGGTTAAATGTCTGAAAATACACATTAGGCTACTCCAACATGATGACAGTGCTGTCAAGTCTAAGCTGTCTAAGAAATCTATGAACATTTTTAATCTGCAGCACAATTTTATACAATATGTAGTGGGGGTCCCTGCTTCATCTCTCTCTCAGCTAAGGGGTCCTTGGCCTGAAAACGTTCAAGACACCTGCTTACACTACTCGTTACTGGTTGAAATAATATATTAATATTAATAGACAGTAATATAATTAAAGTAACTGTTACTGCCCAACACTGTGTGGCAAAAACCAAAGAATTGCACTGGCAGATTTGTCTGGTTTTCCAGGGTAACTGACACCACTGGTCTATGCCATCACCTCTCACATAAATACATATTTCTATCATTATTGTTATTCTGTGCAAACCTTGCAGTCACCAGAGATGTGCAGCTGACCCAGTTAAACACCAACCTGACCAACGAGAGAGACCAACTACTGGACAAACTGAACAAACTGCACACCTTCCATGGTACAGTAGTAGCCTTTCACCTCGTTCATGATCTGTGTGACTGAAGTGCATACTTCAATGTGTAAAGATTCAGAACGCTTCTGCTCGAGTCCTTACTAATATGAAAACAAGAAAAAGAAAAGTAGAGCAGATCACTGCAGTTCTTAAAGATGGGGTGCCATGATTCCCCCCCCAATACATGAGGATCAGGTATTATGATTATACTTGGAGGAATATTTCTTCCCAGTGGCCACACCCACCTGTTCATTAAGTATGCCCGGTTGTCAGGTGGATGGTGACCAAGCTGAAGTTTAGCCTAGTAAACTGACTCCTCCCATCTTCAGTTCGAATATGCATATCCTGCTCGCATTCGAATGAAGGCAGGAAGAGAGACTGGTTTACGAGGCTAGCTGAAGTTAGCCACCCACACCCACAGTGTTGGGTGTATGGTAAAATGGGGAGGGGATGAATTTATGATGTCATTAAATCAATGTTTTTTCAATCAGGCCTTTTGACTTAGCCTAGTAAACTAGACTTTGCTTTAGCCTCTCCTGGTGAAGGACTAGCCCCCCCCCCCCCCCCCCCCCCCTCCCCACAAACACAATTGTGATGAAAAGTATTTATGGAATAAATAAATGAAATATATATGAATGTGTGAAATACAACTGACTGACTTCTATGTAAACCATACTATATGGACAGTTTGTTCTGCATGTCACTATGTTGGAAAGCGTCTTCAGCCTCACAAAAACCCTATCCGATCACCTACAGTCCACAGATTTGGAGCTGGCATCTGCCAATTATCTGGTCTTTTCAGTTATCAATACCCCAAGTGAGAGAATCGCGTTTGTCATGTTAGTATTATTCATTATTGTTTGTTGCCAAAATTTATTAGCCCCCGTTCTATTTAACAGCCCCCCCATAGCCCCCCCGTCATAATTCTCTGGAGCCGTCCCATCAGGCAGGAGGCTTAAAGGGGAGTTTCGGTCAAAAACGACTTTCCTACCTTTGAAATGATGATCCAGGAAGGCTCTGGGCTGATCCAGGTGTTGTTTTACCCAAAGCAGCATTTTGTTCATTTTTCGATTTTCTCCCCTGCACCCCACGGCTCCAAAACGGCACCTTTTGGGTCAACCCTTAATCCGGTTATTATTCTCGCTCAAAATTCACTTTTCTCGCTCGGTCTCAGTCCCTCATACTGTAGTTAGCATATCCGAGCTACATCAGCTCCTGGTCACCGCCATGTTTGTTTACAACAAGCTCAACTCTGAACTCAGCCCAGCTAGAGAAACACTGGGAAATCCCGTTCCCGTTGGGAAACGCGCGTTCACGAGCTGCTGCTGCTGCTGCTGCTGCTGCTCTCACAGCTCCACCTCCCTCCCCCCACAGCCTGTTACCTGTTGAGGCAGACAAGAGGCTACACCATACATCACTCTGCAGACTTTGTCGACATAGTTACATCTTTTTTCTTTGGCTAAGAGCATTTTTGTGTTTTATTGTTCGTCGTGCGTCGGGGAGTCACGCGATACAAAACGGGATTTCCTAGTGTTTCTCTAGCTGGGCTGAGTTCAGAGTTGAGCTTGTTGTAAACAAACATGGCGGCGACCAGCAGCTGATGTAGCTCGGATATGCTAACTACAGTATGAGGGACTGAGACCGAGCGAGAAAAGTGAATTTTGAGCGAGAATAATAACCGGATTACGGGTTGACCCAAAAGGTGCCGTTTTGGAGCCGTGGGGTGCAGGGGAGAAAATCGAAAAATGAACAAAATGCTGCTTTGGGTAAAACAACACCTGGATCAGCCCAGAGCCTTCCTGGATCATCATTTCAAAGGTAGGAAAGTCGTTTTTGACCGAAACTCCCCTTTAAAGTACCTCTAGCAAAAATGAAGGGTTACAAGACATCATTTGTACCAACTACAGTAGAAACTTTAAATAAGAAAATGTTTAAATAGTTCCAACCCCTACAGCCCTTGATCACTGCTGCTATGTTATGGGATGCATTTTATATAGTTTATTTTAATGCATTTGTGTATTCTTATGTATGTGGCAATTTTGTTTCTTACGTATTCTATTCTAATGTCATTTTATAATGTGTTTCCTTTGTTTCCCTTTGTTTCTTTTTTTTTGTGAAGCACATTAAATTGCCTTGCTGTTTAATAGTGCCATACAAACATGTGCCTTCCAGATAAGACTGCAGTGAATGGAGGTTGCGGGGAGTGCTGGAAGAAGGTTGGAGGCAGTTGTTACTACGTCTCCACTGAGCAGAGGAGCTGGGAGAGCAGCCGTCAGTACTGTCTGACCCAGGGAGCTGACCTGGTGGTGATCAACAGCCAGGAGGAGCAGGTATGAGCACTGGTGGTCCAGGCACGTGCACACTTAAGCCCTTAAGCGCACTTTTTTTAGTTCTGGTTTTGTTTCCATAGCGCACGACCCGGTTTCAGACATTGTTCTTGGAACCTTTTTTAGGTCCTGCACTTGATGTAGTTCTAAACTTGAGTTCTGGGAACCTATGGGCGGGGCCAGCAGCGCCGCTGCTCTTTTTTGGGACCTTCCCAGTTTGGTCTTGTTATATGGAAACATGAGCAGAACTTGGTCCCAGAACTTCACAGGTTCTTGAACGTTCTGGTTCTAGTTCGGGTTCGGCCCTGTAGTGGAAAGGGGGCCATAGACATCAAAGGGAGCTTTTACCAGTCTGTAAAAAGTGCCCTCTCCAGACCATAAATGCAATTTTCACGATGGTGGAAAAAAATGCAAATGCCCCTCTTTTCTTGCCATACCTGAAGGCAGCGTTCAAGAGAATTGCCTTGTCCAAACTCTCCTGAACTTGAACGCAGCATCTTATGTTGAAAGAATTGCCCTCTCTGTGTAGAAATGCAGTTATATCACATCTCCAGTATTCACTTGATTCTGGGACTGCCGTCAACGGCACCCCAGGGGGGCACCCACTTTGAAGACCCCTATTCTACGGTAGCATATTAAAAGAGAAATAATACACTATGTGTTTATTGCCACCGTAGATCGCACGTTTACTACCAGTAAGACGCCTAAGGGTGAAAAGCGACCTCGCCCTAAAGGGTGAGGTCGCGCCATCTGTCTTGGCCATATCTGTTAGTGTGGTTCTCCTAACAGGGCATCATCTGGGATACAATCCCTTTTATGCCCATATATGGGGATCCCTAACAGAATCCCTTTTATGCCCATATGGAGATCCCTGCTCTGAGTATCTGACATCACTGTGATGTCACCTGTTTATGCCCATATATGGAGATCCCTGCTCTTGTGTATCTGACATCAATGTGATGTCACCTGTTTATGCCCATATATGGAGATCCCTGCTCTGTGTTCTGAAATCACTGTGATGTCACCTGTGATGTCACAGTAGCCAGAGCGTGATGTCAGAGCGGCAAACCCTTTCCGTTAAGAGTGGTTCCCCTGACATCACAGTGCCTATATATGGAGATCCCTGCTCTGAGTATCTGACATCACTGTGATGTCAACTGTTTATGCCCAATTGCCCATATAGGGATAGGGCAGCACAGTTTAAGCCCCACCCCGTCCTCATTCTGGTCCGGAAGCGTTTTCCCCATGAAATGCATGGGGAAAACGCTTCCGGACCAGAATGAGGACGTCATAGACATTTCATAAATTATTTATTTAAACGTCTTTTTCGGACAAAGCCACCCCAGCTTGTGAGGAATCATGGCAATAAACACTATTTTTTGCATGCAACGATTAATTATAAAGCTGTAAAAAAGACAAGGGTACAACACTGTGTACCTAATTTTTTGTCAAAACTGCAGAAACTACAATCCCACAAAGCATTGCGAATGACATTTATTTGCTGCCATAAACCATACTCACTTTAGTTATCCAGGCCAGGATATGGCCTGACATGTAGTGATTTTCATCTCTTAGGCCGTTCTTGTATTCATCTTTAAAATAGTGTATCATATTTGTAAAAGAAACACTCGCTCACAGAGTTAACATGGAGCAAGACTACTGGTAAGTGTTCATTGAATTGTTACGATTTCATGGCTGATAATGAAATCCCCTATGGTGTAAATGAATGGGCAGTTTACTTCCGGGACCTCACTGCGATGCCCTATATGGAGATCCCTGCTCTGAGTATCTGACATCACTGTGATGTCACATGTGATGTCACAGTAGCCAGAGCATGATGTCAGAGCAACAAACCCATAGTATACGTCCATACGGACGGACACGGACAAGCTGTGGCGGTTATAATAGTAAGAGAAACGTCACAGCTTGTCCGTGTCTGTCTGTCTGTCTGTCTGTCTGGATGTGTAGACGTGTACACATTTTTACAGTCTATGGGTTTGCCGCTCTGACATCATGCTCTGATGTCACTGTGATGTCCGGCACATCTTGTCCACGTATCCGTGTATCTCTGAAGATCTGTACCTGACACTGACATAACCTATGTAAAAGTCCATATATGGGTATTCCCCAGAATCCCTTTTATGCCCATATATGAAGATCCCTGATGTCATCGATATATATCACTGGCCAGATGGCCAGGACATGGCGCGTATCTGTGTGGCTGGTTCAGATGGGGATCTCCATGTAAGGGCATAAAAGATATTGTATGTTGTGATGTCATGGGAACCACTGTAACAGAATCCCTTTTATGCCCATATATGGAAATATCTGATGTCATCAATGTTAAGCCCATATCTAACAAGTCTTCATATATATAAAGAAACCAGGGGTCTCCATATATGGGTAACTGGTCTGATATACATCACTGGCCAGTGGCCAAGAATGTCTTGAGGCGTCTTACTAGTTATTAGTATTGAAATATTATACAATGAATCACTGAATACAGAGCTTTATCACTTTACAACTTATGTGTCTTGCATGCAGGAGTTTGTGGCTTCGCATCACGGCAAAAGAGTGTGGATCGGGCTGTCAGACCGGGCCGCAGAGGGAGTGTGGGAATGGGTGGATGCAACGCCACTGGACAAAAGGTATCAATAAATAATGAAGAACATAATCGTTGGATTTGTCGTTGTCGGGCAGATCCACAGGCTCGAAAAGCGTCTACTTTTGAATTTGAATCCTGAAAAGTAACAGTTTTGGACATGATCCGCCCTCATTGGTAGAATAAAAGTGCGGTGTGAAAATAGCAGATCTACAAGAATGAATTGATCCCAGTGCATGACAGTGGATAATTTCATGATAAATACATATCTCCACGTTATGATTATTGTGTGTGTGTGTGTGTGTGTGTGTGTGTGTGTGTGTGTGTGTGTTTTTTTTATCACGATAAACGATAATAGTGATTATCGTCCCATCCCTGATGTGAGTATTTTAGAATAAGGCAGATTCACACTAACGGTTGGTGACAGGAGCGTGGGACCTTTATGGAAAATGACAAGTAATTTTGCGTGAACTATGTGTTGACAGTTACTGGTACGAGCCACAACCTGATAATAATGGAGAAGGAGCTGACAAAGAGGAAGACTGTGTTGAGAGCGTCAACCACCACCCTTTGCCTTTAAATAAATGGAATGATGTGTCCTGTAACCGTACCAACATCTTCATCTGTGAAATCATTATTTAGTTGTATTGTATTCTGATAGTAATCATTGCTATAGAGTATTTGTTCAGTAACGGGAGTCTCCCTGTCTCTCCAGCTCTTTAATAAACAGAAAATAGATTTTCATTTCGGGATACCAATTTCATCCAACCAGGAGAGAGAACTCATACAGGACAAACGTATGCATTTGGATATGATGAAAAAGAAATGGGCAGACCAATTTTTAACTGGAATAATGCTCTCTCCTGATAGCCTGAAATAGGCCCTATGCACAGCAGCCATTTTGGAGAGAAGTTGGATGGTCTTCTCACTTCCTTCAAAGGTGTTACCAATGATACTAATGAAGGCTCTGTTCCATCTCATGTTGCACAGTGGTTCTCAAACCTTTTACGCCTGCATTTGGTTCCATTTGAACACTCTCAGAGTAACACCTTTTAAGGGGTCATTTGAAACCCCCAAGGAAGCAGGAGGGTCCCTGGGCAACACTTTGAGACCCACTGGTGTAGCAGAGTGTTTCTAGTGAGCCAACATATCAGCACCCTGACTCTGTTTGAGCAGAATGGAAGCCTTCATCAGTATAATTGGCAACACCTCTGAAGGAAGTGAGAAGACCATCCAACTTCTAGCCAAAATGGCTTCTGTGCATAGAGCCTATTGGTAACCGGCCTGAAAATCCCCCCCACACACAGGAAAATCACTCAATAGCAATGATTAATATCAGAATATAGAGCTTTAACTTTTTAACTTTAACTTTTTAATGCAAATGTTTTTGAACCAAAAAGATATAATTTCAATGCTGGCCAATTATTAGCCATTAGTTGGCTTTGCAATTCACTGTGAACAATATGTTTAAGTACTACATTGTCACGGTCGGGCAGAAACCTTGTATCTCCAAGTTTCAAATTTGTAATTCTTTTCACAAAGTAAAACACTGCTTCATGGCCATCGCACAAAAGTAGTAAAAACAGCTGATCTACAAGCACACAACGCCTCGCGGTGCGAGGCGTTGTGTGCTTGTAGATCGGCTGTTTTCACTAGTCTAAATCATTTTAAAAATGATAAATACAAAACAAATAGTTTTGGAGATACGAGGATTCCACCCGACAGTGACAATATGTTTGTATGGATACAGGTCAGGTGGGCACTATACAGACTTCAGGACACCTCGTTGGCTATTTTGTAAAAAAAAAAAATCAGACTTAATTTTAACCTTCAACTTCATGTTCATGCCCCAAAATGGCAGTATACAGGTTTAGTAGCAACGTGTATTAATTGTAAAAATGTTAGACCTTAATAGTCCAATGTTTAAGCATGTAATGATCATGTTTACTTTCTTTTACTTAAGACCATTTTTCTAATATTACATTTCTTTACATTTTGGACAAAATACCAATTTTACATTGAGGTGCCCAGATGTCCCTAGAGCCCACCTGACCTGTTACTGTTTGTATTAATTAGCATTTTGAACTGTGTGCTAATGGTCTTACTGTGTGTACGGTACATATCGTGCAGAGCTGTAACCACTGGCAGAACATGTGGTACAGCTGTTTTCACCTCCCCCATCTCAACCTTATGTTTCAAAACCACACATTGTTGCTTGCTTCCTCATGCATGTCTGATATGACTCATTAAGCAATAAGCAATAAAACAATGTAGACATATTCTGTCTCAAGTAAAAGTCCTGCATTCAAATTCAGTAAAAGGAGAAAGCATGGCATCCAAATGTACTCAAATTGGTTATTTTTGAATAGACAAAGAAAGATTTCAAATAATTGCTGTGGAGTAAAGAAACATGCAATATTTGACTCTGAGATGTACTGTAGTGGCTGTAGAAGTATTAAGTATTGAAATATGACATGCATAATGCACGACATAAGTAAAATAAAAGTGCTGTACAAATGTACTTAAGTAGAGTAAGTGTACTAAGGTGCCTTTCCACCACAGGCCATCGGTCTAGACTTTTTTGTTTGTCTTCTTTGTTTGACTTCCTTGTGAAACTATTGTGGTCTTGTGCTACGTGTGTGCTTACGTACGCACATGGAGACGGGCAGTTGCGTACAGTGGTGGAAGAAGTAGGCAACTTCCATGTTCAATACAAGTATCAATACCGCAATGTTTAAATGTTGTTTTTGATCTGAAGCTAAAAGGTGAGTGCCCATGAGTGTAAAGACTGCATCTTCCCTGGCCATTTAAAAACCAGATTAAAGACACATTTTGTACATAAGTTTTAATTGTGTAACATTGTTAAGTTATGCTTGAGTATAGCTTTTTTGTGTGTGTGACGTGTCACTTATGAGCGTTGAATGTTTCGTGGTCACTTTATGTATATATTCTTCTTTTTTTTGCAATAGCTTTCGACACTTTATGTTTTATTTATCTTTTTTTGTGCTTGCTCTTTGGACTGTATACTACAGTACTCTTTTTCTTTTTCTTACTTCTCTGGAACTTGTAACCTTAACTGCTGTGCTGCCTCTGGGCAACTGAATTTCCCCAGTGGGATAATAAAGGTATCTATCTATCTATCTATCTATCTATCTATCTATCTATCTATCTATCTATCTATCTATCTATCTATCTAACATTGTTCATTTATTTTGCACTGTATATTATCTGTAACATTGCTATTTTTTCTATTGTTCTTTGTATGTTGTGCAGCACTTTGGTCGACCTGGTGGTTTTAAATGTGCTCTAGAAAGAAAATGTACTTGACTGTTACCCTGTTAAAGGTACTCATGCAGAATGTCCCATTTCACAAGTTCAATGTGTATAACACATCTTTTATAAATAGCGGATCTACAAGCTCACATCGTGTTGCTTTGCAACATCGTGTTGCTTTGTTGTAGAAGCTTGTAGAACTGCCATTTTAAGTGCAGCATAATATAGGGTTGAAGTGATTAATGTAAGTTCAATATTATTCAACATTTCCTCAAATAATTGCAGTAGTGTGGTGGATAGCCTATACGAGCACAGGACAATTATTGATTACAGTTATAATTCACGGCGATCTCGCTCATGTTTACATTAGTCTGTTCATAGATGTATTTCCTATAATGCATAGATGCTGTTATTAAACAGAGTGCTACTTGGCTCTTCAAAGAGGAATACGTCTGTCATTTCTCTGCCTGCACCTGCACTCTACAGTAGAGTAAAATTGCAGTATATGTGCCTCTAAAATGTAGTGGAGTGGAAGTAAAAGTACAGAAAATTGAAAATAGTAATAAAAAAAAAGTACTTGAGTACACCACATGTACATGTACTGTAGTTACTTAGTTACTTTACACGGTTGTGTGCAAACGCTGTGTGCTATAGGGTACCTGGTTAGGGTAGCACCTGGAAGCAGTGCATTGTGGGGTATCCACCTCTTTCCGCGGGAGTTTACTGGAGATTATTTGGACCACACTTCTGGTTTAACAGCAGACATACAAGCTCACGTCGTGTCGCAGATGCAGCCCGTTGTGAGCTTGTAAATCACACTCGGCTGCGGCGCCGGAAGCTCGGTACAACGTCTGCGCAATGCACTATGGGGCGTTGGAAACCCGTGGATAGGGTACCTGGTTAGGGTTGGAAGCAATGCATTGTGGGGTATAGGGTACCTGGTTAGGGTTGGCGATGTCAGGGCAGCTGTCACAGGCATCTCCCACGCCGTCCTTGTCTCGGTCTCTCTGGTCCCGGTTGGGGACGCGCTGGCAGTTGTCCAGGAAGTTCTTTATCCCTGAAGGCAGAACCAAACCAATGATTAGAAGGCCTCAGGTCTAAATGGGTTAACCCAGCGGTCTTCAACGTTTTCAGACCAAGGACCCCTTAGCTGAGAGGGAGATAAAGCAGGGACCCCCACTATAGTATATTGTATAAAATTGTGTTGCAGATTGATTTCAAAGATAGATTCATAGACTTGTTTGACTGCACTGTCATCAGTCTATGTTGGATTCATGTTAATGTGTTTTTTTTAGGGCTGGGATGCGATTAAAATTTTTAATCTAATTAATTACAGGCTCTGTGATTAATTAATCGCAATTAATCACATTTTAATCGCACATCGATATTTGACCTGAGAAGCATTTTTTTTTCAAGTAAAACGCATTTTGTTGTACGAGTGAATCAACGAGTGAGTTTTTTAAATCTAAATTTCGCATCCACTGGGCCAAGCAAAGCACTCTGATCGGCTACTTCTTCCTTTGCGTTTGTTGTCTCTTCTTGGTTAGTGCATCGCTATGATCAGTATGCCCGAAACTGAAGGTTCTGTGGTGCAAAAACTAAGTGCGATTAAAATGAGTTAATTTTTTTAATCGCGTTAATTTTCTGTAATTAATTAATCGCAATTAATCAGTTAAAGTCCCAGCCTTAGTTTTTTTTCCAGACATTTAACCACTTAAATTACAGATATTCTGTAAACTTGACCTTTCACTCTGTACTTGGTCTTCTCTTTTTTTTTACCTCTACACCAAACCTATTTGCCAAATCTACAAGCTCTCAACGCCTCACAGCACGAGGCATTGAGAGCTTGTAGATCTGCAATTTTTTGGCTAAAGTTCTCCTCAGAATAGGGATGTGAAGGTTCAAGTTGTTCATTTAAAATAATTATCAAACCACACAAAGTTTTGGCAGACCCACTGTAGTAACTGACCCCTGTTAACCTATTGTGAGTGGACAAAGACCAGAAGTCTATAACAGTGGTTCTCAACCTGTGGTACAGGTACCACTGGTGGTACGTTAGCCCCCTCTGGTGGCACTCAGAGGAGCCTCCTAAAAAAGAAGAAAAAAGTTCCAAGTGGAGTGAAATATTCATATTATACAACAGGTAGTTCTTCTGAGCAAGCAATTGGTTGAAATAGGCTCTCCAGTCCAGCCGTGATGAAATGAGCATGACATCAAATCTAGCCATCAATAGAAGATTTGAGAACGGGTTAATCACCGTAGAAATATCATGACAGAAATTCTTTGAAGATCTTTCCTGATTTGTTACTCAAGTTTAGATTTATTTTATATGTTGTTCATAAATACAACACAGAATATTGTCAACTGTACATTACATGTTCAGAACTCAAACAATAAACCGGTAATATGTTTTTTTTTTGTTTTGTCTTAATTGAAACTTTATAAAACACTTTATAATGATAACTTATGTGTACATTTTGGGCTGTATTTATGTGGTTTGCTTAAAGTATGCTTCTTGTCCAAAACCACTTATACAGTAGCTCCTGTATTTTTATATTATTCTTGTTTTGATTATTAGTAGTGTAATACTGAAGGATACTTGCTTAAAGTGTAGTTTCAGATGTGGTAGAAATGAGACATGGAGACAGGAATTCCATTCAACTCTCTTTGTTTGGTAGAACTTTCCCTCCAGTACAGTCAAGTCAACAACACACTAGAACTCGTGTCCCCTCCTCAAGCGTCCGACTATATCCCCCAAACTGAAATATTTGTTCCCTCTTATAACTTATATCGAGATAATCCCCAAAACATTCCCTTTATTACAGAAAAGCTATAACACAGATAAATCCCCTTACATTACTTCCCCCTCCCCAAAAGAAATGTCCTCATTTCAACAAGATCAACTGAAAAGAATGTCATTGACAATTCGAAACACCCAAATATAACAACACTCAGAACACAGTGCATATCCAGCATCAGTGCACAAACACAATTCTTTTTTTCTTCTTTTTTCTGTCTTCTTTTCTTTCTTTTTTTTTTTTTTTTTTTTTTATCACAAACAACCAAATATCCACATGCAAAACAATTGCGACAGAGCAAAGAAACAACAATAGTGCATTCCGTCATGTGTGGCAAGGCAAAAGAGACACAGTCTGTCAGGGAGAGAGGGGGGGGAATGAGGAGACAGTCCATTCCTGCCAGGGCAAAGGCCAAAGGGAGTGGGGAGACAGTCCATTTCTGCCGGGCAAAGGGGGAAAGGGGCAACAGTAACAGGCCACGTCTGTAGAATAGGAGAAGTGAATCACATTACAAAACGTTGTGGTGTCTGTACAACTCTCCCGGAACGAGTGGTCACAGGACGGTTGTCAGAGCGCAACTCCTGTTGCGGCGGGACTTGTGTGTTCACCAGACCGTTGTCCGAGCATAACTCCTGTTGTGGCTGGGCAGGAGGGACTCGTCCTGAAGGCCTCCGCAGCAGGGGAACAGACGTGTGGGCAGGGGGAGTGCTCAGGTGAGTGCTAGGTAGTCCGGGATGCAAGGGGAGAGACCCTGACAATGCTGTATACATGGGAAGTGTATCCACTTTTTCTGCAGTTGAGGGGCCCTGTGCATGTTCCAGAGCAGTAGGACCATGCACTGAATGGTCGTCCCAGCGAGAACGGTAGGGTTTCAAGCGATCATAGTGAATCACTTTCGGGGGAGCCGTTGGTTTCTTTAAGTTCAGCAGCTTGTATATGCGCCCCACCTCATCTGAGGAGAGAACCTTGTATGGCCCAATCCAATTAGGATCCAGTTTCTTCCTCTGTGTAGTGGGATCATTCACCCACACCAGATCCCCACATTGATATGGCCTGAACCTGGCATGTCTGTTGAAGTAGTACTCACGCCGGAGCCTCTGCTCATCACGGTGAGAGTAAACCTCCCCAAATACAGTGTCCATCCTATTCACCAGTTCAGATCCATAGTTTTGGGGGGTGTCAGATGCCAACCCATCCCTCGGTGTGGACAGGTTCACGCCAGCAGGTAAGCGAGGTTCCCTGCCATGAGCAAGAAAGTAAGGTGAGTAACCTGTGCTGGAGTGTGGGGTGGAGTTAAAGGAGAGAACCACAGCAGATAAATACTGATCCCATTCACCACCTCTATCATATCGAAGCCTAGCCAGCTGACCTTTTAAAACAGAGTTAAATTTCTCCACCATCCCATTTCCGCTTGGATGGTATGGGGTTGTCCTCTTCTTCTTTATATTCAGTCTCTGACATATTGTCTGTATGATTTCTGATTCATACTGTCTTCCCTGATCAGAAAACAAAACCTCCGGAACCCCATGGTCTGGGATGTAACGGTCACAAAACAGCTGTGCTACTGTAGTTGCTTTTTGATCAATCATAGGGTAGGCATTGACATACTTAGTGAAATGATCTTGAATTACCAGCACATACCTGTGACCACGTGAAGAAACTGGCAACTCAGTAATGTCTGTACATACTAACTGGAATGGTCCATCAGCTTGTATGGACTGTAGGGGAGCCTGTCTCTGAGGTATGGGTTTCCTGTAGGCTTCACATGCAAGACATGAGTCACAAAAGTTATCAATATCAGTTCTCATGCCTGGCCAGTAACACATAGTTAGAGCTTTCTTGAATGTGCGGTCAGCACTGTAATGACCAGAGCAAGGGTTGCCATGGAGATAATTCAGTGTTTCTGGCGTCATTGCAGTGGGAATGAGTACCTGGTACACCTCAGGTGTACCTGGGGCAGTAGTAGCTTTACGGCAGAGTATGCCATTACACAGTACAAGTTTAGGGAATTGCCACCATAACTTCCTCAGTGTCCGGCCTTTCACATACCTAAGATAGGGACGTCTGTGCTGTTCTACCCATGTGTACACTTCAGAGAGAACAGAGTCAGAAAGTTGTTGAGTACGAATATCAAGTCCATTTGCAGCTAAACTGCTCTCCAACGACTCCGCACTCAAATCAGTTTGATCACACATATTCACCACTGGAGATGAGCACACCTGAGCTAGTGTAGGCTGGCTGGGTGAATGGGGCACAGTGTTTGAAGTTGTGAGAGTCGTGTTATTACCTTGTTTTGTGATACCGCCGTCATCCTGAGCCACTGCGACAGGCTGTGACAGGGGAATACGAGACATTGCATCTGCATTGGTGTGTTTCTTGCCCTCCTTATGTATTATCGTCCATTGGTAGGGATCCAACTCCAGAGCCCAACGACCTCTGCGTCCGGTGGGGTCAAGTGTAGCATCCAGTTTCCGCAGACCCAGGAGTGGGCGGTGGTCAGTGATTATTGTGAATGGATTACAACCCAGATAGTGGCGAAAATGTCTGACTGCCCACACTATCGCCCACAGTTCTTTATCATATGTTGACCACTTTTTCTCGTTTTGAGTCAAGACATGACTAGCATATGCTATCACACGTTCTTTCCCCTGCTGAACCTGTGCTAGCACTGCACCAATGGCTAGGTTAGACGCATCTGTACTCAGAATGAATGGCTGATCAAAGTTGGGAAATGCCATTATTGGAGGGGAGGTAAGTGCAGCCTTCAGCCCCCGAAATCCAACAGAACACTCCTCTGTCCATTCAAACGGCACATCCTTCTGTGTGAGCCTATGCAAGGGGTTAGCAATGAATGCATATCCGTGTACAAAACGTCTGTAGTACGAGCAGAGCCCTAGAAAACCCCTCACGTCCGTGGCTGATCTTGGGACAGGCCATTCTTGTACACGTTGGCTGTTGGCCGGATCCAGCAGAAGGCCCTCTCGTGAGACAATGTGCCCCATGTATTTGACTGCAGATTTACAGAACTCACATTTCTTTGGGTTGAGCTTCAGACCAGCATGTCGAAACCGTGTGAGTATGTCTGTGAGGTTACGTAGGTGAGTGTCAAAGTCCCGTCCCATGCAAATGACGTCATCAAGATAAATAACACACGTGGTCCAATGCAGTCCCCTGAGCACAAGTTCCATAAGTCTTTGGAAAGTTGGGGGTGCATTTTTCAGACCCATCGGCATCACCTTGAACTGGAAGAGACCATCACCTGTAGTAAAAGCTGTTTTGGCCCTGTCTGCAGGATCCAGTTCCACTTGCCAATATCCGCTTGACAAGTCCATAGTGGAGAAGAATTGAGAGCCTGAGAGTGCATCCAAGCTGTCGTCCACTCTCGGGAGTGGATGTGCATCAGTGACAGTGACAGAGTTGAGTTTACGAAAATCCACACAAAATCTATAGGTACCGTCCTTCTTTTTCACCATAACAACAGGACTAGCCCAGGGGCTGCTGCTGTCCTCAACAAGGTCTTGTGCTTTAAGCTCCTCCACTTGGCGACGGATTTCTGTTTTCACTGAAGGTGCGGTGCGATAGGCTCTCTGTGAAACGGGAATATCACAGGTGGTTTTGATAGTATGTGTGACCATGCTAGTCCTCCCAAAGTCATGAGAGTGCTGGCTAAACACATCAGAGAAAGATTCCAGAGTTCCTGTCAGGCTCTTGCATTGAGCACTGGTGAGGGCAGGGTTGGGCAGATCAGGCAGGACATATGAGGCGGGCTTAGCAGGCTTCTGATACTGAACATTCACATTGCAGACAGAATTGTCCATCACTGTGTATTCCTCACTGATACCATCTGACACCGCATGAAATGTCCCTATCTGAGTGCCACTGTGTAGTACGATGTCATCACTGGATGGATTGACCACCTTCACATAAATGGAACCCTGCTCTGCTTTTGTCACAGTCCATGCAAAGCCTGTAGCTGTACGGTCAGTGTAGTGTGGTGCAAACACACCTGTGTAGCCATGGGGTGTAAGTCCTTTAAGTGGTGCATCTAATTTAGCTGTGACCACAATCTCTGATAAGGAAGGAACAGTAACTGTAGGGGACACTGCCACATCCACAAGTTTAGGGGCATAATGATTTGGGCTCACAAACGGAATTACTTGGTCATGGACAATGAGAGCCATAATGCGGGTGTCCACAATGACATGGTTAGCAACCAGGAAATCCCAACCTAATATGAGTGGTTTAGAGCAGTTCCTCACCACTTGAAGGCAATGGGACATAGGTTTTTGAGCGATACTTAAGTTCACAGACACAGTTCCAATAGAATCTAATGGGTCACCTGTGACACCAGTGAGGGGAACAAACTGCTTTACAATTGGTTTTCTGCGAAGTGTGGCTGTAGACATTCTAAAGTCCTCACTGATAACTGAAATGTCTGCTCCACTGTCTACAAATGCATGCACAAGTGTGTCTTCTATTACAACTGGAACATATCTTTTTGTCACATCAATACTGGCTAAGGAGTCCTGACTATGTGAATTGCCAGTAGATGAAATATGATTATCATTTCTTTCTGGGGCCTTGGTGAAGTGAGTAGCCGGCAACTGACCCTCGTTGTCAACTACCTGTAGTTTCCCTGATTCGAGTTGGAGCGTGCAGGAGACTGGAAGCGCACACGACCAGGGCTGGGAGAGTGGCGATAAGGCTGGCGGTCCTCCCGGCGTTCCTCCCGGCGGTCAGGAGAACGGCCACGTTGGTCATAGTCTCGCGGTGAGGGGCTGTAGCCACGTTCATAGCGGCCTGATGAAGCAGGACGTGTGTAGGTCCCCTGTCTGTCCTCAGGGCCCCTATCATGCCATTGGGCCCTACCAGGAGGGCTTGGTTTACGGTAGCGGTCAGGTTCATAATAAGAGTCTCTATATCTGAATCTGTCAGAAGAGGGATAGCGACTGTCGTGTCGTGCACCGTCAGGAGTGGGGCTCCGAGTATGAGACCTGTAGTCCCATGACTTGCGTTGGTCCTCTCTTCCTTGGCGTTGAACCTGCAGTTGCAATTGATCCATACGCTCAGAGAGCTGCTCCAGAGTCCTCTGCATTTTCTTGAAGTCGTCTGAGCTGGCAGACTGAATGCCGAGTGAAGGAGCAGACACTGGCACAGTAGGTGTCAGTGGTGAAGCATTGGGCCAGGCAGATGTCTGTGGGAAGGACTGAGTGTGAGGGGAAGAGAACACTCTACTAGCATGATGAGCAGTCTCAATCTGTAAGGCAAACTTCAGCGCCTCCTCAAGTGTAGTTACACCCTGTTCATGACAGCGCAGCTGGAGGTATGGCTCAATTCCAGCAATAAATCTCCGAAACTTCTCTCCACCCTTAGCAGCGTCCCCATAGGTGGGGAAAGCCTCCTCCACCAGCCGACCAATCTCTGCAGCAAACACTGGAAGAGCCTCACCAGGCAGACGGGGACGTGCATTGACATAACTTTGAAAAGTGGACAGATAAGCGGTTTGTCCAAAGACAACTTTTAGCTGCTCCTTCACTAGTTTATAATCCTTCTTCGTCACATCCGGCAGACTGTCCCAATAGCTAAATGCAGCAGCACCAAGGTGTGTAGGCAGCAGTTTAGGCAAAGAGTCATCACCACTATCAGGGTTAGCTGCCACAGCCACCTCAAAACGCCTGCACCAACGGGAGAAGTCCTCCTTTCCATCTCCCATGAAAACATTTGGCATTCCTCCTTTACCAGGAGCTTCAGAGTGGAAAGGCAGTACATTCCAAAGGCTATTGTTGCTATCCATTGTCAAAACGAAATCGAATGTCCACAGTGTTACTTTTTCTTCTTTTTTTTTTCTTTCTTTTTTTTCCTTTCTTTTTTTTTTTTACTTGTAATCACTTGTACTACTGTCTTTACATTTACAGTCCACAAATCCTTGCTTCACCCCTTACCGACCGACACGACAACTTCTTCCGCTGTTTGGCCAAAAGAACGGTGATCAAAGCGCTTGTATTCCAGGTGGTAGACGTAGCCACGTTGGTCTTCCAGGACGTAGATGGAGCCGCGGCGAAATTCGCGGGAGTACTTGTTGCTGTAACTCCGCGAAAATAACAGAACTTGTTCAGTCCACAGCCGCTGCCACCAGTGTAATACTGAAGGATACTTGCTTAAAGTGTAGTTTCAGATGTGGTAGAAATGAGACATGGAGACAGGAATTCCATTCAACTCTCTTTGTTTGGTAGAACTTTCCCTCCAGTACAGTCAAGTCAACAACACACTAGAACTCGTGTCCCCTCCTCAAGCGTCCGACTATATCCCCCAAACTGAAATATTTGTTCCCTCTTATAACTTATATCGAGATAATCCCCAAAACATTCCCTTTATTACAGAAAAGCTATAACACAGATAAATCCCCTTACAGTAGTAAAGAATTAGACAAAAAGTACGTAAAACGGTGCTCTGGTTGTAAGCATCACCACGAAAGCGTGGGGTGGCTCAAAGTAGCTGACAGAGTACAGCATCTTGCAATGGGCCTGGTGTACAAGATTCACTACACCTCCAAGATACCCATACCTGGCAAACTACTTCTTAAAGGTCAAGGATGTTCACGATCAAACACCAGAGGCAGCTCCACTAATCATCATCAACGTAGATTTAACACTAAACAAGGCGCTAACTCGTTCTCCTGCTATACCATCAACATGTGGAACGCCCTTCCACAAGCCTTAAAGGAGAGCAAATCCATAGCCTCCTTCAAAATTGGTATGAAAAGTCACCTTCAGACAGCCGCTACCCGTGACTTGTAAATAGACTAAGCCCTTTATATTTGATGTTATGCTTTTGAAACTGATATTATCCTAGATAAAGTACTATGTTCTATCCGTCTGTCTTTCAATGTTATATGAGATACTTAAAGTGTGGTCCCTGTGGAAATAAGCCTCGGCTTTCTCGGATCTCCTTTTAGTTGACCTTGTACCAGTGATTTGTACTGTCATGAAACTGTACTTTTTTCTATTGCAACAACAAGTCAAGTAGGTCGGGAGTGGCTTATTGTCGGTAACAGCCTGTAACACGCGGGAGTCTGTCCCCGTTACAATGCGCTAGACACCTGGGAGATCGACTGCTGAGGTGGAGCGCCACACCTACCATCAGCTCCCAGTACTTGCCGCACGACAAGCCGTGCTACTCATACGCTGAGTTGGCGTTGGCGGTGCCCGGAATCGAACCCATGACCTTGCGGTACAGAGGCGAGAGCTCTACCGACTGAGCTACCCAGGCACACTCTATTGCAAACTTCTAATAAATTCTTCAATCAATCAATCAATACAGTGTGACGTGTAACTTTGATCGTATGAAAGGAGGAGGGTAGGAAACTTGTAGAAAACTATTCTTGTAAATGGGGATGGGGCAATAATCCATATCGTTTATCGTGATATAAAACACTCACGATAATCGTATTGTGGAGATTTAATTCAACGTGAAATCGTCCTCCATCATGCCCTGGGATCAATTCACCTTTTAATTGCTGAGCTAAATCCGGTACCCTCTATAACCTGTACGTTATAATGTACTTGATATACAGTCTTTTTTTCTTTCTTCATTCTCTACAAAATCTTCTCTGCCAAAAAATAGCCGATCTACAAGCTTGTAGATCTTGTAGATCTGCTACTTTTTTGGCAAATGTTCCGCCTCAGGATAATGGATGTTGGGGATATTTTGATTATCGCAATTTCTTTGGTCACAATAATCGTGACATGAAATGTTCATATCGCCCCATCCCTAATTCGAAACTTGTGGAAAACAATTCTTGTAAATACCTTCACCACACCAGGTTGTATTGTTCTGAAGGAATTTAGATCAATCATGTACAAATAAAGTTTCTATAGGAACTTGAATGTGTCTTAATGGCTCTGCTTGAATAAGAATGAGCCAAGATCTCTCTTTCACACATGGGGGCATTGATAGAGTTGTTTAACCTGTAAATGACAAAACAATATGCAGAATGAATAGCAGGGACTTGTACAACGTCAAAGAGACTTTGTGAAGTGTCCCCCATTTTGTATAGATTTCCAAGTCCATGAAGTAATTTCAAAAGTATCAAAGAATTGTGCATCTTGCAGTTGTGACACACACACACACACACACACACACACACACACAAACACACACACATGTGAGCAGGCAGAAAATGCATTTATTTTGTTAATTCTTTGCTGCGATTTATTTTTGAGTATTTGAGTGTTGTTTGATTTTCTTTTGCTTATTTTTATTATTGGTTGCTGTGTTATTTATATTATATCATTTGACCTGCATGTATTTGAGTTGAGTTATTTTGCTGCATGTTTTGTGTTGATTTTCTATATGTTTGTATGCATTAATTCTGTTTTCTGCCACGGCACCCAGGACAATAATATGTAGCACCCGGGTGATTAAGCGCTTGACCAATGAAGGCTGGAGTTCAATAATACTTGTTTGTATTTATCGCATTCCTAAGACAAAAAAACATGTATTTGAGTAAATGTACCCCCGTTGATTCTGGATCCCCATCCTGAATCAATGTGGGTAAATGTATTGTAATCAAATTATTGTATTAGGAATGTGACAAAGAACATAAAATAGTATTGAACTCAAGTCTCCAAGGCATGAGTAATCAATGGAAGAAAAAAACAAACATTTTGGGGGTGAACTACTCCTTTAATAGGAGCTCTGTGTCCCGTGTGTATGCTCATTTCACACATTCCATTTAAAATGACATGCTGTGATGGGCCTATCACATATTCTGAACACAACAAGCAGTTCTACATTCTAACACATTGGATAATGTGCCCAATATAGCCTACTATGTGTCTTGAATGTTTTGCTCTGGCAAAGAGCCTGGCCATTAAAACATCTGTTTAGTAACACATGTGATGTTCTACAAAGACACACTATGAGCCCAAAATACCAAGCATGTGTCCTTCACCAAACCAGGTTGTATTGTTCTGAAGGAATTTGGAGCAATCGTGAACAAATAAAGTTTCTATAGGAACTTGAATGGCACTGAAAGTGTCTTAATGGCTCTGCTTGAATAACAATGTGAAGATGAGAGACTCTGTTTCACACATGGGGACATCGATAGAGTTGTTTAACATGTAAATGATAGAACAATATGCAGAATGAATAGCAGGGACATTTACAAATATTTACAGACATTAGTCAAAGACAGCTTATGAAGTAGTCCCCTGTCACTCATGTATTTCCAAGTCCCACAAATTGTACATCTTAACCTGTAGTCAAGTTTAGAAGTTGGTTATTTCACTTTTATCATTTTGCTGCAGATATAAATAAACACATCTCAACATGATAACCATCTCAATATTATTCTCTCCATGTAATTCATCCATGTGATTGGTCAGTGATCTCTCATTACATTTTGAGATATCAAAGTCCATAAAGTGAAATGTCCTTGTGCCAAATACATTTTACATCTTCACTTGTGCTATTGGTGGAGTCCACAGAAGTTCTTCTATTTATTTAACTTTTAGTGATAACATGAAAAAAAGGGGTTGAATAAATCAGACTTTCTGTCTCCCTATGATAGGCATAGGCTACTCTAATAGCTGAACCTGTGGGAAACATTAGAAAAATGGCAAGGGACCACTAAAATGACAACTTATATGTTTCATTAGCACCTTATTTTCTTAACATCTGATGCTGTTTTTTTGGCATACATGAGACTTTTTTTTATGTCTCCCTATATGATAGGCATACTCATAGCCAAACCTGTGGGAAACGTTAGAAAAATGGCAAGGGACCACCAAAATGACAACTTATGTGTCATTAGCACCTTATTTTCTTCTGATGCTATTTTTGGCAAATTAAACATAGTATTTAATATATTGATATGTTGTCTTATAATGCTAGATAATGTTATTACCACTTTTGAGGAGGTTGCATAGAGCATGTCTGGGGGGAGGAGGGAGGGGTGGAGCTCAGTATGCTAGATTGTGATTGGTGGAGAGATGGTTCTATTGTTGTCTTTGACCAATCATTCAGAGCAGTCAGTGTTTTCACCCCAGACTCTCTAGTTTAAGAAGAGTTGGTCTGTGTCAAGACTCATTTCTCCACAAGTCTTCCAGGATATCAATCATTTCTGATCAGATCTGACTGTGGACTCCAGACTTCAGGATAAGATGAACTCTCTCAAACTCAACTCTGCTGAACAGGAGGAAAACAAAGACCAAGGTATGTTACTTACTCTACCTCTCTTTACCATGTTGGTTTTCTTCAATATTCATTTAATTCATGTCTTACATGTTGTTTCATTGTAATTTTACCTGTAGCTTTGATATAGATTAGATTAAGGTAATGTATTTCATGCACCACAGTTCATCAACATATAATGCAAATGGGATTAGTATTAACCTGACATGCACGTAATACATATACATTATGGGATGCAATGTTTTAAGGTAGGTCATAATTAGGTACTTGACAAAATCTTATGTGATTATAGTATGTTTGGTGATTTATGTATTTTATAAAATGCACAATATAATGGAAGCCATTACAAAATTAGAAATCTAAATAAGACAAATATTGTGCTATTTGATTGTGAACATTAGTGGGGAACAATTATGTGATGATTAGTTGAAACGTGTCGAAGTCATCCTTTAACAACTTGCAAAGTCATGAAGTCTCAACAATCTTTCCTTTCTCTTTGTTTCCAATCCAGTGTTACATTATCAGTCTGGCTTCCCTGTCCTTCCAGAGGTGAATGAAAAGAGGAGGCTGGCTAAGCAAAAACAACACTGCTGTGATCAGTGTGGAAAACACAATTTTCTTTAAAGTCCAACCTTAAAAGACATCAGCAAATTCATACAGGAGAGAAACCATATGGATGTGATCAGTGTGGACAACACTTCTCTGAAATGTCCAGCCTTAAAAAGCACCAGAGAATTCACACTGGGGATAAACCATATGGATGTGATCAGTGTGGACAACGATTTTCTTTAAAGTTCAACCTTAAAATACATCAGCAAATTCATACAGGAGAGAAACCATATGGATGTGACCATTGTGGACAACACTTCTCTGAAATGTCCAGCCTTAAAAAGCACCAGAGAATTCACACTGGGGATAAACCATATGGATGTGATCAGTGTGGACAACACTTCTCTAGATTGTTCGGTCTTAAAAGCCACCAGAGAATTCACACTGGAGAGAAACCCTATGGATGTGACCATTGTGGACAACACTTCTCTCAAATGTCCAGCCTTAAGAAGCACCAGAGAATTCATACAGGAGAGAAACCCTATGGATGTGATCAGTGTGGACAACACTTCTCTCAAATGTCCAACCTTAACACTCACCAGAGAATTCACACTGGAGAGAAACCCTATGGATGTGATCAGTGTGGACAACACTTCTCTCAAATGTCCAACCTTAACACTCACCAGAGAATTCACACTGGAGAGAAACCCTATGGATGTGATCAGTGTGGACAACACTTCTCTCATATGTGCAATCTTAAAAGCCACCAGAGAATTCACACCGGAGAGAAGCTGAACAACTTGTGTTAGAACAAATTTATGTATTCTCATTTAGCAAAATGATTTCCCATTGCATCTATCTATAGCCTATTATGTTTGCATGCTTCATACATCCAAACATATGACCGAAGGACATGCAGAATGATAACAGCAACCTTTAGAGAACATTATTGTGTGTGTGTGTGTGTGTGTGTGTGTGTGTGTGTGTGTGTGTGTGTGTGTGTGTGTGTGTGTGTGTGTGTGTGTGTGTGTGTGATTCTTTATTGCTTTGTAAAATGTAAATGATGCTTGGTACAGGTTGTGCAGTAACAAATAAAGACACATTCAAAGTCAATAGGTGTTTTTGAGCTTTTGTTATAGGTGTGTGTGTGTGTGTGTGTGTGTGTGTGTGTGTAAGGCAGTAAATGAGTTAAAACTTCTCCATGAACTGTTTAGTAACAAATGTGATGTTCTACAATGACACACTATGAGTCCAAAACTATATTTCTGGAAATGTACCATTAGAAGATATTTGCGGTCATCTTTGAAATTCTCTCACCAATTCTTATTACAAAATTAGCCTATTACAGGGAACTTAAATTTAGTTGGGGGAGGAAAGGCACAATGGTGTCACTCTTTGGCAACATAAAACATATTTGGGTCAGTGACGTGACGCCCCAAAAAATGTGTTTTTAAAAAAACTTTAAATTGCAGGCATAAAAGTTATTTACTTTTGTTCTACTCACTCTCAACCTTATGGAAATACATTTTGTTTTTAGATATTTTATTGGAATCAGACTTTATTCAGCAGTTTGTTGTACTTGTGCCTAAAATCGTCATATGGTGTGACATGAAAATAATTGTTCATAAAATGAAAATGGAGTACATCTTTCTTAAGTTACTCACTTTATCAAAGTCCTTTATCATAACTAACCAGTGATCCACTATAGTTTTTTGAAAATTAATTATATCTGTATATTTTTTTCATAATCGACACTCTGTGTGAGGCCCATGTTCATGATCTTACAACATATTTTAAATGTATTCTGTCAAAACTTTCTCTAAAATTACACAAATATTTGTGACTCTTCCTGATAATATTCTCTATGTAATCCATAAACATTTTTTTGGTTTAATCATTAATAAAGGTATGATTTTTCACTATTTGGAATGTCACACCAAATGATTTAGTGTCACACCGTATGATCATATCTTCATGTGTCAAAGCAAACTGTGTTTTAACCTACCTATTAGTGAGTACTGAACTTTACTGATTGATTAAACAATTACCCAGGATAACATGGCCTTAATATTTCTGAACAGGATATTATTTTAGGGCTTTAACATGGGATAAGAAAGAATTGTAGTAGTAGATGGATGATGAGGATGTGCACAGGAATGCTACGCACACCTAAGTCTTCTGCCGGGCCACGGCAGAAGGATCCTAAAGAGACAATAAGGCGCATAACCACACTTGGAGCCAAGGCAACATTTTATTAACACCAATGAGTGGAAACAGAACTCAGCATTCAGGTAAATTGCTTTTTTCCGAAGTCTCCTGAACTTGAACACAGCATTTTGTGTTGAACAAATGTAATTAGGAATCATGACATTACACCACATCTCCACTAGCTAAAGAGTGCTGGGTTGCGCAACTCCGAAAATAGCTGATCTACAAGCTCTCGCAGCACAACGTGTTGAGAGCTTGTAGATCAGCTATTTTCGCTAGTTTTGTCTCGGGTCCTACCTTAACACTGTCCACTGTCCAGTCCAGTGAGTGAAAGTACAAAAGTATTAGATCAGATTAGATTATACATTTAGACTGTATTGTACATCAGCCAGTCGTATTTGGTGAGGGTAGCAAACCGGCTGCCTTGTTGCGGTTCTGCTATGCCACAGACAACCTCCTGCTCTTCGTAGAAAATGCAGTCTCGCCCCTTTGGCTCCTCTCTCCTTGCTGGGTCATTGTTTAGTTTCTCCCTGTACTTTCTCGTTCTCTCAGCACTTGTCATTTTCCAGCTGACAAAAGAAAATGGAATGTATAGTTTAAGACAAAGAGAAAATATTGTTTAGATTGAAACAATATGTTAAGGTTTCTGTGAAGGGGTTTCTGCTCTGTCTGATGAATTTGAAGTATCACTGAATGAAGCTAAATTACATTTTATGTAAAAATGTTTAAAACAAATGTTTAAATGTACAAAAGAAACATGGAACTTTGTTATTTATTGTTATATCTGTAGTTAAATACAGTATAAATCATATGGTGTGACAATCAAGTCATATGGCGTGACAAGCAGACATGTCACACCATTATGATTAAGTGTCACACCATATTACGTTTTCTGCATTTAGGTTTACCTTGAGGCTACTATGTACACATTAGCATGCTAACAGCATAATAGCTATAACAAAGCAACCTAGATCTACATGGAAATATGACCAAAACTTCAAATAACTTAAGCTTTTTTTAATGAAAAGGTGTCACACCAACAGACATCCAAAGTGGTGAGTTTGTCAAAGTTTCAACAAGATGGCATTTCATGAAAATGTTAAAATCATAACTCACCTCAGACACCTGTCTTGCAGTTGTGCTGGGAGTGCTGAATAGCCTTACAGAAGAAGGACCTCTCTAGCCAATAGGTGTCCAAATAATTGCCTGTTTAATTTGTCCAAACTAGTGTCACACCAAATGATTTTGGTTTGGGGGACAAAATGTTTTTGATCAGAAATGACTGAAAACATTATGCTTTGACTTTGAAAAGATATAGGCTCACAAATAGACATTTTTTTAGCCTAAATTCATTTTCAAATGATTTTTAGCAATTCTTTTTCTTAGTTTTATTCAAGTTCCCACTTTGAGAAACAAGGTCAGGACAGTCACACCATATGAGTTTTGCCATGTTTGGTTGAAAATTCTGAAGAAATGAGGAATGAAATGTTTTAATCTTGAGTAAGTTCACATAAAGCTTAATGTCCTGCACAATATTCAGAAGGTTTTTGACAAATATATTTTTTATTTATACATGTTTGACACCGAGGACAGCGAAAACGTTACGTCACGTCACCCACCCATTTATATGTGTCTATTGTGGCAGGGTAAATAACAAAGTGTGTTCCTATTAATGACCATAGTCCTGTTAATTCAGTTTCCGACCATGAATATTCCTGGTCTTTTTCAACCCTAGAAAAGGAGGCAGAGTGAAGGATATTTACATTTACTGCCATGTCATGGAAGGAGTGTGTATGTGTGCGTGTGTGACTGTTGTTTGTCTTCAAGGCAACAGGTTGATTCTTTAAATAAAACAACTGTTTCAACAATCCTGTGGTGATTTCCTTTATATTGTAAGAAAACATAATTTTGTTAATCTGTATGGTAGAACATGTTAGTACAATATAACTTATACAATTGGGGTGGTTGCATTTTGTCTCCCTGCTCTGCTATTGAGATGTTTATTGCGACCGTCAGGTCGCAGTTACTATCAAAACCTCCACCGGCTGTCAGTCTGTCTGTCAGTCTGTCAGTCACACGTCACACTTTTGCCCTTCTCATATCTCCTCCACCGTTGCCCCGATCCATGCCAGAATTTGCACACACACTCTTTGCCTGCCAAACCACTACCCCCCCCACAATTCTCACATGGCCATCATCTAGCGCCACCATGAGGCCGATTCTTGCTAAACACATTTTTGGACACTGCTCCTACAGATCTTTCAACATGGATCTGTCCCATATAGCGCCACCATCAGGACGATTTTTTCAAACACATTTTTTGGCACTGCTACAGATTTTGCCCTAAAATCATGCAAATCGGTACACAGTATGTCTACACTCATGTCATCAACATGGATCTGTCCCATATAGCGCCACCATCAGCCCTTTTTAAAACACATTTTTGGACACTGCTCCTACACATTTTGCCCTAAAATCACGCTGCAACCTGACGGTCGCTTAACTCCCAGTTAGGGAGTCTTACTGGTTTAGATGGTGTCCAATGTGACACGGATTCTGACCTGATGGTCAAGGTAAAATTTTTCCGCTGAGCAGGCAGGCAGGCTCTATTAGCTCAATGGTAAAATGTTAGCACTTGCTCAGGAAATGGGGTTCAAATCTGGCAGGGTAGAAGAGGTAAAGTTACATAGTGCAGCTTTAAAGGAGTAGTTCAACCCCCAAATGTTTTTTTCCCTATTGATTACTCATGCCATGGAGACTTGAATTCAATAATATTTGTTTGTATTTGTCACATTCCTAAAACAATAATTTGATTACAAAAACATGTACCCCCATTGATTCCGTATGGGGACCCAAATGCATTTGGGTCCCCATCCGGAACCAATGGGGGTAAATTTACTATAATCACATTCTTAAGAATGCGACAAATACAAAAAAATATTATTGAACTCAAGCCTCCATGGCATGATAGTTGGGGCGAATTCGATACTTCCGTGACCACGAGAGCAAAGGTCCGTTTCTCAGTGGTTTTGTCAACTATGAAGGTTAAATAACAAATTGAGCTCCCATGTCCCTTGCAAAAATGCGGGCAAAATGTTTGACAGCTACCTAATTTTCAGTCTCATTCACTTACTATACACCATACTAAACTCAGCACAAAAAGAAAGGAAACATATTAATAATTCATTATACCTCCCCTTTAATAATACCAAATTGTATTGTGTTTTATATCAGTTTTATCGTTTCGTCACCTTTACAAGGAGGTATACATCTTGTAAGCATCGGGCATTCGAAGCATGAGCTACACAGCCAAACATTTGGGTAGCGCCGACCAATTTTTTGCCAAAATGGCTTGCAATGCAAAATTCGCCAACATTCGGTCCATTATTCCCCCCTTTAATTATGCCGAATGGTGTTGTGTTTGATATCAGCTTGTAAGGATCTGGCATTCGTGGAATGAGAAACACAGGCAAACACCAAAAGAACAGTAGTCCTATTGCAGGTCTGCCAGGGCATTTTGACCATTTTTGGAGGGACGTTTGGTTGTGTTGCTCATTCCACGAATGCCAGATCCTTACAAGCTGTATCTCGTTGTAAACTACGATAACAATGATATCAAACACAATACCAATTGGCATAATTAAGGATGAGCAACACAGCCATTTTGAGCTTGTAGATCTGCTGATTTTGCCATTTATTATTATTTGAATGCTTTTAAGGCTCGTTGCTCGTCTCAAATAGATTGCACTCTCTCTAGCCGGGGAGCCACAGGCCCAAAAGCTCAAAGAATAGGATGTTACCTGTGATGTAATGACATACTTTTAATTTTTGTTTTTTCTATTAATTTGGTCATCAAGGTCCACAGAATGAGAGGCCTGCTCTGCCGGAAATCCTGCGAAAAAAAGTTATGGCCATTTGTATATTCACTCCATCGACTTCAATATAAAGGAAAGAAACACACCAAAAAAAATATGCTTTAAGTAGCATGTGAGGGGTCAAACTAGGGATTCTTGATGATTCTGAATCCATTGCAAGCATTTGTTTTGCATGAAAAACATTCCTTGGGCTAGAAAACGGACCAAAATAACGGTGAAAAGTGATGACTCATCACTTTTCACAGGTTTGAGAGGCTGAAATCTAGCCCAAGGAATGTTTTTCATGCAAAACAAATGCTTGCAATGGATTCAGAATCATGAAGAACCCTTAGTTTGACCCCTCACATGCTACTTTTTTTGGTGTGTTTTTTCCAGTATAGTGAAGTCAATGGGAAACTTTTTTTCGCAGGATTTCCGGCAGAGCAGGCCTCTCATTCTGTGTACCTTATTGACCAAATTAATAGGACAAACAAAAATTTGGAGTATGTCATGACATCACAGGTCCTCTCTCATTTTGGCCCAGTGGCTCCCCGGCTACTCCAGATGCCAACTTGCGTCTTGTGCTCTCTAGGACACTGGTTCTCAACCTTTTGGGGACCTCCCCACCTTGACGAGCACTAAGAGTTGAGGCATTACACTTTGTAGAACACGGTTCTATTGTGAAAATAGCAGATCTACATGCTCACAACGCACAAGATCTGCTATTTTCAAAATTCTAATATTTGACAATTTGGCCAATGTTTAATTTGACATTTTAGCGGTATTAAAAAGTCTTCAAATTGTCACTTTAGAAATGTGCAGATACCCTCTATACACTTGTTAGATATGAATTATGATACATAATTCTATGATTTGTGTATGAGGGTCATATGACCATATAAGGATATATTATGAACTGAACTTACAGTATAGGAGACCACATTTTGGTCGGATACTGTAAGCTCAGGCAAATAGATTACAGGTCATAGTAACTTTGGTTGCCCTGACTACGAAATCAGGCTTGTTTTGGTTTATACTGTATGTCACTAGTGGAAAGTTACCAACACTACATGTCACTGTCTTCCTTGTTATGATCTGGGAACGAATCAATGAGTCCCACGACTTATACTGTTATAACTGTACTCTTTATATACTGAATGTTAACTTCCATTTTGGAAGAGAGAGATTTAGAAAGCTACCACTAGGATGGTACGCTCACTGTCTGTCTTCCTTGTCTGACTCTCTTCAAATACAGCAATCTAAGATATATGTCCTTTGGCTCATCCATATTCCATACTTATTTAACATTATTATTAATTTAGATAACAACACTTAAAATGTATGTTGGTTTGTTTACTGCTGAGTGAGAAAACAATGTTTCACATTAATTTAATTTATGTTTTTAATTGAACTTTGGCTGTGCGAAATTTACTGATCTACAAGTTCACAGCCTTTTGCACGTTGTGGGCTGTTAGATTGGCTAGTTGCCACACACACACACACACACACACACACACACACACACACACACACACACACACACACACACACACACACACACACACACACACACACACACACACACACACACACACACACACACACACACACACACACACACACACACACACACACACACACACACACACACACACAAAATGA